>NW_027461445.1:363448-726896 GCF_030463565.1 Pelecanus crispus | reverse complement strand
CTGGTCCTCACCTTCCCTTGACACCACTTTCACAGCCAAACACACTCTGGCCATCTGCCTTTACCTTGCCTCCCGGCACTGCCAACACACATTCTCAGGCTCACTCAGGCTCTCACTCTCACTCCCAGCACAGACCAACTCCCAAAGTGCAAACCTCCAAGCGATTTCTGACGCACGCTACATCTAAGGGCTTAGAGATGTGGCTGGTCCTCACCTTCCCTTGACACCGCTTTCACAGCCCAACACACTCTGCCCATCTAGCCTGGCTTTGCCTCCAGCACTCCCAACACACATTCTCAGGCTCAATATCAGTCTCACTCCCGGCATAGACCACCTCCCAAATTGCCAACACCAAAGCAATTTCTCACACACACTACATCTAAGGGCTTAGAGCTGTTGCTGGTCCTCACCTTCCCTTGACACCGCTTTCACAGCCAAACACACTCTGCCCATCTGCCTTTACCTTGCCTCCCGGCACTGCCAACACACATTCTCAGGCTCACTCAGGCTCTCACTCTCACTCCCAGCACAGACCAACTCCCAAAGTGCAAACGTCCAAGCGATTTCTGACGCTCGCTACCTCTAAGGGCTTAGAGGTGTGGCTGGTCCTCACCTTCCCTTGACACCGCTTTCACAGCCAAACACACTCTGCCCATCTGGCTTTACCTTGCCTCCCGGCACTCCCAACACACTCTCACTCTCGGCACCCACCACCTCCCAAAGTGCCAACAACCAAGCGAGTTCTGACGCACGCTACATCTAAGGGCTTAGAGCAGATGCTGGTCCTCACCTTCCCTTGACACCGCTTTCACAGCCAAACACACTCTGGCCATCTGCCTTTGCCTTGCCTCCCAGCACTCCCAACACACATTCTCAGGCTCACTCTCACTCTCACTAACGGAACAGACCACTTCCCAAAGTGCAAACGTCCAAGCCATTTCTCCCATACGATAGGCCTAAGGGCTTAGAGCTGTTGCTGGTCCTCACCTTCCCTTGACACCGCTTTCACAGCCAAACACACTCTGCCCATCTGCCTTTGCCTTGCCTCCCGGCAATCCCAACACACTCTCACTCTCGGCACACACTACCTCCCAAAGTGCCAACAACCAAGCGAGTTCTGACGCACGCTACATCTAAGGGCTTAGAGCTGTTGCTGGTCCTCACCTTCCCTTGACACCGCTTTCACAGCCAAACACACTCTGCCCATCTGCCTTTACCTTGCCTCCCGGCACTGCCAACACACATTCTCAGGCTCACTCAGGCTCTCACTCTCACTCCCAGCACAGACCAACTCCCAAAGTGCAAACGTCCAAGCGATTTCTGACGCACGCTACATCTAAGGGCTTAGAGATGTGGCTGGTCCTCACCTTCCCTTGACACCGCTTTCACAGCCAAACACACTCTGCCCATCTGCCTTTGCCTCAACTCGCACCACTCCCAACACACTCTCACTCTCGGCACACACCACCTCCCAAAGTGCCAACAACCAAGCGAGTTCTGACGCACGCTACATCTAAGGGCTCAGAGCTGTTGCTGGTCATCACCTTCCCTTCACAGCGCTTTCACAGCCAAACACACTCTGCCCATCTAGCCTGGCTTTGCCTCCCAGCACTCCCAACACACATTCTCAGGCGCAATCTAACTCTCACTCCTGGCACAGACCACCTCCCAAAGTGCAGACGTGCAAGCCATTTCTCCCCTAGGATAGGCCTAAGGGCTTAGAGCTGTGGCTGGTCCTTACCTTCCCTTGACACCGCTTTCACAGCCAAACACACTCTGGGAATCTGCCCTGGCTTTGCCTCCCAGCACTCCCAACACACATTCTCAGGTGCAATCTCACTGTCACTCCCGGCACAGACCACCTCCCATAGTGACAACACGCAAGCCATTTCTCCCAGGCGACAGGCCTAAGGGCTTAGAGCTGTTGCTGGTCCTCACCTTCCCTTGACACCGCTTTCACAGACAAACACATTCTGCCCATCTGCCTTTGCCTTGCCTCACAGCACTCCCAACACACAGTCTCACTCTTGGCACAGACCACCTCCCAAAGTGCCAACACCCAAGCTATTTCGGAGGCACGCTACATGTAAGGGCTTAGAGCTGTTGCTGGTCCTCACCTTCCCTTGACACCGCTTTCACAGCCAAACACACTCTGGCCATCTACCTTTGCCTTGCCTCCCAACACTCCCATCACACTCTCACTCTCGGCACACACTACCTCCCAAAGTGCCAACAACCAAGCGAGTTCTGACGCACGCTACATCTAAGGGCTTAGAGCTGTTGCTGGTCCTCACCTTCCCTTGACACCACTTTCACAGCCAAACACACTCTGCCCATCTGCCTTTACCTTGCCTCCCGGCACTGCCAACACACATTCTCAGGCTCACTCAGGCTCTCACTCTCACTCCCAGCACAGACCAACTCCCAAAGTGCAAACGTCCAAGCGATTTCTGACGCACGCTACATCTAAGGGCTTAGAGATGTGGCTGGTCCTCACCTTCCCTTGACACCGCTTTCACAGCCCAACACACTCTGCCCATCTAGCCTGGCTTTGCCTCCAGCACTCCCAACACACATTCTCAGGCTCAATATCAGTCTCACTCCCGGCATAGACCACCTCCCAAATTGCCAACACCAAAGCAATTTCTCACACACACTACATCTAAGGGCTTAGAGCTGTTGCTGGTCCTCACCTTCCCTTGACACCGCTTTCACAGCCAAACACACTCTGCCCATCTGCCTTTACCTTGCCTCCCGGCACTGCCAACACACATTCTCAGGCTCACTCAGGCTCTCACTCTCACTCCCAGCACAGACCAACTCCCAAAGTGCAAACGTCCAAGCGATTTCTGACGCTCGCTACCTCTAAGGGCTTAGAGGTGTGGCTGGTCCTCACCTTCCCTTGACACCGCTTTCACAGCCAAACACACTCTGCCCATCTACCTTTACCTTGCCTCCCGGCACTCCCAACACACTCTCACTCTCGGCACCCACCACCTCCCAAAGTGCCAACAACCAAGCGAGTTCTGACGCACGCTACATCTAAGGGCTTAGAGCAGATGCTGGTCCTCACCTTCCCTTGACACCGCTTTCACAGCCAAACACACTCTGGCCATCTGCCTTTGCCTTGCCTCCCAGCACTCCCAACACACATTCTCAGGCTCACTCTCACTCTCACTAACGGAACAGACCACTTCCCAAAGTGCAAACGTCCAAGCCATTTCTCCCATACGATAGGCCTAAGGGCTTAGAGCTGTTGCTGGTCCTCACCTTCCCTTGACACCGCTTTCACAGCCAAACACACTCTGCCCATCTGCCTTTGCCTTGCCTCCCGGCAATCCCAACACACTCTCACTCTCGGCACACACTACCTCCCAAAGTGCCAACAACCAAGCGAGTTCTGACGCACGCTACATCTAAGGGCTTAGAGCTGTTGCTGGTCCTCACCTTCCCTTGACACCGCTTTCACAGCCAAACACACTCTGGCCATCTGCCTTTGCCTCAACTCCCACCACTCCCAACACACTCTCACTCTCGGCACACACCACCTCCCAAAGTGCCAGCACCCAAGTGGTTTCTGACACACGCTACATCTAAGGGCTCAGAGCTGTTGCTGGTCATCACCTTCCCTTCACAGCGCTTTCACAGCCAAACACACTCTGCCCATCTAGCCTGGCTTTGCCTCCCAGCACTCCCAACACACATTCTCAGGCGCAATCTAACTCTCACTCCTGGCACAGACCACCTCCCAAAGTGCAGACGTGCAAGCCATTTCTCCCCTAGGATAGGCCTAAGGGCTTAGAGCTGTGGCTGGTCCTTACCTTCCCTTGACACCGCTTTCACAGCCAAACACACTCTGGGAATCTGCCCTGGCTTTGCCTCCCAGCACTCCCAACACACATTCTCAGGTGCAATCTCACTGTCACTCCCGGCACAGACCACCTCCCATAGTGACAACACGCAAGCCATTTCTCCCAGGCGACAGGCCTAAGGGCTTAGAGCTGTTGCTGGTCCTCACCTTCCCTTGACACCGCTTTCACAGACAAACACATTCTGCCCATCTGCCTTTGCCTTGCCTCACAGCACTCCCAACACACAGTCTCACTCTTGGCACAGACCACCTCCCAAAGTGCCAACACCCAAGCTATTTCGGAGGCACGCTACATGTAAGGGCTTAGAGCTGTTGCTGGTCCTCACCTTCCCTTGACACCGCTTTCACAGCCAAACACACTCTGCCCATCTACCCTGGCTTTGCCTCCCAGCACTCCCAACACACATTCTCAGGTTCAATCTCACTCTCACTCCTGGCACAGACCACCTCCCAAAGTGCAAACACCCAAGCCATTTCTCCCATACGATAGGCCTAAGGGCTTAGAGCTGTTGCTTGTCCTCACCTTCCCTTGACACCGCTTTCACAGCCAAACACACTCTGGCCATCTACCTTTGCCTTGCCTCCCAGCACTCCCAACACACTCTCACTACCGGCACAGACCACCTGCCAAAGTGCAAACACCCAAGCGATTTCTGACACACGCTACATCTAAGGGCTTAGAGCTGTTGATGGTCCTCACCTTCCCTTGACACCGCTTTCACAGCCAAACACACTCTGCCCATCGGCCTTTGCCTTGCCTCCCAGCACTCCCAACACACATTCTCAGACTCAATCTCACTCTCACTCCCGGCACAGACCACCTCCCAAAGTGCAAACATCCAAGCCATTTCTCCCATACGATAGGCCTAAGGGCTTAGAGCTGATGCTGGTCCTCACATTCCCTTCACACCGCTTTCACAGCCAAACACACTCTGGCCATCTGCCTTTGCCTTGCCTACCAGCACTCCCAACACACATTCTCAGGCTCACTCTCACTCTCACTACCGGCACAGACCACCTCCCAAAGTGCAAACGTCCAAGCCATTTCTCCCATACGATAGGCCTAAGGGCTTAGAGCTGATGCTGGTCCTCACCTTCCCTTGACACCGCTTTCACAGCCAAACACACTCTGGCCATCTACCTTTGCCTTGCCTCCCAGCACTCCCAACACACTCTCACTCTCGGCACAGACCACCTCCCAAAGTGCCAACAACCAAGCGATTTCTGACGCACGCTACATGTAAGGGCTTAGAGCTGTTGCTGGTCCTCACCTTCCCTTGACACCGCTTTCACAGCCAAACACACTCTGCCCATCTGCCTTTACCTTGCCTCCCGGCACTGCCAACACACATTCTCAGGCTCACTCAGGCTCTCACTCTCACTCCCAGCACAGACCAACTCCCAAAGTGCAAACGTCCAAGCGATTTCTGACGCTCGCTACCTCTAAAGGCTTAGAGGTGTGGCTGGTCCTCACCTTCCCTTGACACCGCTTTCACAGCCAAACACACTCTGCCCATCTGCCTTTACCTTGCCTCCCGGCACTCCCAACACACTCTCACTCTCGGCACACACCACCTCCCAAAGTGCCAACAACCAAGCGAGTTCTGACGCACGCTACATCTAAGGGCTTAGAGCAGATGCTGGTCCTCACCTTCCCTTGACACCGCTTTCACAGCCAAACACACTCTGCCCATCTGCCTTTGCCTTGCCTCCCAGCACTCCCAACACACATTCTCAGGCTCACTCTCACTCTCACTAACGGAACAGACCACTTCCCAAAGTGCAAACGTCCAAGCCATTTCTCCCATACGATAGGCCTAAGGGCTTAGAGCTGTTGCTGGTCCTCACCTTCCCTTGACACCGCTTTCACAGCCAAACACACTCTGCCCATCTGCCTTTGCCTTGCCTCCCAGCACTCCCAACACACTCTCACTACCGGCACAGACCACCTGCCAAAGTGCAAACACCCAAGCGATTTCTGACACACGCTACATCTAAGGGCTTAGAGTTGTAGATGGTCCTCACCTTCCCTTGACACCGCTTTCACAGCCAAACACACTCTGGCCATCTGCCTTTGCCTTGCCTCCCAGCACTCCCAACACACATTCTCAGACTCAGTCTCACTCTCACTCCCGGCACAGACCACCTCCCAAAGTGCAAACACCCAAGCCATTTCTCCCATACGATAGGCCTAAGGGCTTAGAGCTGATGCTGGTCCTCACCTTCCCTTGACACCGCTTTCACAGCCAAACACACTCTGGCCATCTGACTTTGCCTTGCCTCCCAGCACTCCCAACACACATTCTCAGGCTCACTCTCACTCTCACTACCGGCACAGACCACCTCCCAAAGTGCAAACGTCCAAGCCATTTCTCCCATACGATAGGCCTAAGGGCTTAGAGCTGTTGCTGGTCCTCACCTTCCCTTGACACCGCTTTCACAGCCAAACACACTCTGGCCATCTACCTTTGCCTTGCCTCCCAGCACTCCCAACACACTCTCACTCTCGGCACAGACCACCTCCCAAAGTGCCAACAACCAAGCGATTTCTGACGCACGCTACATCTAAGGGCTTAGAGCTGTTGCTGGTCCTCACCTTCCCTTGACACCGCTTTCACAGCCAAACACACTCTGCCCATCTGCCTTTACCTTGCCTCCCGGCACTGCCAACACACATTCTCAGGCTCACTCAGGCTCTCACTCTCACTCCCAGCACAGACCAACTCCCAAAGTGCAAACCTCCAAGCGATTTCTGACGCACGCTACATCTAAGGGCTTAGAGATGTGGCTGGTCCTCACCTTCCCTTGACACCGCTTTCACAGCCAAACACACTCTGCCCATCTAGCCTGGCTTTGCCTCCAGCACTCCCAACACACATTCTCAGGCTCAATATCAGTCTCACTCCCGGCATAGACCACCTCCCAAATTGCCAACACCAAAGCAATTTCTCACACACACTACATCTAAGGGCTTAGAGCTGTTGCTGGTCCTCACCTTCCCTTGACACCGCTTTCACAGCCAAACACACTCTGCCCATCTGCCTTTACCTTGCCTCCCGGCACTGCCAACACACATTCTCAGGCTCACTCAGGCTCTCACTCTCACTCCCAGCACAGACCAACTCCCAAAGTGCAAAACGTCCAAGCGATTTCTGACGCTCGCTACCTCTAAGGGCTTAGAGGTGTGGCTGGTCCTCACCTCCCTTGACACCGCTTTCACAGCCAAACACACTCTGCCCATCTGGCTTTACCTTGCCTCCCGGCACTCCCAACACACTCTCACTCTCGGCACCCACCACCTCCCAAAGTGCCAACAACCAAGCGAGTTCTGACGCACGCTACATCTAAGGGCTTAGAGCAGATGCTGGTCCTCACCTTCCCTTGACACCGCTTTCACAGCCAAACACACTCTGCCCATCTGCCTTTGCCTTGCCTCCCAGCACTCCCAACACACATTCACAGGCTCACTCTCACTCTCACTAACGGAACAGACCACTTCCCAAAGTGCAAACGTCCAAGCCATTTCTCCCATACGATAGGCCTAAGGGCTTAGAGCTGTTGCTGGTCCTCACCTTCCCTTGACACCGCTTTCACAGCCAAACACACTCTGCCCATCTGCCTTTGCCTTGCCTCCCGGCAATCCCAACACACTCTCACTCTCGGCACACACTACCTCCCAAAGTGCCAACAACCAAGCGAGTTCTGACGCACGCTACATCTAAGGGCTTAGAGCTGTTGCTGGTCCTCACCTTCCCTTGACACCGCTTTCACAGCCAAACACACTCTGCCCATCTGCCTTTACCTTGCCTCCCGGCACTGCCAACACACATTCTCAGGCTCACTCAGGCTCTCACTCTCACTCCCAGCACAGACCAACTCCCAAAGTGCAAACCTCCAAGCGATTTCTGACGCACGCTACATCTAAGGGCTTAGAGGTGTGGCTGGTCCTCACCTTCCCTTGACACCGCTTTCACAGCCAAACACACTCTGCCCATCTGCCTTTGCCTCAACTCGCACCACTCCCAACACACTCTCACTCTCGGCACACACCATCTCCCAAAGTGCCAACAACCAAGCGATTTCTGACGCACGCTACATCTAAGGGCTTAGAGCAGATGCTGGTCCTCACCTTCCCTTGACACCGCTTTCACAGCCAAACACACTCTGCCCATCTGCCTTTGCCTCAACTCCCACCACTCCCAACACACTCTCACTCTCGGCACACACCACCTCCCAAAGTGCCAGCACCCAAGCGAGTTCTGACACACGCTACATCTAAGGGCTCAGAGCTGTTGCTGGTCATCACCTTCCCTTCACAGCGCTTTCACAGCCAAACACACTCTGCCCATCTAGCCTGGCTTTGCCTCCCAGCACTCCCAACACACATTCTCAGGCGCAATCTAACTCTCACTCCTGGCACAGACCACCTCCCAAAGTGCAGACGTGCAAGCCATTTCTCCCCTAGGATAGGCCTAAGGGCTTAGAGCTGTGGCTGGTCCTTACCTTCCCTTGACACCGCTTTCACAGCCAAACACACTCTGGGAATCTGCCCTGGCTTTGCCTCCCAGCACTCCCAACACACATTCTCAGGTGCAATCTCACTGTCACTCCCGGCACAGACCACCTCCCATAGTGACAACACGCAAGCCATTTCTCCCAGGCGACAGGCCTAAGGGCTTAGAGCTGTTGCTGGTCCTCACCTTCCCTTGACACCGCTTTCACAGACAAACACATTCTGCCCATCTGCCTTTGCCTTGCCTCACAGCACTCCCAACACACAGTCTCACTCTTGGCACAGACCACCTCCCAAAGTGCCAACACCCAAGCTATTTCGGAGGCACGCTACATGTAAGGGCTTAGAGCTGTTGCTGGTCCTCACCTTCCCTTGACACCGCTTTCACAGCCAAACACACTCTGCCCATCTACCCTGGCTTTGCCTCCCAGCACTCCCAACACACATTCTCAGGTTCAATCTCACTCTCACTCCTGGCACAGACCACCTCCCAAAGTGCAAACACCCAAGCCATTTCTCCCATACGATAGGCCTAAGGGCTTAGAGCTGTTGCTGGTCCTCACCTTCCCTTGACACCGCTTTCACAGCCAAACACACTCTGCCCATCTGCCTTTGCCTTGCCTCCCAGCACTCCCAACACACTCTCACTACCGGCACAGACCACCTGCCAAAGTGCAAACACCCAAGCGATTTCTGACACACGCTACATCTAAGGGCTTAGAGCTGTTGCTGGTCCTCACCTTCCCTTGACACCGCTTTCACAGCCAAACACACTCTGCCCATCGGCCTTTGCCTTGCCTCCCAGCACTCCCAACACACATTCTCAGACTCAATCTCACTCTCACTCCCGGCACAGACCACTTCCCAAAGTGCAAACACCCAAGCCATTTCTCCCATACGATAGGCCTAAGGGCTTAGAGCTGATGCTGGTCCTCACATTCCCTTCACACCGCTTTCACAGCCAAACACACTCTGGCCATCTGCCTTTGCCTTGCCTACCAGCACCCCCAACACACATTCTCAGGCTCACTCTCACTCTCACTACCGGCACAGACCACCTCCCAAAGTGCAAACGTCCAAGCCATTTCTCCCATACGATAGGCCTAAGGGCTTAGAGCTGATGCTGGTCCTCACCTTCCCTTGACACCGCTTTCACAGCCAAACACACTCTGCCCATCTGCCTTTGCCTCAACTCCCAGCACTCCCAACACACTCTCACTCTCGGCACACACCACCTCCCAAAGTGCCAGCACCCAAGCGGTTTCTGACACACGCTACATCTAAGGGCTCAGAGCTTTTGCTGGTCATCACCTTCCCTTCACAGCGCTTTCACAGCCAAACACACTCTGCCCATCTAGCCTGGCTTTGCCTCCCAGCACTCCCAACACACATTCTCAGGCGCAATCTAACTCTCACTCCTGGCACAGACCACCTCCCAAAGTGCAGACGTGCAAGCCATTTCTCCCCTAGGATAGGCCTAAGGGCTTAGAGCTGTGGCTGGTCCTTACCTTCCCTTGACACCGCTTTCACAGCCAAACACACTCTGGGAATCTGCCCTGGCTTTGCCTCCCAGCACTCCCAACACACATTCTCAGGTGCAATCTCACTGTCACTCCCGGCACAGACCACCTCCCATAGTGACAACACGCAAGCCATTTCTCCCAGGCGACAGGCCTAAGGGCTTAGAGCTGTTGCTGGTCCTCACCTTCCCTTGACACCGCTTTCACAGACAAACACATTCTGCCCATCTGCCTTTGCCTTGCCTCACAGCACTCCCAACACACAGTCTCACTCTTGGCACAGACCACCTCCCAAAGTGCCAACACCCAAGCTATTTCGGAGGCACGCTACATGTAAGGGCTTAGAGCTGTTGATGGTCCTCACCTTCCCTTGACACCGCTTTCACAGCCAAACACACTCTGCCCATCTACCCTGGCTTTGCCTCCCAGCACTCCCAACACACATTCTCAGGTTCAATCTCACTCTCACTCCTGGCACAGACCACCTCCCAAAGTGCAAACGTCCAAGCCATTTCTCCCATACGATAGGCCTAAGGGCTTAGAGCTGTTGCTGGTCCTCACCTTCCCTTGACACCGCTTTCACAGCCAAACACACTCTGGCCATCTACCTTTGCCTTGCCTCCCAGCACTCCCAACACACTCTCACTACCGGCACAGACCACCTGCCAAAGTGCAAACACCCAAGCGATTTCTGACACACGCTACATCTAAGGGCTTAGAGCTGTTGCTGGTCCTCACCTTCCCTTGACACCGCTTTCACAGCCAAACACACTCTGCCCATCGGCCTTTGCCTTGCCTCCCAGCACTCCCAACACACATTCTCAGACTCAATCTCACTCTCACTCCCGGCACAGACCACTTCCCAAAGTGCAAACACCCAAGCCATTTCTCCCATACGATAGGCCTAAGGGCTTAGAGCTGATGCTGGTCCTCACATTCCCTTCACACCGCTTTCACAGCCAAACACACTCTGGCCATCTGCCTTTGCCTTGCCTACCAGCACTCCCAACACACATTCTCAGGCTCACTCTCACTCTCACTACCGGCACAGACCACCTCCCAAAGTGCAAACGTCCAAGCCATTTCTCCCATACGATAGGCCTAAGGGCTTAGAGCTGATGCTGGTCCTCACCTTCCCTTGACACCGCTTTCACAGCCAAACACACTCTGGCCATCTACCTTTGCCTTGCCTCCCAGCACTCCCAACACACTCTCACTCTCGGCACAGACCACCTCCCAAAGTGCCAACAACCAAGCGATTTCTGACGCACGCTACATCTAAGGGCTTAGAGCTGTTGCTGGTCCTCACCTTCCCTTGACACCGCTTTCACAGCCAAACACACTCTGCCCATCTGCCTTTACCTTGCCTCCCGGCACTGCCAACACACATTCTCAGGCTCACTCAGGCTCTCACTCTCACTCCCAGCACAGACCAACTCCCAAAGTGCAAACGTCCAAGCGATTTCTGACGCTCGCTACCTCTAAAGGCTTAGAGGTGTGGCTGGTCCTCACCTTCCCTTGACACCGCTTTCACAGCCAAACACACTCTGCCCATCTGCCTTTACCTTGCCTCCCGGCACTCCCAACACACTCTCACTCTCGGCACACACCACCTCCCAAAGTGCCAACAACCAAGCGAGTTCTGACGCACGCTACATCTAAGGGCTTAGAGCAGATGCTGGTCCTCACCTTCCCTTGACACCGCTTTCACAGCCAAACACACTCTGCCCATCTGCCTTTGCCTTGCCTCCCAGCACTCCCAACACACATTCTCAGGCTCACTCTCACTCTCACTAACGGAACAGACCACTTCCCAAAGTGCAAACGTCCAAGCCATTTCTCCCATACAATAGGCCTAAGGGCTTAGAGCTGTTGCTGGTCCTCACCTTCCCTTGACACCGCTTTCACAGCCAAACACACTCTGCCCATCTGCCTTTGCCTCAACTCGCACCACTCCCAACACACTCTCACTCTCGGCACACACCACCTCCCAAAGTGCCAACAACCAAGCGATTTCTGACGCACGCTACATCTAAGGGCTTAGAGCAGATGCTGGTCCTCACCTTCCCTTGACACCGCTTTCACAGCCAAACACACTCTGGCCATCTGCCTTTGCCTCAACTCCCACCACTCCCAACACACTCTCACTCTCGGCACACACCACCTCCCAAAGTGCCAGCACCCAAGCGGTTTCTGACACACGCTACATCTAAGGGCTCAGAGCTGTTGCTGGTCATCACCTTCCCTTCACAGCGCTTTCACAGCCAAACACACTCTGCCCATCTAGCCTGGCTTTGCCTCCAGCACTCCCAACACACATTCTCAGGCTCAATATCAGTCTCACTCCCGGCATAGACCACCTCCCAAATTGCCAACACCAAAGCAATTTCTCACACACACTACATCTAAGGGCTTAGAGCTGTTGCTGGTCCTCACCTTCCCTTGACACCCGCTTTCACAGCCAAACACACTCTGCCCATCTGCCTTTACCTTGCCTCCCGGCACTGCCAACACACATTCTCAGGCTCACTCAGGCTCTCACTCTCACTCCCAGCACAGACCAACTCCCAAAGTGCAAACGTCCAAGCGATTTCTGACGCTCGCTACCTCTAAGGGCTTAGAGGTGTGGCTGGTCCTCACCTTCCCTTGACACCGCTTTCACAGCCAAACACACTCTGCCCATCTGGCTTTACCTTGCCTCCCGGCACTCCCAACACACTCTCACTCTCGGCACCCACCACCTCCCAAAGTGCCAACAACCAAGCGAGTTCTGACGCACGCTACATCTAAGGGCTTAGAGCAGATGCTGGTCCTCACCTTCCCTTGACACCGCTTTCACAGCCAAACACACTCTGCCCATCTGCCTTTGCCTTGCCTCCCAGCACTCCCAACACACATTCTCAGGCTCACTCTCACTCTCACTAACGGAACAGACCACTTCCCAAAGTGCAAACGTCCAAGCCATTTCTCCCATACGATAGGCCTAAGGGCTTAGAGCTGTTGCTGGTCCTCACCTTCCCTTGACACCGCTTTCACAGCCAAACACACTCTGCCCATCTGCCTTTGCCTTGCCTCCCGGCAATCCCAACACACTCTCACTCTCGGCACACACTACCTCCCAAAGTGCCAACAACCAAGCGAGTTCTGACGCACGCTACATCTAAGGGCTTAGAGCTGTTGCTGGTCCTCACCTTCCCTTGACACCGCTTTCACAGCCAAACACACTCTGCCCATCTGCCTTTACCTTGCCTCCCGGCACTGCCAACACACATTCTCAGGCTCACTCAGGCTCTCACTCTCACTCCCAGCACAGACCAACTCCCAAAGTGCAAACGTCCAAGCGATTTCTGACGCACGCTACATCTAAGGGCTTAGAGGTGTGGCTGGTCCTCACCTTCCCTTGACACCGCTTTCACAGCCAAACACACTCTGCCCATCTGCCTTTGCCTCAACTCGCACCACTCCCAACACACTCTCACTCTCGGCACACACCACCTCCCAAAGTGCCAACAACCAAGCGAGTTCTGACGCACGCTACATCTAAGGGCTTAGAGCAGATGCTGGTCCTCACCTTCCCTTGACACCGCTTTCACAGCCAAACACACTCTGCCCATCTGCCTTTGCCTCAACTCCCACCACTCCCAACACACTCTCACTCTCGGCACACACCACCTCCCAAAGTGCCAGCACCCAAGCGGTTTCTGACACACGCTACATCTAAGGGCTCAGAGCTGTTGCTGGTCATCACCTTCCCTTCACAGCGCTTTCACAGCCAAACACACTCTGCCCATCTAGCCTGGCTTTGCCTCCCAGCACTCCCAACACACATTCTCAGGCGCAATCTAACTCTCACTCCTGGCACAGACCACCTCCCAAAGTGCAGACGTGCAAGCCATTTCTCCCCTAGGATAGGCCTAAGGGCTTAGAGCTGTGGCTGGTCCTTACCTTCCCTTGACACCGCTTTCACAGCCAAACACACTCTGGGAATCTGCCCTGGCTTTGCCTCCCAGCACTCCCAACACACATTCTCAGGTGCAATCTCACTGTCACTCCCGGCACAGACCACCTCCCATAGTGACAACACGCAAGCCATTTCTCCCAGGCGACAGGCCTAAGGGCTTAGAGCTGTTGCTGGTCCTCACCTTCCCTTGACACCGCTTTCACAGACAAACACATTCTGCCCATCTGCCTTTGCCTTGCCTCACAGCACTCCCAACACACAGTCTCACTCTTGGCACAGACCACCTCCCAAAGTGCCAACACCCAAGCTATTTCGGAGGCACGCTACATGTAAGGGCTTAGAGCTGTTGCTGGTCCTCACCTTCCCTTGACACCGCTTTCACAGCCAAACACACTCTGCCCATCTACCCTGGCTTTGCCTCCCAGCACTCCCAACACACATTCTCAGGCTCACTCTCACTCTCACTCCTGGCACAGACCACCTCCCAAAGTGCAAACACCCAAGCCATTTCTCCCATACGATAGGCCTAAGGGCTTAGAGCTGTTGCTGGTCCTCACCTTCCCTTGACACCGCTTTCACAGCCAAACACACTCTGCCCATCTGCCTTTGCCTTGCCTCCCAGCACTCCCAACACACTCTCACTACCGGCACAGACCACCTGCCAAAGTGCAAACACCCAAGCGATTTCTGACACACGCTACATCTAAGGGCTTAGAGCTGTTGATGGTCCTCACCTTCCCTTGACACCGCTTTCACAGCCAAACACACTCTGCCCATCGGCCTTTGCCTTGCCTCCCAGCACTCCCAACACACATTCTCAGACTCAATCTCACTCTCACTCCCGGCACAGACCACTTCCCAAAGTGCAAACACCCAAGCCATTTCTCCCATACGATAGGCCTAAGGGCTTAGAGCTGATGCTGGTCCTCACATTCCCTTCACACCGCTTTCACAGCCAAACACACTCTGGCCATCTGCCTTTGCCTTGCCTACCAGCACCCCCAACACACATTCTCAGGCTCACTCTCACTCTCACTACCGGCACAGACCACCTCCCAAAGTGCAAACGTCCAAGCCATTTCTCCCATACGATAGGCCTAAGGGCTTAGAGCTGATGCTGGTCCTCACCTTCCCTTGACACCGCTTTCACAGCCAAACACACTCTGCCCATCTGCCTTTGCCTCAACTCCCACCACTCCCAACACACTCTCACTCTCGGCACACACCACCTCCCAAAGTGCCAGCACCCAAGCGGTTTCTGACACACGCTACATCTAAGGGCTCAGAGCTTTTGCTGGTCATCACCTTCCCTTCACAGCGCTTTCACAGCCAAACACACTCTGCCCATCTAGCCTGGCTTTGCCTCCCAGCACTCCCAACACACATTCTCAGGCGCAATCTAACTCTCACTCCTGGCACAGACCACCTCCCAAAGTGCAGACGTGCAAGCCATTTCTCCCCTAGGATAGGCCTAAGGGCTTAGAGCTGTGGCTGGTCCTTACCGTCCCTTGACACCGCTTTCACAGCCAAACACACTCTGGGAATCTGCCCTGGCTTTGCCTCCCAGCACTCCCAACACACATTCTCAGGTGCAATCTCACTGTCACTCCCGGCACAGACCACCTCCCATAGTGACAACACGCAAGCCATTTCTCCCAGGCGACAGGCCTAAGGGCTTAGAGCTGTTGCTGGTCCTCACCTTCCCTTGACACCGCTTTCACAGACAAACACATTCTGCCCATCTGCCTTTGCCTTGCCTCACAGCACTCCCAACACACAGTCTCACTCTTGGCACAGACCACCTCCCAAAGTGCCAACACCCAAGCTATTTCGGAGGCACGCTACATGTAAGGGCTTAGAGCTGTTGCTGGTCCTCACCTTCCCTTGACACCGCTTTCACAGCCAAACACACTCTGCCCATCTACCCTGGCTTTGCCTCCCAGCACTCCCAACACACATTCTCAGGTTCAATCTCACTCTCACTCCTGGCACAGACCACCTCCCAAAGTGCAAACACCCAAGCCATTTCTCCCATACGATAGGCCTAAGGGCTTAGAGCTGTTGCTGGTCCTCACCTTCCCTTGACACCGCTTTCACAGCCAAACACACTCTGGCCATCTACCTTTGCCTTGCCTCCCAGCACTCCCAACACACTCTCACTACCGGCACAGACCACCTGCCAAAGTGCAAACACCCAAGCGATTTCTGACACACGCTACATCTAAGGGCTTAGAGCTGTTGCTGGTCCTCACCTTCCCTTGACACCGCTTTCACAGCCAAACACACTCTGCCCATCGGCCTTTGCCTTGCCTCCCAGCACTCCCAACACACATTCTCAGACTCAATCTCACTCTCACTCCCGGCACAGACCACTTCCCAAAGTGCAAACACCCAAGCCATTTCTCCCATACGATAGGCCTAAGGGCTTAGAGCTGATGCTGGTCCTCACATTCCCTTCACACCGCTTTCACAGCCAAACACACTCTGGCCATCTGCCTTTGCCTTGCCTACCAGCACTCCCAACACACATTCTCAGGCTCACTCTCACTCTCACTACCGGCACAGACCACCTCCCAAAGTGCAAACGTCCAAGCCATTTCTCCCATACGATAGGCCTAAGGGCTTAGAGCTGATGCTGGTCCTCACCTTCCCTTGACACCGCTTTCACAGCCAAACACACTCTGGCCATCTACCTTTGCCTTGCCTCCCAGCACTCCCAACACACTCTCACTCTCGGCACAGACCACCTCCCAAAGTGCCA
This sequence comes from Pelecanus crispus, assembly GCF_030463565.1. Taxonomy (NCBI): domain Eukaryota; kingdom Metazoa; phylum Chordata; class Aves; order Pelecaniformes; family Pelecanidae; genus Pelecanus; species Pelecanus crispus. Next base: position 710,270 of record NW_027461445.1, on the reverse strand, counting down.
ACAACCAAGCGATTTCTGACGCACGCTACATCTAAGGGCTTAGAGCTGTTGCTGGTCCTCACCTTCCCTTGACACCGCTTTCACAGCCAAACACACTCTGCCCATCTGCCTTTACCTTGCCTCCCGGCACTGCCAACACACATTCTCAGGCTCACTCAGGCTCTCACTCTCACTCCCAGCACAGACCAACTCCCAAAGTGCAAACGTCCAAGCGATTTCTGACGCTCGCTACCTCTAAAGGCTTAGAGGTGTGGCTGGTCCTCACCTTCCCTTGACACCGCTTTCACAGCCAAACACACTCTGCCCATCTGCCTTTACCTTGCCTCCCGGCACTCCCAACACACTCTCACTCTCGGCACACACCACCTCCCAAAGTGCCAACAACCAAGCGAGTTCTGACGCACGCTACATCTAAGGGCTTAGAGCAGATGCTGGTCCTCACCTTCCCTTGACACCGCTTTCACAGCCAAACACACTCTGCCCATCTGCCTTTGCCTTGCCTCCCAGCACTCCCAACACACATTCTCAGGCTCACTCTCACTCTCACTAACGGAACAGACCACTTCCCAAAGTGCAAACGTCCAAGCCATTTCTCCCATACAATAGGCCTAAGGGCTTAGAGCTGTTGCTGGTCCTCACCTTCCCTTGACACCGCTTTCACAGCCAAACACACTCTGCCCATCTGCCTTTGCCTCAACTCGCACCACTCCCAACACACTCTCACTCTCGGCACACACCACCTCCCAAAGTGCAAACCTCCAAGCGATTTCTGACGCACGCTACATCTAAGGGCTTAGAGATGTGGCTGGTCCTCACCTTCCCTTGACACCGCTTTCACAGCCAAACACACTCTGCCCATCTAGCCTGGCTTTGCCTCCAGCACTCCCAACACACATTCTCAGGCTCAATATCAGTCTCACTCCCGGCATAGACCACCTCCCAAATTGCCAACACCAAAGCAATTTCTCACACACACTACATCTAAGGGCTTAGAGCTGTTGCTGGTCCTCACCTTCCCTTGACACCGCTTTCACAGCCAAACACACTCTGCCCATCTGCCTTTACCTTGCCTCCCGGCACTGCCAACACACATTCTCAGGCTCACTCAGGCTCTCACTCTCACTCCCAGCACAGACCAACTCCCAAAGTGCAAACGTCCAAGCGATTTCTGACGCTCGCTACCTCTAAGGGCTTAGAGGTGTGGCTGGTCCTCACCTTCCCTTGACACCGCTTTCACAGCCAAACACACTCTGCCCATCTGCCTTTGCCTTGCCTCCCAGCACTCCCAACACACATTCTCAGGCTCACTCTCACTCTCACTAACGGAACAGACCACTTCCCAAAGTGCAAACGTCCAAGCCATTTCTCCCATACGATAGGCCTAAGGGCTTAGAGCTGTTGCTGGTCCTCACCTTCCCTTGACACCGCTTTCACAGCCAAACACACTCTGCCCATCTGCCTTTGCCTTGCCTCCCGGCAATCCCAACACACTCTCACTCTCGGCACACACTACCTCCCAAAGTGCCAACAACCAAGCGAGTTCTGACGCACGCTACATCTAAGGGCTTAGAGCTGTTGCTGGTCCTCACCTTCCCTTGACACCGCTTTCACAGCCAAACACACTCTGCCCATCTGCCTTTACCTTGCCTCCCGGCACTGCCAACACACATTCTCAGGCTCACTCAGGCTCTCACTCTCACTCCCAGCACAGACCAACTCCCAAAGTGCAAACGTCCAAGCGATTTCTGACGCACGCTACATCTAAGGGCTTAGAGGTGTGGCTGGTCCTCACCTTCCCTTGACACCGCTTTCACAGCCAAACACACTCTGCCCATCTGCCTTTGCCTCAACTCGCACCACTCCCAACACACTCTCACTCTCGGCACACACCACCTCCCAAAGTGCCAACAACCAAGCGAGTTCTGACGCACGCTACATCTAAGGGCTTAGAGCAGATGCTGGTCCTCACCTTCCCTTGACACCGCTTTCACAGCCAAACACACTCTGCCCATCTGCCTTTGCCTCAACTCCCACCACTCCCAACACACTCTCACTCTCGGCACACACCACCTCCCAAAGTGCCAGCACCCAAGCGGTTTCTGACACACGCTACATCTAAGGGCTCAGAGCTGTTGCTGGTCATCACCTTCCCTTCACAGCGCTTTCACAGCCAAACACACTCTGCCCATCTAGCCTGGCTTTGCCTCCCAGCACTCCCAACACACATTCTCAGGCGCAATCTAACTCTCACTCCTGGCACAGACCACCTCCCAAAGTGCAGACGTGCAAGCCATTTCTCCCCTAGGATAGGCCTAAGGGCTTAGAGCTGTGGCTGGTCCTTACCTTCCCTTGACACCGCTTTCACAGCCAAACACACTCTGGGAATCTGCCCTGGCTTTGCCTCCCAGCACTCCCAACACACATTCTCAGGTGCAATCTCACTGTCACTCCCGGCACAGACCACCTCCCATAGTGACAACACGCAAGCCATTTCTCCCAGGCGACAGGCCTAAGGGCTTAGAGCTGTTGCTGGTCCTCACCTTCCCTTGACACCGCTTTCACAGACAAACACATTCTGCCCATCTGCCTTTGCCTTGCCTCACAGCACTCCCAACACACAGTCTCACTCTTGGCACAGACCACCTCCCAAAGTGCCAACACCCAAGCTATTTCGGAGGCACGCTACATGTAAGGGCTTAGAGCTGTTGCTGGTCCTCACCTTCCCTTGACACCGCTTTCACAGCCAAACACACTCTGCCCATCTACCCTGGCTTTGCCTCCCAGCACTCCCAACACACATTCTCAGGTTCAATCTCACTCTCACTCCTGGCACAGACCACCTCCCAAAGTGCAAACACCCAAGCCATTTCTCCCATACGATAGGCCTAAGGGCTTAGAGCTGTTGCTGGTCCTCACCTTCCCTTGACACCGCTTTCACAGCCAAACACACTCTGCCCATCTGCCTTTGCCTTGCCTCCCAGCACTCCCAACACACTCTCACTACCGGCACAGACCACCTGCCAAAGTGCAAACACCCAAGCGATTTCTGACACACGCTACATCTAAGGGCTTAGAGCTGTTGCTGGTCCTCACCTTCCCTTGACACCGCTTTCACAGCCAAACACACTCTGCCCATCGGCCTTTGCCTTGCCTCCCAGCACTCCCAACACACATTCTCAGACTCAATCTCACTCTCACTCCCGGCACAGACCACTTCCCAAAGTGCAAACAACCAAGCCATTTCTCCCATACGATAGGCCTAAGGGCTTAGAGCTGATGCTGGTCCTCACATTCCCTTCACACCGCTTTCACAGCCAAACACACTCTGGCCATCTGCCTTTGCCTTGCCTACCAGCACCCCCAACACACATTCTCAGGCTCACTCTCACTCTCACTACCGGCACAGACCACCTCCCAAAGTGCAAACGTCCAAGCCATTTCTCCCATACGATAGGCCTAAGGGCTTAGAGCTGATGCTGGTCCTCACCTTCCCTTGACACCGCTTTCACAGCCAAACACACTCTGCCCATCTGCCTTTGCCTCAACTCCCACCACTCCCAACACACTCTCACTCTCGGCACACACCACCTCCCAAAGTGCCAGCACCCAAGCGGTTTCTGACACACGCTACATCTAAGGGCTCAGAGCTTTTGCTGGTCATCACCTTCCCTTCACAGCGCTTTCACAGCCAAACACACTCTGCCCATCTAGCCTGGCTTTGCCTCCCAGCACTCCCAACACACATTCTCAGGCGCAATCTAACTCTCACTCCTGGCACAGACCACCTCCCAAAGTGCAGACGTGCAAGCCATTTCTCCCCTAGGATAGGCCTAAGGGCTTAGAGCTGTGGCTGGTCCTTACCTTCCCTTGACACCGCTTTCACAGCCAAACACACTCTGGGAATCTGCCCTGGCTTTGCCTCCCAGCACTCCCAACACACATTCTCAGGTGCAATCTCACTGTCACTCCCGGCACAGACCACCTCCCATAGTGACAACACGCAAGCCATTTCTCCCAGGCGACAGGCCTAAGGGCTTAGAGCTGTTGCTGGTCCTCACCTTCCCTTGACACCGCTTTCACAGACAAACACATTCTGCCCATCTGCCTTTGCCTTGCCTCACAGCACTCCCAACACACAGTCTCACTCTTGGCACAGACCACCTCCCAAAGTGCCAACACCCAAGCTATTTCGGAGGCACGCTACATGTAAGGGCTTAGAGCTGTTGATGGTCCTCACCTTCCCTTGACACCGCTTTCACAGCCAAACACACTCTGCCCATCTACCCTGGCTTTGCCTCCCAGCACTCCCAACACACATTCTCAGGTTCAATCTCACTCTCACTCCTGGCACAGACCACCTCCCAAAGTGCAAACACCCAAGCCATTTCTCCCATACGATAGGCCTAAGGGCTTAGAGCTGTTGCTGGTCCTCACCTTCCCTTGACACCGCTTTCACAGCCAAACACACTCTGGCCATCTACCTTTGCCTTGCCTCCCAGCACTCCCAACACACTCTCACTACCGGCACAGACCACCTGCCAAAGTGCAAACACCCAAGCGATTTCTGACACACGCTACATCTAAGGGCTTAGAGCTGTTGCTGGTCCTCACCTTCCCTTGACACCGCTTTCACAGCCAAACACACTCTGCCCATCGGCCTTTGCCTTGCCTCCCAGCACTCCCAACACACATTCTCAGACTCAATCTCACTCTCACTCCCGGCACAGACCACTTCCCAAAGTGCAAACACCCAAGCCATTTCTCCCATACGATAGGCCTAAGGGCTTAGAGCTGATGCTGGTCCTCACATTCCCTTCACACCGCTTTCACAGCCAAACACACTCTGGCCATCTGCCTTTGCCTTGCCTACCAGCACTCCCAACACACATTCTCAGGCTCACTCTCACTCTCACTACCGGCACAGACCACCTCCCAAAGTGCAAACGTCCAAGCCATTTCTCCCATACGATAGGCCTAAGGGCTTAGAGCTGATGCTGGTCCTCACCTTCCCTTGACACCGCTTTCACAGCCAAACACACTCTGGCCATCTACCTTTGCCTTGCCTCCCAGCACTCCCAACACACTCTCACTCTCGGCACAGACCACCTCCCAAAGTGCCAACAACCAAGCGATTTCTGACGCACGCTACATCTAAGGGCTTAGAGCTGTTGCTGGTCCTCACCTTCCCTTGACACCGCTTTCACAGCCAAACACACTCTGCCCATCTGCCTTTACCTTGCCTCCCGGCACTGCCAACACACATTCTCAGGCTCACTCAGGCTCTCACTCTCACTCCCAGCACAGACCAACTCCCAAAGTGCAAACGTCCAAGCGATTTCTGACGCTCGCTACCTCTAAAGGCTTAGAGGTGTGGCTGGTCCTCACCTTCCCTTGACACCGCTTTCACAGCCAAACACACTCTGCCCATCTGCCTTTACCTTGCCTCCCGGCACTCCCAACACACTCTCACTCTCGGCACACACCACCTCCCAAAGTGCCAACAACCAAGCGAGTTCTGACGCACGCTACATCTAAGGGCTTAGAGCAGATGCTGGTCCTCACCTTCCCTTGACACCGCTTTCACAGCCAAACACACTCTGCCCATCTGCCTTTGCCTTGCCTCCCAGCACTCCCAACACACATTCTCAGGCTCACTCTCACTCTCACTAACGGAACAGACCACTTCCCAAAGTGCAAACGTCCAAGCCATTTCTCCCATACAATAGGCCTAAGGGCTTAGAGCTGTTGCTGGTCCTCACCTTCCCTTGACACCGCTTTCACAGCCAAACACACTCTGCCCATCTGCCTTTGCCTCAACTCGCACCACTCCCAACACACTCTCACTCTCGGCACACACCACCTCCCAAAGTGCCAACAACCAAGCGATTTCTGACGCACGCTACATCTAAGGGCTTAGAGCAGATGCTGGTCCTCACCTTCCCTTGACACCGCTTTCACAGCCAAACACACTCTGCCCATCTGCCTTTGCCTCAACTCCCACCACTCCCAACACACTCTCACTCTCGGCACACACCACCTCCCAAAGTGCCAGCACCCAAGCGGTTTCTGACACACGCTACATCTAAGGGCTCAGAGCTGTTGCTGGTCATCACCTTCCCTTCACAGCGCTTTCACAGCCAAACACACTCTGCCCATCTAGCCTGGCTTTGCCTCCAGCACTCCCAACACACATTCTCAGGCTCAATATCAGTCTCACTCCCGGCATAGACCACCTCCCAAATTGCCAACACCAAAGCAATTTCTCACACACACTACATCTAAGGGCTTAGAGCTGTTGCTGGTCCTCACCTTCCCTTGACACCGCTTTCACAGCCAAACACACTCTGCCCATCTGCCTTTACCTTGCCTCCCGGCACTGCCAACACACATTCTCAGGCTCACTCAGGCTCTCACTCTCACTCCCAGCACAGACCAACTCCCAAAGTGCAAACGTCCAAGCGATTTCTGACGCTCGCTACCTCTAAGGGCTTAGAGGTGTGGCTGGTCCTCACCTTCCCTTGACACCGCTTTCACAGCCAAACACACTCTGCCCATCTGGCTTTACCTTGCCTCCCGGCACTCCCAACACACTCTCACTCTCGGCACCCACCACCTCCCAAAGTGCCAACAACCAAGCGAGTTCTGACGCACGCTACATCTAAGGGCTTAGAGCAGATGCTGGTCCTCACCTTCCCTTGACACCGCTTTCACAGCCAAACACACTCTGCCCATCTGCCTTTGCCTTGCCTCCCAGCACTCCCAACACACATTCTCAGGCTCACTCTCACTCTCACTAACGGAACAGACCACTTCCCAAAGTGCAAACGTCCAAGCCATTTCTCCCATACGATAGGCCTAAGGGCTTAGAGCTGTTGCTGGTCCTCACCTTCCCTTGACACCGCTTTCACAGCCAAACACACTCTGCCCATCTGCCTTTGCCTTGCCTCCCGGCAATCCCAACACACTCTCACTCTCGGCACACACTACCTCCCAAAGTGCCAACAACCAAGCGAGTTCTGACGCACGCTACATCTAAGGGCTTAGAGCTGTTGCTGGTCCTCACCTTCCCTTGACACCGCTTTCACAGCCAAACACACTCTGCCCATCTGCCTTTACCTTGCCTCCCGGCACTGCCAACACACATTCTCAGGCTCACTCAGGCTCTCACTCTCACTCCCAGCACAGACCAACTCCCAAAGTGCAAACGTCCAAGCGATTTCTGACGCACGCTACATCTAAGGGCTTAGAGGTGTGGCTGGTCCTCACCTTCCCTTGACACCGCTTTCACAGCCAAACACACTCTGCCCATCTGCCTTTGCCTCAACTCGCACCACTCCCAACACACTCTCACTCTCGGCACACACCACCTCCCAAAGTGCCAACAACCAAGCGAGTTCTGACGCACGCTACATCTAAGGGCTTAGAGCAGATGCTGGTCCTCACCTTCCCTTGACACCGCTTTCACAGCCAAACACACTCTGCCCATCTGCCTTTGCCTCAACTCCCACCACTCCCAACACACTCTCACTCTCGGCACACACCACCTCCCAAAGTGCCAGCACCCAAGCGGTTTCTGACACACGCTACATCTAAGGGCTTAGAGCTGTTGCTGGTCATCACCTTCCCTTCACAGCGCTTTCACAGCCAAACACACTCTGCCCATCTAGCCTGGCTTTGCCTCCCAGCACTCCCAACACACATTCTCAGGCGCAATCTAACTCTCACTCCTGGCACAGACCACCTCCCAAAGTGCAGACGTGCAAGCCATTTCTCCCCTAGGATAGGCCTAAGGGCTTAGAGCTGTGGCTGGTCCTTACCTTCCCTTGACACCGCTTTCACAGCCAAACACACTCTGGGAATCTGCCCTGGCTTTGCCTCCCAGCACTCCCAACACACATTCTCAGGTGCAATCTCACTGTCACTCCCGGCACAGACCACCTCCCATAGTGACAACACGCAAGCCATTTCTCCCAGGCGACAGGCCTAAGGGCTTAGAGCTGTTGCTGGTCCTCACCTTCCCTTGACACCGCTTTCACAGACAAACACATTCTGCCCATCTGCCTTTGCCTTGCCTCACAGCACTCCCAACACACAGTCTCACTCTTGGCACAGACCACCTCCCAAAGTGCCAACACCCAAGCTATTTCGGAGGCACGCTACATGTAAGGGCTTAGAGCTGTTGCTGGTCCTCACCTTCCCTTGACACCGCTTTCACAGCCAAACACACTCTGCCCATCTACCCTGGCTTTGCCTCCCAGCACTCCCAACACACATTCTCAGGCTCACTCTCACTCTCACTCCTGGCACAGACCACCTCCCAAAGTGCAAACACCCAAGCCATTTCTCCCATACGATAGGCCTAAGGGCTTAGAGCTGTTGCTGGTCCTCACCTTCCCTTGACACCGCTTTCACAGCCAAACACACTCTGCCCATCTGCCTTTGCCTTGCCTCCCAGCACTCCCAACACACTCTCACTACCGGCACAGACCACCTGCCAAAGTGCAAACACCCAAGCGATTTCTGACACACGCTACATCTAAGGGCTTAGAGCTGTTGCTGGTCCTCACCTTCCCTTGACACCGCTTTCACAGCCAAACACACTCTGCCCATCGGCCTTTGCCTTGCCTCCCAGCACTCCCAACACACATTCTCAGACTCAATCTCACTCTCACTCCCGGCACAGACCACTTCCCAAAGTGCAAACACCCAAGCCATTTCTCCCATACGATAGGCCTAAGGGCTTAGAGCTGATGCTGGTCCTCACATTCCCTTCACACCGCTTTCACAGCCAAACACACTCTGGCCATCTGCCTTTGCCTTGCCTACCAGCACCCCCAACACACATTCTCAGGCTCACTCTCACTCTCACTACCGGCACAGACCACCTCCCAAAGTGCAAACGTCCAAGCCATTTCTCCCATACGATAGGCCTAAGGGCTTAGAGCTGATGCTGGTCCTCACCTTCCCTTGACACCGCTTTCACAGCCAAACACACTCTGCCCATCTGCCTTTGCCTCAACTCCCAGCACTCCCAACACACTCTCACTCTCGGCACACACCACCTCCCAAAGTGCCAGCACCCAAGCGGTTTCTGACACACGCTACATCTAAGGGCTCAGAGCTTTTGCTGGTCATCACCTTCCCTTCACAGCGCTTTCACAGCCAAACACACTCTGCCCATCTAGCCTGGCTTTGCCTCCCAGCACTCCCAACACACATTCTCAGGCGCAATCTAACTCTCACTCCTGGCACAGACCACCTCCCAAAGTGCAGACGTGCAAGCCATTTCTCCCCTAGGATAGGCCTAAGGGCTTAGAGCTGTGGCTGGTCCTTACCGTCCCTTGACACCGCTTTCACAGCCAAACACACTCTGGGAATCTGCCCTGGCTTTGCCTCCCAGCACTCCCAACACACATTCTCAGGTGCAATCTCACTGTCACTCCCGGCACAGACCACCTCCCATAGTGACAACACGCAAGCCATTTCTCCCAGGCGACAGGCCTAAGGGCTTAGAGCTGTTGCTGGTCCTCACCTTCCCTTGACACCGCTTTCACAGACAAACACATTCTGCCCATCTGCCTTTGCCTTGCCTCACAGCACTCCCAACACACAGTCTCACTCTTGGCACAGACCACCTCCCAAAGTGCCAACACCCAAGCTATTTCGGAGGCACGCTACATGTAAGGGCTTAGAGCTGTTGCTGGTCCTCACCTTCCCTTGACACCGCTTTCACAGCCAAACACACTCTGCCCATCTACCCTGGCTTTGCCTCCCAGCACTCCCAACACACATTCTCAGGTTCAATCTCACTCTCACTCCTGGCACAGACCACCTCCCAAAGTGCAAACACCCAAGCCATTTCTCCCATACGATAGGCCTAAGGGCTTAGAGCTGTTGCTGGTCCTCACCTTCCCTTGACACCGCTTTCACAGCCAAACACACTCTGGCCATCTACCTTTGCCTTGCCTCCCAGCACTCCCAACACACTCTCACTACCGGCACAGACCACCTGCCAAAGTGCAAACACCCAAGCGATTTCTGACACACGCTACATCTAAGGGCTTAGAGCTGTTGCTGGTCCTCACCTTCCCTTGACACCGCTTTCACAGCCAAACACACTCTGCCCATCGGCCTTTGCCTTGCCTCCCAGCACTCCCAACACACATTCTCAGACTCAATCTCACTCTCACTCCCGGCACAGACCACTTCCCAAAGTGCAAACACCCAAGCCATTTCTCCCATACGATAGGCCTAAGGGCTTAGAGCTGATGCTGGTCCTCACATTCCCTTCACACCGCTTTCACAGCCAAACACACTCTGGCCATCTGCCTTTGCCTTGCCTACCAGCACTCCCAACACACATTCTCAGGCTCACTCTCACTCTCACTACCGGCACAGACCACCTCCCAAAGTGCAAACGTCCAAGCCATTTCTCCCATACGATAGGCCTAAGGGCTTAGAGCTGATGCTGGTCCTCACCTTCCCTTGACACCGCTTTCACAGCCAAACACACTCTGGCCATCTACCTTTGCCTTGCCTCCCAGCACTCCCAACACACTCTCACTCTCGGCACAGACCACCTCCCAAAGTGCCAACAACCAAGCGATTTCTGACGCACGCTACATCTAAGGGCTTAGAGCTGTTGCTGGTCCTCACCTTCCCTTGACACCGCTTTCACAGCCAAACACACTCTGCCCATCTGCCTTTACCTTGCCTCCCGGCACTGCCAACACACATTCTCAGGCTCACTCAGGCTCTCACTCTCACTCCCAGCACAGACCAACTCCCAAAGTGCAAACGTCCAAGCGATTTCTGACGCTCGCTACCTCTAAAGGCTTAGAGGTGTGGCTGGTCCTCACCTTCCCTTGACACCGCTTTCACAGCCAAACACACTCTGCCCATCTGCCTTTACCTTGCCTCCCGGCACTCCCAACACACTCTCACTCTCGGCACACACCACCTCCCAAAGTGCCAACAACCAAGCGAGTTCTGACGCACGCTACATCTAAGGGCTTAGAGCAGATGCTGGTCCTCACCTTCCCTTGACACCGCTTTCACAGCCAAACACACTCTGCCCATCTGCCTTTGCCTTGCCTCCCAGCACTCCCAACACACATTCTCAGGCTCACTCTCACTCTCACTAACGGAACAGACCACTTCCCAAAGTGCAAACGTCCAAGCCATTTCTCCCATACAATAGGCCTAAGGGCTTAGAGCTGTTGCTGGTCCTCACCTTCCCTTGACACCGCTTTCACAGCCAAACACACTCTGCCCATCTGCCTTTGCCTCAACTCGCACCACTCCCAACACACTCTCACTCTCGGCACACACCACCTCCCAAAGTGCCAACAACCAAGCGATTTCTGACGCACGCTACATCTAAGGGCTTAGAGCAGATGCTGGTCCTCACCTTCCCTTGACACCGCTTTCACAGCCAAACACACTCTGGCCATCTGCCTTTGCCTCAACTGCCACCACTCCCAACACACTCTCACTCTCGGCACACACCACCTCCCAAAGTGCCAGCACCCAAGCGGTTTCTGACACACGCTACATCTAAGGGCTCAGAGCTGTTGCTGGTCATCACCTTCCCTTCACAGCGCTTTCACAGCCAAACACACTCTGCCCATCTAGCCTGGCTTTGCCTCCAGCACTCCCAACACACATTCTCAGGCTCAATATCAGTCTCACTCCCGGCATAGACCACCTCCCAAATTGCCAACACCAAAGCAATTTCTCACACACACTACATCTAAGGGCTTAGAGCTGTTGCTGGTCCTCACCTTCCCTTGACACCGCTTTCACAGCCAAACACACTCTGCCCATCTGCCTTTACCTTGCCTCCCGGCACTGCCAACACACATTCTCAGGCTCACTCAGGCTCTCACTCTCACTCCCAGCACAGACCAACTCCCAAAGTGCAAACGTCCAAGCGATTTCTGACGCACGCTACATCTAAGGGCTTAGAGGTGTGGCTGGTCCTCACCTTCCCTTGACACCGCTTTCACAGCCAAACACACTCTGCCCATCTGCCTTTGCCTCAACTCGCACCACTCCCAACACACTCTCACTCTCGGCACACACCACCTCCCAAAGTGCCAACAACCAAGCGAGTTCTGACGCACGCTACATCTAAGGGCTTAGAGCAGATGCTGGTCCTCACCTTCCCTTGACACCGCTTTCACAGCCAAACACACTCTGCCCATCTGCCTTTGCCTCAACTCCCACCACTCCCAACACACTCTCACTCTCGGCACACACCACCTCCCAAAGTGCCAGCACCCAAGCGGTTTCTGACACACGCTACATCTAAGGGCTTAGAGCTGTTGCTGGTCATCACCTTCCCTTCACAGCGCTTTCACAGCCAAACACACTCTGCCCATCTAGCCTGGCTTTGCCTCCCAGCACTCCCAACACACATTCTCAGGCGCAATCTAACTCTCACTCCTGGCACAGACCACCTCCCAAAGTGCAGACGTGCAAGCCATTTCTCCCCTAGGATAGGCCTAAGGGCTTAGAGCTGTGGCTGGTCCTTACCTTCCCTTGACACCGCTTTCACAGCCAAACACACTCTGGGAATCTGCCCTGGCTTTGCCTCCCAGCACTCCCAACACACATTCTCAGGTGCAATCTCACTGTCACTCCCGGCACAGACCACCTCCCATAGTGACAACACGCAAGCCATTTCTCCCAGGCGACAGGCCTAAGGGCTTAGAGCTGTTGCTGGTCCTCACCTTCCCTTGACACCGCTTTCACAGACAAACACATTCTGCCCATCTGCCTTTGCCTTGCCTCACAGCACTCCCAACACACAGTCTCACTCTTGGCACAGACCACCTCCCAAAGTGCCAACACCCAAGCTATTTCGGAGGCACGCTACATGTAAGGGCTTAGAGCTGTTGCTGGTCCTCACCTTCCCTTGACACCGCTTTCACAGCCAAACACACTCTGCCCATCTACCCTGGCTTTGCCTCCCAGCACTCCCAACACACATTCTCAGGCTCACTCTCACTCTCACTCCTGGCACAGACCACCTCCCAAAGTGCAAACACCCAAGCCATTTCTCCCATACGATAGGCCTAAGGGCTTAGAGCTGTTGCTGGTCCTCACCTTCCCTTGACACCGCTTTCACAGCCAAACACACTCTGCCCATCTGCCTTTGCCTTGCCTCCCAGCACTCCCAACACACTCTCACTACCGGCACAGACCACCTGCCAAAGTGCAAACACCCAAGCGATTTCTGACACACGCTACATCTAAGGGCTTAGAGCTGTTGCTGGTCCTCACCTTCCCTTGACACCGCTTTCACAGCCAAACACACTCTGCCCATCGGCCTTTGCCTTGCCTCCCAGCACTCCCAACACACATTCTCAGACTCAATCTCACTCTCACTCCCGGCACAGACCACTTCCCAAAGTGCAAACACCCAAGCCATTTCTCCCATACGATAGGCCTAAGGGCTTAGAGCTGATGCTGGTCCTCACATTCCCTTCACACCGCTTTCACAGCCAAACACACTCTGGCCATCTGCCTTTGCCTTGCCTACCAGCACCCCCAACACACATTCTCAGGCTCACTCTCACTCTCACTACCGGCACAGACCACCTCCCAAAGTGCAAACGTCCAAGCCATTTCTCCCATACGATAGGCCTAAGGGCTTAGAGCTGATGCTGGTCCTCACCTTCCCTTGACACCGCTTTCACAGCCAAACACACTCTGCCCATCTGCCTTTGCCTCAACTCCCAGCACTCCCAACACACTCTCACTCTCGGCACACACCACCTCCCAAAGTGCCAGCACCCAAGCGGTTTCTGACACACGCTACATCTAAGGGCTCAGAGCTTTTGCTGGTCATCACCTTCCCTTCACAGCGCTTTCACAGCCAAACACACTCTGCCCATCTAGCCTGGCTTTGCCTCCCAGCACTCCCAACACACATTCTCAGGCGCAATCTAACTCTCACTCCTGGCACAGACCACCTCCCAAAGTGCAGACGTGCAAGCCATTTCTGCCCTAGGATAGGCCTAAGGGCTTAGAGCTGTGGCTGGTCCTTACCGTCCCTTGACACCGCTTTCACAGCCAAACACACTCTGGGAATCTGCCCTGGCTTTGCCTCCCAGCACTCCCAACACACATTCTCAGGTGCAATCTCACTGTCACTCCCGGCACAGACCACCTCCCATAGTGACAACACGCAAGCCATTTCTCCCAGGCGACAGGCCTAAGGGCTTAGAGCTGTTGCTGGTCCTCACCTTCCCTTGACACCGCTTTCACAGACAAACACATTCTGCCCATCTGCCTTTGCCTTGCCTCACAGCACTCCCAACACACAGTCTCACTCTTGGCACAGACCACCTCCCAAAGTGCCAACACCCAAGCTATTTCGGAGGCACGCTACATGTAAGGGCTTAGAGCTGTTGCTGGTCCTCACCTTCCCTTGACACCGCTTTCACAGCCAAACACACTCTGCCCATCTACCCTGGCTTTGCCTCCCAGCACTCCCAACACACATTCTCAGGTTCAATCTCACTCTCACTCCTGGCACAGACCACCTCCCAAAGTGCAAACACCCAAGCCATTTCTCCCATACGATAGGCCTAAGGGCTTAGAGCTGTTGCTGGTCCTCACCTTCCCTTGACACCGCTTTCACAGCCAAACACACTCTGGCCATCTACCTTTGCCTTGCCTCCCAGCACTCCCAACACACTCTCACTACCGGCACAGACCACCTGCCAAAGTGCAAACACCCAAGCGATTTCTGACACACGCTACATCTAAGGGCTTAGAGCTGTTGCTGGTCCTCACCTTCCCTTGACACCGCTTTCACAGCCAAACACACTCTGCCCATCGGCCTTTGCCTTGCCTCCCAGCACTCCCAACACACATTCTCAGACTCAATCTCACTCTCACTCCCGGCACAGACCACTTCCCAAAGTGCAAACACCCAAGCCATTTCTCCCATACGATAGGCCTAAGGGCTTAGAGCTGATGCTGGTCCTCACATTCCCTTCACACCGCTTTCACAGCCAAACACACTCTGGCCATCTGCCTTTGCCTTGCCTACCAGCACTCCCAACACACATTCTCAGGCTCACTCTCACTCTCACTACCGGCACAGACCACCTCCCAAAGTGCAAACGTCCAAGCCATTTCTCCCATACGATAGGCCTAAGGGCTTAGAGCTGATGCTGGTCCTCACCTTCCCTTGACACCGCTTTCACAGCCAAACACACTCTGGCCATCTACCTTTGCCTTGCCTCCCAGCACTCCCAACACACTCTCACTCTCGGCACAGACCACCTCCCAAAGTGCCAACAACCAAGCGATTTCTGACGCACGCTACATCTAAGGGCTTAGAGCTG
Organism: Pelecanus crispus; assembly: GCF_030463565.1. Lineage (NCBI taxonomy): Eukaryota > Metazoa > Chordata > Aves > Pelecaniformes > Pelecanidae > Pelecanus > Pelecanus crispus. The sequence continues at coordinate 694,908 of NW_027461445.1, read as the reverse complement.
TTGCTGGTCCTCACCTTCCCTTGACACCGCTTTCACAGCCAAACACACTCTGCCCATCTGCCTTTACCTTGCCTCCCGGCACTGCCAACACACATTCTCAGGCTCACTCAGGCTCTCACTCTCACTCCCAGCACAGACCAACTCCCAAAGTGCAAACGTCCAAGCGATTTCTGACGCTCGCTACCTCTAAAGGCTTAGAGGTGTGGCTGGTCCTCACCTTCCCTTGACACCGCTTTCACAGCCAAACACACTCTGCCCATCTGCCTTTACCTTGCCTCCCGGCACTCCCAACACACTCTCACTCTCGGCACACACCACCTCCCAAAGTGCCAACAACCAAGCGAGTTCTGACGCACGCTACATCTAAGGGCTTAGAGCAGATGCTGGTCCTCACCTTCCCTTGACACCGCTTTCACAGCCAAACACACTCTGCCCATCTGCCTTTGCCTTGCCTCCCAGCACTCCCAACACACATTCTCAGGCTCACTCTCACTCTCACTAACGGAACAGACCACTTCCCAAAGTGCAAACGTCCAAGCCATTTCTCCCATACAATAGGCCTAAGGGCTTAGAGCTGTTGCTGGTCCTCACCTTCCCTTGACACCGCTTTCACAGCCAAACACACTCTGGCCATCTGCCTTTGCCTCAACTCCCACCACTCCCAACACACTCTCACTCTCGGCACACACCACCTCCCAAAGTGCAAACCTCCAAGCGATTTCTGACGCACGCTACATCTAAGGGCTTAGAGATGTGGCTGGTCCTCACCTTCCCTTGACACCGCTTTCACAGCCAAACACACTCTGCCCATCTAGCCTGGCTTTGCCTCCAGCACTCCCAACACACATTCTCAGGCTCAATATCAGTCTCACTCCCGGCATAGACCACCTCCCAAATTGCCAACACCAAAGCAATTTCTCACACACACTACATCTAAGGGCTTAGAGCTGTTGCTGGTCCTCACCTTCCCTTGACACCGCTTTCACAGCCAAACACACTCTGCCCATCTGCCTTTACCTTGCCTCCCGGCACTGCCAACACACATTCTCAGGCTCACTCAGGCTCTCACTCTCACTCCCAGCACAGACCAACTCCCAAAGTGCAAACGTCCAAGCGATTTCTGACGCTCGCTACCTCTAAGGGCTTAGAGGTGTGGCTGGTCCTCACCTTCCCTTGACACCGCTTTCACAGCCAAACACACTCTGCCCATCTGGCTTTACCTTGCCTCCCGGCACTCCCAACACACTCTCACTCTCGGCACCCACCACCTCCCAAAGTGCCAACAACCAAGCGAGTTCTGACGCACGCTACATCTAAGGGCTTAGAGCAGATGCTGGTCCTCACCTTCCCTTGACACCGCTTTCACAGCCAAACACACTCTGCCCATCTGCCTTTGCCTTGCCTCCCAGCACTCCCAACACACATTCTCAGGCTCACTCTCACTCTCACTAACGGAACAGACCACTTCCCAAAGTGCAAACGTCCAAGCCATTTCTCCCATACGATAGGCCTAAGGGCTTAGAGCTGTTGCTGGTCCTCACCTTCCCTTGACACCGCTTTCACAGCCAAACACACTCTGCCCATCTGCCTTTGCCTTGCCTCCCGGCAATCCCAACACACTCTCACTCTCGGCACACACTACCTCCCAAAGTGCCAACAACCAAGCGAGTTCTGACGCACGCTACATCTAAGGGCTTAGAGCTGTTGCTGGTCCTCACCTTCCCTTGACACCGCTTTCACAGCCAAACACACTCTGCCCATCTGCCTTTACCTTGCCTCCCGGCACTGCCAACACACATTCTCAGGCTCACTCAGGCTCTCACTCTCACTCCCAGCACAGACCAACTCCCAAAGTGCAAACGTCCAAGCGATTTCTGACGCACGCTACATCTAAGGGCTTAGAGGTGTGGCTGGTCCTCACCTTCCCTTGACACCGCTTTCACAGCCAAACACACTCTGCCCATCTGCCTTTGCCTCAACTCGCACCACTCCCAACACACTCTCACTCTCGGCACACACCACCTCCCAAAGTGCCAACAACCAAGCGAGTTCTGACGCACGCTACATCTAAGGGCTTAGAGCAGATGCTGGTCCTCACCTTCCCTTGACACCGCTTTCACAGCCAAACACACTCTGCCCATCTGCCTTTGCCTCAACTCCCACCACTCCCAACACACTCTCACTCTCGGCACACACCACCTCCCAAAGTGCCAGCACCCAAGCGGTTTCTGACACACGCTACATCTAAGGGCTCAGAGCTGTTGCTGGTCATCACCTTCCCTTCACAGCGCTTTCACAGCCAAACACACTCTGCCCATCTAGCCTGGCTTTGCCTCCCAGCACTCCCAACACACATTCTCAGGCGCAATCTAACTCTCACTCCTGGCACAGACCACCTCCCAAAGTGCAGACGTGCAAGCCATTTCTCCCCTAGGATAGGCCTAAGGGCTTAGAGCTGTGGCTGGTCCTTACCTTCCCTTGACACCGCTTTCACAGCCAAACACACTCTGGGAATCTGCCCTGGCTTTGCCTCCCAGCACTCCCAACACACATTCTCAGGTGCAATCTCACTCTCACTCCCGGCACAGACCACCTCCCATAGTGACAACACGCAAGCCATTTCTCCCAGGCGACAGGCCTAAGGGCTTAGAGCTGTTGCTGGTCCTCACCTTCCCTTGACACCGCTTTCACAGACAAACACATTCTGCCCATCTGCCTTTGCCTTGCCTCACAGCACTCCCAACACACAGTCTCACTCTTGGCACAGACCACCTCCCAAAGTGCCAACACCCAAGCTATTTCGGAGGCACGCTACATGTAAGGGCTTAGAGCTGTTGCTGGTCCTCACCTTCCCTTGACACCGCTTTCACAGCCAAACACACTCTGCCCATCTACCCTGGCTTTGCCTCCCAGCACTCCCAACACACATTCTCAGGTTCAATCTCACTCTCACTCCTGGCACAGACCACCTCCCAAAGTGCAAACACCCAAGCCATTTCTCCCATACGATAGGCCTAAGGGCTTAGAGCTGTTGCTGGTCCTCACCTTCCCTTGACACCGCTTTCACAGCCAAACACACTCTGCCCATCTGCCTTTGCCTTGCCTCCCAGCACTCCCAACACACTCTCACTACCGGCACAGACCACCTGCCAAAGTGCAAACACCCAAGCGATTTCTGACACACGCTACATCTAAGGGCTTAGAGCTGTTGCTGGTCCTCACCTTCCCTTGACACCGCTTTCACAGCCAAACACACTCTGCCCATCGGCCTTTGCCTTGCCTCCCAGCACTCCCAACACACATTCTCAGACTCAATCTCACTCTCACTCCCGGCACAGACCACTTCCCAAAGTGCAAACACCCAAGCCATTTCTCCCATACGATAGGCCTAAGGGCTTAGAGCTGATGCTGGTCCTCACATTCCCTTCACACCGCTTTCACAGCCAAACACACTCTGGCCATCTGCCTTTGCCTTGCCTACCAGCACCCCCAACACACATTCTCAGGCTCACTCTCACTCTCACTACCGGCACAGACCACCTCCCAAAGTGCAAACGTCCAAGCCATTTCTCCCATACGATAGGCCTAAGGGCTTAGAGCTGATGCTGGTCCTCACCTTCCCTTGACACCGCTTTCACAGCCAAACACACTCTGCCCATCTGCCTTTGCCTCAACTCCCACCACTCCCAACACACTCTCACTCTCGGCACACACCACCTCCCAAAGTGCCAGCACCCAAGCGGTTTCTGACACACGCTACATCTAAGGGCTCAGAGCTTTTGCTGGTCATCACCTTCCCTTCACAGCGCTTTCACAGCCAAACACACTCTGCCCATCTAGCCTGGCTTTGCCTCCCAGCACTCCCAACACACATTCTCAGGCGCAATCTAACTCTCACTCCTGGCACAGACCACCTCCCAAAGTGCAGACGTGCAAGCCATTTCTCCCCTAGGATAGGCCTAAGGGCTTAGAGCTGTGGCTGGTCCTTACCTTCCCTTGACACCGCTTTCACAGCCAAACACACTCTGGGAATCTGCCCTGGCTTTGCCTCCCAGCACTCCCAACACACATTCTCAGGTGCAATCTCACTGTCACTCCCGGCACAGACCACCTCCCATAGTGACAACACGCAAGCCATTTCTCCCAGGCGACAGGCCTAAGGGCTTAGAGCTGTTGCTGGTCCTCACCTTCCCTTGACACCGCTTTCACAGACAAACACATTCTGCCCATCTGCCTTTGCCTTGCCTCACAGCACTCCCAACACACAGTCTCACTCTTGGCACAGACCACCTCCCAAAGTGCCAACACCCAAGCTATTTCGGAGGCACGCTACATGTAAGGGCTTAGAGCTGTTGCTGGTCCTCACCTTCCCTTGACACCGCTTTCACAGCCAAACACACTCTGCCCATCTACCCTGGCTTTGCCTCCCAGCACTCCCAACACACATTCTCAGGTTCAATCTCACTCTCACTCCTGGCACAGACCACCTCCCAAAGTGCAAACACCCAAGCCATTTCTCCCATACGATAGGCCTAAGGGCTTAGAGCTGTTGCTGGTCCTCACCTTCCCTTGACACCGCTTTCACAGCCAAACACACTCTGGCCATCTACCTTTGCCTTGCCTCCCAGCACTCCCAACACACTCTCACTACCGGCACAGACCACCTGCCAAAGTGCAAACACCCAAGCGATTTCTGACACACGCTACATCTAAGGGCTTAGAGCTGTTGATGGTCCTCACCTTCCCTTGACACCGCTTTCACAGCCAAACACACTCTGCCCATCGGCCTTTGCCTTGCCTCCCAGCACTCCCAACACACATTCTCAGACTCAATCTCACTCTCACTCCCGGCACAGACCACTTCCCAAAGTGCAAACACCCAAGCCATTTCTCCCATACGATAGGCCTAAGGGCTTAGAGCTGATGCTGGTCCTCACATTCCCTTCACACCGCTTTCACAGCCAAACACACTCTGGCCATCTGCCTTTGCCTTGCCTACCAGCACTCCCAACACACATTCTCAGGCTCACTCTCACTCTCACTACCGGCACAGACCACCTCCCAAAGTGCAAACGTCCAAGCCATTTCTCCCATACGATAGGCCTAAGGGCTTAGAGCTGATGCTGGTCCTCACCTTCCCTTGACACCGCTTTCACAGCCAAACACACTCTGGCCATCTACCTTTGCCTTGCCTCCCAGCACTCCCAACACACTCTCACTCTCGGCACAGACCACCTCCCAAAGTGCCAACAACCAAGCGATTTCTGACGCACGCTACATCTAAGGGCTTAGAGCTGTTGCTGGTCCTCACCTTCCCTTGACACCGCTTTCACAGCCAAACACACTCTGCCCATCTGCCTTTACCTTGCCTCCCGGCACTGCCAACACACATTCTCAGGCTCACTCAGGCTCTCACTCTCACTCCCAGCACAGACCAACTCCCAAAGTGCAAACGTCCAAGCGATTTCTGACGCTCGCTACCTCTAAAGGCTTAGAGGTGTGGCTGGTCCTCACCTTCCCTTGACACCGCTTTCACAGCCAAACACACTCTGCCCATCTGCCTTTACCTTGCCTCCCGGCACTCCCAACACACTCTCACTCTCGGCACACACCACCTCCCAAAGTGCCAACAACCAAGCGAGTTCTGACGCACGCTACATCTAAGGGCTTAGAGCAGATGCTGGTCCTCACCTTCCCTTGACACCGCTTTCACAGCCAAACACACTCTGCCCATCTGCCTTTGCCTTGCCTCCCAGCACTCCCAACACACATTCTCAGGCTCACTCTCACTCTCACTAACGGAACAGACCACTTCCCAAAGTGCAAACGTCCAAGCCATTTCTCCCATACAATAGGCCTAAGGGCTTAGAGCTGTTGCTGGTCCTCACCTTCCCTTGACACCGCTTTCACAGCCAAACACACTCTGCCCATCTGCCTTTGCCTCAACTCGCACCACTCCCAACACACTCTCACTCTCGGCACACACCACCTCCCAAAGTGCCAACAACCAAGCGATTTCTGACGCACGCTACATCTAAGGGCTTAGAGCAGATGCTGGTCCTCACCTTCCCTTGACACCGCTTTCACAGCCAAACACACTCTGCCCATCTGCCTTTGCCTCAACTCCCACCACTCCCAACACACTCTCACTCTCGGCACACACCACCTCCCAAAGTGCCAGCACCCAAGCGGTTTCTGACACACGCTACATCTAAGGGCTCAGAGCTGTTGCTGGTCATCACCTTCCCTTCACAGCGCTTTCACAGCCAAACACACTCTGCCCATCCAGCCTGGCTTTGCCTCCAGCACTCCCAACACACATTCTCAGGCTCAATATCAGTCTCACTCCCGGCATAGACCACCTCCCAAATTGCCAACACCAAAGCAATTTCTCACACACACTACATCTAAGGGCTTAGAGCTGTTGCTGGTCCTCACCTTCCCTTGACACCGCTTTCACAGCCAAACACACTCTGCCCATCTGCCTTTACCTTGCCTCCCGGCACTGCCAACACACATTCTCAGGCTCACTCAGGCTCTCACTCTCACTCCCAGCACAGACCAACTCCCAAAGTGCAAACGTCCAAGCGATTTCTGACGCTCGCTACCTCTAAGGGCTTAGAGGTGTGGCTGGTCCTCACCTTCCCTTGACACCGCTTTCACAGCCAAACACACTCTGCCCATCTGGCTTTACCTTGCCTCCCGGCACTCCCAACACACTCTCACTCTCGGCACCCACCACCTCCCAAAGTGCCAACAACCAAGCGAGTTCTGACGCACGCTACATCTAAGGGCTTAGAGCAGATGCTGGTCCTCACCTTCCCTTGACACCGCTTTCACAGCCAAACACACTCTGCCCATCTGCCTTTGCCTTGCCTCCCAGCACTCCCAACACACATTCTCAGGCTCACTCTCACTCTCACTAACGGAACAGACCACTTCCCAAAGTGCAAACGTCCAAGCCATTTCTCCCATACGATAGGCCTAAGGGCTTAGAGCTGTTGCTGGTCCTCACCTTCCCTTGACACCGCTTTCACAGCCAAACACACTCTGCCCATCTGCCTTTGCCTTGCCTCCCGGCAATCCCAACACACTCTCACTCTCGGCACACACTACCTCCCAAAGTGCCAACAACCAAGCGAGTTCTGACGCACGCTACATCTAAGGGCTTAGAGCTGTTGCTGGTCCTCACCTTCCCTTGACACCGCTTTCACAGCCAAACACACTCTGCCCATCTGCCTTTACCTTGCCTCCCGGCACTGCCAACACACATTCTCAGGCTCACTCAGGCTCTCACTCTCACTCCCAGCACAGACCAACTCCCAAAGTGCAAACGTCCAAGCGATTTCTGACGCACGCTACATCTAAGGGCTTAGAGGTGTGGCTGGTCCTCACCTTCCCTTGACACCGCTTTCACAGCCAAACACACTCTGCCCATCTGCCTTTGCCTCAACTCGCACCACTCCCAACACACTCTCACTCTCGGCACACACCACCTCCCAAAGTGCCAACAACCAAGCGAGTTCTGACGCACGCTACATCTAAGGGCTTAGAGCAGATGCTGGTCCTCACCTTCCCTTGACACCGCTTTCACAGCCAAACACACTCTGCCCATCTGCCTTTGCCTCAACTCCCACCACTCCCAACACACTCTCACTCTCGGCACACACCACCTCCCAAAGTGCCAGCACCCAAGCGGTTTCTGACACACGCTACATCTAAGGGCTTAGAGCTGTTGCTGGTCATCACCTTCCCTTCACAGCGCTTTCACAGCCAAACACACTCTGCCCATCTAGCCTGGCTTTGCCTCCCAGCACTCCCAACACACATTCTCAGGCGCAATCTAACTCTCACTCCTGGCACAGACCACCTCCCAAAGTGCAGACGTGCAAGCCATTTCTCCCCTAGGATAGGCCTAAGGGCTTAGAGCTGTGGCTGGTCCTTACCTTCCCTTGACACCGCTTTCACAGCCAAACACACTCTGGGAATCTGCCCTGGCTTTGCCTCCCAGCACTCCCAACACACATTCTCAGGTGCAATCTCACTGTCACTCCCGGCACAGACCACCTCCCATAGTGACAACACGCAAGCCATTTCTCCCAGGCGACAGGCCTAAGGGCTTAGAGCTGTTGCTGGTCCTCACCTTCCCTTGACACCGCTTTCACAGACAAACACATTCTGCCCATCTGCCTTTGCCTTGCCTCACAGCACTCCCAACACACAGTCTCACTCTTGGCACAGACCACCTCCCAAAGTGCCAACACCCAAGCTATTTCGGAGGCACGCTACATGTAAGGGCTTAGAGCTGTTGCTGGTCCTCACCTTCCCTTGACACCGCTTTCACAGCCAAACACACTCTGCCCATCTACCCTGGCTTTGCCTCCCAGCACTCCCAACACACATTCTCAGGCTCACTCTCACTCTCACTCCTGGCACAGACCACCTCCCAAAGTGCAAACACCCAAGCCATTTCTCCCATACGATAGGCCTAAGGGCTTAGAGCTGTTGCTGGTCCTCACCTTCCCTTGACACCGCTTTCACAGCCAAACACACTCTGCCCATCTGCCTTTGCCTTGCCTCCCAGCACTCCCAACACACTCTCACTACCGGCACAGACCACCTGCCAAAGTGCAAACACCCAAGCGATTTCTGACACACGCTACATCTAAGGGCTTAGAGCTGTTGCTGGTCCTCACCTTCCCTTGACACCGCTTTCACAGCCAAACACACTCTGCCCATCGGCCTTTGCCTTGCCTCCCAGCACTCCCAACACACATTCTCAGACTCAATCTCACTCTCACTCCCGGCACAGACCACTTCCCAAAGTGCAAACACCCAAGCCATTTCTCCCATACGATAGGCCTAAGGGCTTAGAGCTGATGCTGGTCCTCACATTCCCTTCACACCGCTTTCACAGCCAAACACACTCTGGCCATCTGCCTTTGCCTTGCCTACCAGCACCCCCAACACACATTCTCAGGCTCACTCTCACTCTCACTACCGGCACAGACCACCTCCCAAAGTGCAAACGTCCAAGCCATTTCTCCCATACGATAGGCCTAAGGGCTTAGAGCTGATGCTGGTCCTCACCTTCCCTTGACACCGCTTTCACAGCCAAACACACTCTGCCCATCTGCCTTTGCCTCAACTCCCAGCACTCCCAACACACTCTCACTCTCGGCACACACCACCTCCCAAAGTGCCAGCACCCAAGCGGTTTCTGACACACGCTACATCTAAGGGCTCAGAGCTTTTGCTGGTCATCACCTTCCCTTCACAGCGCTTTCACAGCCAAACACACTCTGCCCATCTAGCCTGGCTTTGCCTCCCAGCACTCCCAACACACATTCTCAGGCGCAATCTAACTCTCACTCCTGGCACAGACCACCTCCCAAAGTGCAGACGTGCAAGCCATTTCTCCCCTAGGATAGGCCTAAGGGCTTAGAGCTGTGGCTGGTCCTTACCGTCCCTTGACACCGCTTTCACAGCCAAACACACTCTGGGAATCTGCCCTGGCTTTGCCTCCCAGCACTCCCAACACACATTCTCAGGTGCAATCTCACTGTCACTCCCGGCACAGACCACCTCCCATAGTGACAACACGCAAGCCATTTCTCCCAGGCGACAGGCCTAAGGGCTTAGAGCTGTTGCTGGTCCTCACCTTCCCTTGACACCGCTTTCACAGACAAACACATTCTGCCCATCTGCCTTTGCCTTGCCTCACAGCACTCCCAACACACAGTCTCACTCTTGGCACAGACCACCTCCCAAAGTGCCAACACCCAAGCTATTTCGGAGGCACGCTACATGTAAGGGCTTAGAGCTGTTGCTGGTCCTCACCTTCCCTTGACACCGCTTTCACAGCCAAACACACTCTGCCCATCTACCCTGGCTTTGCCTCCCAGCACTCCCAACACACATTCTCAGGTTCAATCTCACTCTCACTCCTGGCACAGACCACCTCCCAAAGTGCAAACACCCAAGCCATTTCTCCCATACGATAGGCCTAAGGGCTTAGAGCTGTTGCTGGTCCTCACCTTCCCTTGACACCGCTTTCACAGCCAAACACACTCTGGCCATCTACCTTTGCCTTGCCTCCCAGCACTCCCAACACACTCTCACTACCGGCACAGACCACCTGCCAAAGTGCAAACACCCAAGCGATTTCTGACACACGCTACATCTAAGGGCTTAGAGCTGTTGCTGGTCCTCACCTTCCCTTGACACCGCTTTCACAGCCAAACACACTCTGCCCATCGGCCTTTGCCTTGCCTCCCAGCACTCCCAACACACATTCTCAGACTCAATCTCACTCTCACTCCCGGCACAGACCACTTCCCAAAGTGCAAACACCCAAGCCATTTCTCCCATACGATAGGCCTAAGGGCTTAGAGCTGATGCTGGTCCTCACATTCCCTTCACACCGCTTTCACAGCCAAACACACTCTGGCCATCTGCCTTTGCCTTGCCTACCAGCACTCCCAACACACATTCTCAGGCTCACTCTCACTCTCACTACCGGCACAGACCACCTCCCAAAGTGCAAACGTCCAAGCCATTTCTCCCATACGATAGGCCTAAGGGCTTAGAGCTGATGCTGGTCCTCACCTTCCCTTGACACCGCTTTCACAGCCAAACACACTCTGGCCATCTACCTTTGCCTTGCCTCCCAGCACTCCCAACACACTCTCACTCTCGGCACAGACCACCTCCCAAAGTGCCAACAACCAAGCGATTTCTGACGCACGCTACATCTAAGGGCTTAGAGCTGTTGCTGGTCCTCACCTTCCCTTGACACCGCTTTCACAGCCAAACACACTCTGCCCATCTGCCTTTACCTTGCCTCCCGGCACTGCCAACACACATTCTCAGGCTCACTCAGGCTCTCACTCTCACTCCCAGCACAGACCAACTCCCAAAGTGCAAACGTCCAAGCGATTTCTGACGCTCGCTACCTCTAAAGGCTTAGAGGTGTGGCTGGTCCTCACCTTCCCTTGACACCGCTTTCACAGCCAAACACACTCTGCCCATCTGCCTTTACCTTGCCTCCCGGCACTCCCAACACACTCTCACTCTCGGCACACACCACCTCCCAAAGTGCCAACAACCAAGCGAGTTCTGACGCACGCTACATCTAAGGGCTTAGAGCAGATGCTGGTCCTCACCTTCCCTTGACACCGCTTTCACAGCCAAACACACTCTGCCCATCTGCCTTTGCCTTGCCTCCCAGCACTCCCAACACACATTCTCAGGCTCACTCTCACTCTCACTAACGGAACAGACCACTTCCCAAAGTGCAAACGTCCAAGCCATTTCTCCCATACAATAGGCCTAAGGGCTTAGAGCTGTTGCTGGTCCTCACCTTCCCTTGACACCGCTTTCACAGCCAAACACACTCTGCCCATCTGCCTTTGCCTCAACTCGCACCACTCCCAACACACTCTCACTCTCGGCACACACCACCTCCCAAAGTGCCAACAACCAAGCGATTTCTGACGCACGCTACATCTAAGGGCTTAGAGCAGATGCTGGTCCTCACCTTCCCTTGACACCGCTTTCACAGCCAAACACACTCTGGCCATCTGCCTTTGCCTCAACTGCCACCACTCCCAACACACTCTCACTCTCGGCACACACCACCTCCCAAAGTGCCAGCACCCAAGCGGTTTCTGACACACGCTACATCTAAGGGCTCAGAGCTGTTGCTGGTCATCACCTTCCCTTCACAGCGCTTTCACAGCCAAACACACTCTGCCCATCTAGCCTGGCTTTGCCTCCAGCACTCCCAACACACATTCTCAGGCTCAATATCAGTCTCACTCCCGGCATAGACCACCTCCCAAATTGCCAACACCAAAGCAATTTCTCACACACACTACATCTAAGGGCTTAGAGCTGTTGCTGGTCCTCACCTTCCCTTGACACCGCTTTCACAGCCAAACACACTCTGCCCATCTGCCTTTACCTTGCCTCCCGGCACTGCCAACACACATTCTCAGGCTCACTCAGGCTCTCACTCTCACTCCCAGCACAGACCAACTCCCAAAGTGCAAACGTCCAAGCGATTTCTGACGCACGCTACATCTAAGGGCTTAGAGGTGTGGCTGGTCCTCACCTTCCCTTGACACCGCTTTCACAGCCAAACACACTCTGCCCATCTGCCTTTGCCTCAACTCGCACCACTCCCAACACACTCTCACTCTCGGCACACACCACCTCCCAAAGTGCCAACAACCAAGCGAGTTCTGACGCACGCTACATCTAAGGGCTTAGAGCTGTGGCTGGTCCTTACCTTCCCTTGACACCGCTTTCACAGCCAAACACACTCTGCCCATCTGCCTTTGCCTCAACTCCCACCACTCCCAACACACTCTCACTCTCGGCACACACCACCTCCCAAAGTGCCAGCACCCAAGCGGTTTCTGACACACGCTACATCTAAGGGCTTAGAGCTGTTGCTGGTCATCACCTTCCCTTCACAGCGCTTTCACAGCCAAACACACTCTGCCCATCTAGCCTGGCTTTGCCTCCCAGCACTCCCAACACACATTCTCAGGCGCAATCTAACTCTCACTCCTGGCACAGACCACCTCCCAAAGTGCAGACGTGCAAGCCATTTCTCCCATAGGATAGGCCTAAGGGCTTAGAGCTGTGGCTGGTCCTTACCTTCCCTTGACACCGCTTTCACAGCCAAACACACTCTGGGAATCTGCCCTGGCTTTGCCTCCCAGCACTCCCAACACACATTCTCAGGTGCAATCTCACTGTCACTCCCGGCACAGACCACCTCCCATAGTGACAACACGCAAGCCATTTCTCCCAGGCGACAGGCCTAAGGGCTTAGAGCTGTTGCTGGTCCTCACCTTCCCTTGACACCGCTTTCACAGACAAACACATTCTGCCCATCTGCCTTTGCCTTGCCTCACAGCACTCCCAACACACAGTCTCACTCTTGGCACAGACCACCTCCCAAAGTGCCAACACCCAAGCTATTTCGGAGGCACGCTACATGTAAGGGCTTAGAGCTGTTGCTGGTCCTCACCTTCCCTTGACACCGCTTTCACAGCCAAACACACTCTGCCCATCTACCCTGGCTTTGCCTCCCAGCACTCCCAACACACATTCTCAGGCTCACTCTCACTCTCACTCCTGGCACAGACCACCTCCCAAAGTGCAAACACCCAAGCCATTTCTCCCATACGATAGGCCTAAGGGCTTAGAGCTGTTGCTGGTCCTCACCTTCCCTTGACACCGCTTTCACAGCCAAACACACTCTGCCCATCTGCCTTTTCCTTGCCTCCCAGCACTCCCAACACACTCTCACTACCGGCACAGACCACCTGCCAAAGTGCAAACACCCAAGCGATTTCTGACACACGCTACATCTAAGGGCTTAGAGCTGTTGCTGGTCCTCACCTTCCCTTGACACCGCTTTCACAGCCAAACACACTCTGCCCATCGGCCTTTGCCTTGCCTCCCAGCACTCCCAACACACATTCTCAGACTCAATCTCACTCTCACTCCCGGCACAGACCACTTCCCAAAGTGCAAACACCCAAGCCATTTCTCCCATACGATAGGCCTAAGGGCTTAGAGCTGATGCTGGTCCTCACATTCCCTTCACACCGCTTTCACAGCCAAACACACTCTGGCCATCTGCCTTTGCCTTGCCTACCAGCACCCCCAACACACATTCTCAGGCTCACTCTCACTCTCACTACCGGCACAGACCACCTCCCAAAGTGCAAACGTCCAAGCCATTTCTCCCATACGATAGGCCTAAGGGCTTAGAGCTGATGCTGGTCCTCACCTTCCCTTGACACCGCTTTCACAGCCAAACACACTCTGCCCATCTGCCTTTGCCTCAACTCCCAGCACTCCCAACACACTCTCACTCTCGGCACACACCACCTCCCAAAGTGCCAGCACCCAAGCGGTTTCTGACACACGCTACATCTAAGGGCTCAGAGCTTTTGCTGGTCATCACCTTCCCTTCACAGCGCTTTCACAGCCAAACACACTCTGCCCATCTAGCCTGGCTTTGCCTCCCAGCACTCCCAACACACATTCTCAGGCGCAATCTAACTCTCACTCCTGGCACAGACCACCTCCCAAAGTGCAGACGTGCAAGCCATTTCTCCCCTAGGATAGGCCTAAGGGCTTAGAGCTGTGGCTGGTCCTTACCGTCCCTTGACACCGCTTTCACAGCCAAACACACTCTGGGAATCTGCCCTGGCTTTGCCTCCCAGCACTCCCAACACACATTCTCAGGTGCAATCTCACTGTCACTCCCGGCACAGACCACCTCCCATAGTGACAACACGCAAGCCATTTCTCCCAGGCGACAGGCCTAAGGGCTTAGAGCTGTTGCTGGTCCTCACCTTCCCTTGACACCGCTTTCACAGACAAACACATTCTGCCCATCTGCCTTTGCCTTGCCTCACAGCACTCCCAACACACAGTCTCACTCTTGGCACAGACCACCTCCCAAAGTGCCAACACCCAAGCTATTTCGGAGGCACGCTACATGTAAGGGCTTAGAGCTGTTGCTGGTCCTCACCTTCCCTTGACACCGCTTTCACAGCCAAACACACTCTGCCCATCTACCCTGGCTTTGCCTCCCAGCACTCCCAACACACATTCTCAGGTTCAATCTCACTCTCACTCCTGGCACAGACCACCTCCCAAAGTGCAAACACCCAAGCCATTTCTCCCATACGATAGGCCTAAGGGCTTAGAGCTGTTGCTGGTCCTCACCTTCCCTTGACACCGCTTTCACAGCCAAACACACTCTGGCCATCTACCTTTGCCTTGCCTCCCAGCACTCCCAACACACTCTCACTACCGGCACAGACCACCTGCCAAAGTGCAAACACCCAAGCGATTTCTGACACACGCTACATCTAAGGGCTTAGAGCTGTTGCTGGTCCTCACCTTCCCTTGACACCGCTTTCACAGCCAAACACACTCTGCCCATCGGCCTTTGCCTTGCCTCCCAGCACTCCCAACACACATTCTCAGACTCAATCTCACTCTCACTCCCGGCACAGACCACTTCCCAAAGTGCAAACACCCAAGCCATTTCTCCCATACGATAGGCCTAAGGGCTTAGAGCTGATGCTGGTCCTCACATTCCCTTCACACCGCTTTCACAGCCAAACACACTCTGGCCATCTGCCTTTGCCTTGCCTACCAGCACTCCCAACACACATTCTCAGGCTCACTCTCACTCTCACTACCGGCACAGACCACCTCCCAAAGTGCAAACGTCCAAGCCATTTCTCCCATACGATAGGCCTAAGGGCTTAGAGCTGATGCTGGTCCTCACCTTCCCTTGACACCGCTTTCACAGCCAAACACACTCTGGCCATCTACCTTTGCCTTGCCTCCCAGCACTCCCAACACACTCTCACTCTCGGCACAGACCACCTCCCAAAGTGCCAACAACCAAGCGATTTCTGACGCACGCTACATCTAAGGGCTTAGAGCTGTTGCTGGTCCTCACCTTCCCTTGACACCGCTTTCACAGCCAAACACACTCTGCCCATCTGCCTTTACCTTGCCTCCCGGCACTGCCAACACACATTCTCAGGCTCACTCAGGCTCTCACTCTCACTCCCAGCACAGACCAACTCCCAAAGTGCAAACGTCCAAGCGATTTCTGACGCTCGCTACCTCTAAAGGCTTAGAGGTGTGGCTGGTCCTCACCTTCCCTTGACACCGCTTTCACAGCCAAACACACTCTGCCCATCTGCCTTTACCTTGCCTCCCGGCACTCCCAACACACTCTCACTCTCGGCACACACCACCTCCCAAAGTGCCAACAACCAAGCGAGTTCTGACGCACGCTACATCTAAGGGCTTAGAGCAGATGCTGGTCCTCACCTTCCCTTGACACCGCTTTCACAGCCAAACACACTCTGCCCATCTGCCTTTGCCTTGCCTCCCAGCACTCCCAACACACATTCTCAGGCTCACTCTCACTCTCACTAACGGAACAGACCACTTCCCAAAGTGCAAACGTCCAAGCCATTTCTCCCATACAATAGGCCTAAGGGCTTAGAGCTGTTGCTGGTCCTCACCTTCCCTTGACACCGCTTTCACAGCCAAACACACTCTGCCCATCTGCCTTTGCCTCAACTCGCACCACTCCCAACACACTCTCACTCTCGGCACACACCACCTCCCAAAGTGCCAACAACCAAGCGATTTCTGACGCACGCTACATCTAAGGGCTTAGAGCAGATGCTGGTCCTCACCTTCCCTTGACACCGCTTTCACAGCCAAACACACTCTGGCCATCTGCCTTTGCCTCAACTCCCACCACTCCCAACACACTCTCACTCTCGGCACACACCACCTCCCAAAGTGCCAGCACCCAAGCGGTTTCTGACACACGCTACATCTAAGGGCTCAGAGCTGTTGCTGGTCATCACCTTCCCTTCACAGCGCTTTCACAGCCAAACACACTCTGCCCATCTAGCCTGGCTTTGCCTCCAGCACTCCCAACACACATTCTCAGGCTCAATATCAGTCTCACTCCCGGCATAGACCACCTCCCAAATTGCCAACACCAAAGCAATTTCTCACACACACTACATCTAAGGGCTTAGAGCTGTTGCTGGTCCTCACCTTCCCTTGACACCGCTTTCACAGCCAAACACACTCTGCCCATCTGCCTTTACCTTGCCTCCCGGCACTGCCAACACACATTCTCAGGCTCACTCAGGCTCTCACTCTCACTCCCAGCACAGACCAACTCCCAAAGTGCAAACGTCCAAGCGATTTCTGACGCTCGCTACCTCTAAGGGCTTAGAGGTGTGGCTGGTCCTCACCTTCCCTTGACACCGCTTTCACAGCCAAACACACTCTGCCCATCTGGCTTTACCTTGCCTCCCGGCACTCCCAACACACTCTCACTCTCGGCACCCACCACCTCCCAAAGTGCCAACAACCAAGCGAGTTCTGACGCACGCTACATCTAAGGGCTTAGAGCAGATGCTGGTCCTCACCTTCCCTTGACACCGCTTTCACAGCCAAACACACTCTGCCCATCTGCCTTTGCCTTGCCTCCCAGCACTCCCAACACACATTCTCAGGCTCACTCTCACTCTCACTAACGGAACAGACCACTTCCCAAAGTGCAAACGTCCAAGCCATTTCTCCCATACGATAGGCCTAAGGGCTTAGAGCTGTTGCTGGTCCTCACCTTCCCTTGACACCGCTTTCACAGCCAAACAC
The DNA here is from genome assembly GCF_030463565.1 of Pelecanus crispus. Classification (NCBI taxonomy): domain Eukaryota; kingdom Metazoa; phylum Chordata; class Aves; order Pelecaniformes; family Pelecanidae; genus Pelecanus; species Pelecanus crispus. Next base: position 677,667 of record NW_027461445.1, on the reverse strand, counting down.
ACTCTGCCCATCTGCCTTTGCCTTGCCTCCCGGCAATCCCAACACACTCTCACTCTCGGCACACACTACCTCCCAAAGTGCCAACAACCAAGCGAGTTCTGACGCACGCTACATCTAAGGGCTTAGAGCTGTTGCTGGTCCTCACCTTCCCTTGACACCGCTTTCACAGCCAAACACACTCTGCCCATCTGCCTTTACCTTGCCTCCCGGCACTGCCAACACACATTCTCAGGCTCACTCAGGCTCTCACTCTCACTCCCAGCACAGACCAACTCCCAAAGTGCAAACGTCCAAGCGATTTCTGACGCACGCTACATCTAAGGGCTTAGAGGTGTGGCTGGTCCTCACCTTCCCTTGACACCGCTTTCACAGCCAAACACACTCTGCCCATCTGCCTTTGCCTCAACTCGCACCACTCCCAACACACTCTCACTCTCGGCACACACCACCTCCCAAAGTGCCAACAACCAAGCGAGTTCTGACGCACGCTACATCTAAGGGCTTAGAGCAGATGCTGGTCCTCACCTTCCCTTGACACCGCTTTCACAGCCAAACACACTCTGCCCATCTGCCTTTGCCTCAACTCCCACCACTCCCAACACACTCTCACTCTCGGCACACACCACCTCCCAAAGTGCCAGCACCCAAGCGGTTTCTGACACACGCTACATCTAAGGGCTCAGAGCTGTTGCTGGTCATCACCTTCCCTTCACAGCGCTTTCACAGCCAAACACACTCTGCCCATCTAGCCTGGCTTTGCCTCCCAGCACTCCCAACACACATTCTCAGGCGCAATCTAACTCTCACTCCTGGCACAGACCACCTCCCAAAGTGCAGACGTGCAAGCCATTTCTCCCCTAGGATAGGCCTAAGGGCTTAGAGCTGTGGCTGGTCCTTACCTTCCCTTGACACCGCTTTCACAGCCAAACACACTCTGGGAATCTGCCCTGGCTTTGCCTCCCAGCACTCCCAACACACATTCTCAGGTGCAATCTCACTGTCACTCCCGGCACAGACCACCTCCCATAGTGACAACACGCAAGCCATTTCTCCCAGGCGACAGGCCTAAGGGCTTAGAGCTGTTGCTGGTCCTCACCTTCCCTTGACACCGCTTTCACAGACAAACACATTCTGCCCATCTGCCTTTGCCTTGCCTCACAGCACTCCCAACACACAGTCTCACTCTTGGCACAGACCACCTCCCAAAGTGCCAACACCCAAGCTATTTCGGAGGCACGCTACATGTAAGGGCTTAGAGCTGTTGCTGGTCCTCACCTTCCCTTGACACCGCTTTCACAGCCAAACACACTCTGCCCATCTACCCTGGCTTTGCCTCCCAGCACTCCCAACACACATTCTCAGGTTCAATCTCACTCTCACTCCTGGCACAGACCACCTCCCAAAGTGCAAACACCCAAGCCATTTCTCCCATACGATAGGCCTAAGGGCTTAGAGCTGTTGCTGGTCCTCACCTTCCCTTGACACCGCTTTCACAGCCAAACACACTCTGCCCATCTGCCTTTGCCTTGCCTCCCAGCACTCCCAACACACTCTCACTACCGGCACAGACCACCTGCCAAAGTGCAAACACCCAAGCGATTTCTGACACACGCTACATCTAAGGGCTTAGAGCTGTTGCTGGTCCTCACCTTCCCTTGACACCGCTTTCACAGCCAAACACACTCTGCCCATCGGCCTTTGCCTTGCCTCCCAGCACTCCCAACACACATTCTCAGACTCAATCTCACTCTCACTCCCGGCACAGACCACTTCCCAAAGTGCAAACACCCAAGCCATTTCTCCCATACGATAGGCCTAAGGGCTTAGAGCTGATGCTGGTCCTCACATTCCCTTCACACCGCTTTCACAGCCAAACACACTCTGGCCATCTGCCTTTGCCTTGCCTACCAGCACCCCCAACACACATTCTCAGGCTCACTCTCACTCTCACTACCGGCACAGACCACCTCCCAAAGTGCAAACGTCCAAGCCATTTCTCCCATACGATAGGCCTAAGGGCTTAGAGCTGATGCTGGTCCTCACCTTCCCTTGACACCGCTTTCACAGCCAAACACACTCTGCCCATCTGCCTTTGCCTCAACTCCCACCACTCCCAACACACTCTCACTCTCGGCACACACCACCTCCCAAAGTGCCAGCACCCAAGCGGTTTCTGACACACGCTACATCTAAGGGCTCAGAGCTTTTGCTGGTCATCACCTTCCCTTCACAGCGCTTTCACAGCCAAACACACTCTGCCCATCTAGCCTGGCTTTGCCTCCCAGCACTCCCAACACACATTCTCAGGCGCAATCTAACTCTCACTCCTGGCACAGACCACCTCCCAAAGTGCAGACGTGCAAGCCATTTCTCCCCTAGGATAGGCCTAAGGGCTTAGAGCTGTGGCTGGTCCTTACCTTCCCTTGACACCGCTTTCACAGCCAAACACACTCTGGGAATCTGCCCTGGCTTTGCCTCCCAGCACTCCCAACACACATTCTCAGGTGCAATCTCACTGTCACTCCCGGCACAGACCACCTCCCATAGTGACAACACGCAAGCCATTTCTCCCAGGCGACAGGCCTAAGGGCTTAGAGCTGTTGCTGGTCCTCACCTTCCCTTGACACCGCTTTCACAGACAAACACATTCTGCCCATCTGCCTTTGCCTTGCCTCACAGCACTCCCAACACACAGTCTCACTCTTGGCACAGACCACCTCCCAAAGTGCCAACACCCAAGCTATTTCGGAGGCACGCTACATGTAAGGGCTTAGAGCTGTTGCTGGTCCTCACCTTCCCTTGACACCGCTTTCACAGCCAAACACACTCTGCCCATCTACCCTGGCTTTGCCTCCCAGCACTCCCAACACACATTCTCAGGTTCAATCTCACTCTCACTCCTGGCACAGACCACCTCCCAAAGTGCAAACACCCAAGCCATTTCTCCCATACGATAGGCCTAAGGGCTTAGAGCTGTTGCTGGTCCTCACCTTCCCTTGACACCGCTTTCACAGCCAAACACACTCTGCCCATCTACCTTTGCCTTGCCTCCCAGCACTCCCAACACACTCTCACTACCGGCACAGACCACCTGCCAAAGTGCAAACACCCAAGCGATTTCTGACACACGCTACATCTAAGGGCTTAGAGCTGTTGATGGTCCTCACCTTCCCTTGACACCGCTTTCACAGCCAAACACACTCTGCCCATCGGCCTTTGCCTTGCCTCCCAGCACTCCCAACACACATTCTCAGACTCAATCTCACTCTCACTCCCGGCACAGACCACTTCCCAAAGTGCAAACACCCAAGCCATTTCTCCCATACGATAGGCCTAAGGGCTTAGAGCTGATGCTGGTCCTCACATTCCCTTCACACCGCTTTCACAGCCAAACACACTCTGGCCATCTGCCTTTGCCTTGCCTACCAGCACTCCCAACACACATTCTCAGGCTCACTCTCACTCTCACTACCGGCACAGACCACCTCCCAAAATGCAAACGTCCAAGCCATTTCTCCCATACGATAGGCCTAAGGGCTTAGAGCTGATGCTGGTCCTCACCTTCCCTTGACACCGCTTTCACAGCCAAACACACTCTGGCCATCTACCTTTGCCTTGCCTCCCAGCACTCCCAACACACTCTCACTCTCGGCACAGACCACCTCCCAAAGTGCCAACAACCAAGCGATTTCTGACGCACGCTACATCTAAGGGCTTAGAGCTGTTGCTGGTCCTCACCTTCCCTTGACACCGCTTTCACAGCCAAACACACTCTGGCCATCTGCCTTTACCTTGCCTCCCGGCACTGCCAACACACATTCTCAGGCTCACTCAGGCTCTCACTCTCACTCCCAGCACAGACCAACTCCCAAAGTGCAAACGTCCAAGCGATTTCTGACGCTCGCTACCTCTAAAGGCTTAGAGGTGTGGCTGGTCCTCACCTTCCCTTGACACCGCTTTCACAGCCAAACACACTCTGCCCATCTGCCTTTACCTTGCCTCCCGGCACTCCCAACACACTCTCACTCTCGGCACACACCACCTCCCAAAGTGCCAACAACCAAGCGAGTTCTGACGCACGCTACATCTAAGGGCTCAGAGCTGTTGCTGGTCATCACCTTCCCTTCACAGCGCTTTCACAGCCAAACACACTCTGCCCATCTAGCCTGGCTTTGCCTCCCAGCACTCCCAACACACATTCTCAGGCGCAATCTAACTCTCACTCCTGGCACAGACCACCTCCCAAAGTGCAGACGTGCAAGCCATTTCTCCCATAGGATAGGCCTAAGGGCTTAGAGCTGTGGCTGGTCCTTACCTTCCCTTGACACCGCTTTCACAGCCAAACACACTCTGGGAATCTGCCCTGGCTTTGCCTCCCAGCACTCCCAACACACATTCTCAGGTGCAATCTCACTGTCACTCCCGGCACAGACCACCTCCCATAGTGACAACACGCAAGCCATTTCTCCCAGGCGACAGGCCTAAGGGCTTAGAGCTGTTGCTGGTCCTCACCTTCCCTTGACACCGCTTTCACAGACAAACACATTCTGCCCATCTGCCTTTGCCTTGCCTCACAGCACTCCCAACACACAGTCTCACTCTTGGCACAGACCACCTCCCAAAGTGCCAACACCCAAGCTATTTCGGAGGCACGCTACATGTAAGGGCTTAGAGCTGTTGCTGGTCCTCACCTTCCCTTGACACCGCTTTCACAGCCAAACACACTCTGCCCATCTACCCTGGCTTTGCCTCCCAGCACTCCCAACACACATTCTCAGGTTCAATCTCACTCTCACTCCTGGCACAGACCACCTCCCAAAGTGCAAACACCCAAGCCATTTCTCCCATACGATAGGCCTAAGGGCTTAGAGCTGTTGCTGGTCCTCACCTTCCCTTGACACCGCTTTCACAGCCAAACACACTCTGGCCATCTACCTTTGCCTTGCCTCCCAGCACTCCCAACACACTCTCACTACCGGCACAGACCACCTGCCAAAGTGCAAACACCCAAGCGATTTCTGACACACGCTACATCTAAGGGCTTAGAGCTGTTGAGGACCTCACCTTCCCTTGACACCGCTTTCACAGCCAAACACACTCTGCCCATCGGCCTTTGCCTTGCCTCCCAGCACTCCCAACACACATTCTCAGACTCAATCTCACTCTCACTCCCGGCACAGACCACTTCCCAAAGTGCAAACACCCAAGCCATTTCTCCCATACGATAGGCCTAAGGGCTTAGAGCTGTTGCTGGTCCTCACATTCCCTTGACACCGCTTTCACAGCCAAACACACTCTGGCCATCTGCCTTTGCCTTGCCTACCAGCACTCCCAACACACATTCTCAGGCTCACTCTCACTCTCACTACCGGCACAGACCACCTCCCAAAGTGCAAACGTCCAAGCCATTTCTCCCATACGATAGGCCTAAGGGCTTAGAGCTGATGCTGGTCCTCACCTTCCCTTGACACCGCTTTCACAGCCAAACACACTCTGGCCATCTACCTTTGCCTTGCCTCCCAGCACTCCCAACACACTCTCACTCTCAGCACCCACCACCTCCCAAAGTGCCAACAACCAAGCGAGTTCTGACGCACGCTACATCTAAGGGCTTAGAGCAGATGCTGGTCCTCACCTTCCCTTGACACCGCTTTCACAGCCAAACACACTCTGCCCATCTGCCTTTGCCTTGCCTCCCAGCACTCCCAACACACATTCTCAGGCTCACTCTCACTCTCACTAACGGAACAGACCACTTCCCAAAGTGCAAACGTCCAAGCCATTTCTCCCATACGATAGGCCTAAGGGCTTAGAGCTGTTGCTGGTCCTCACCTTCCCTTGACACCGCTTTCACAGCCAAACACACTCTGCCCATCTGCCTTTGCCTTGCCTCCCGGCAATCCCAACACACTCTCACTCTCGGCACACACTACCTCCCAAAGTGCCAACAACCAAGCGAGTTCTGACGCACGCTACATCTAAGGGCTTAGAGCTGTTGCTGGTCCTCACCTTCCCTTGACACCGCTTTCACAGCCAAACACACTCTGCCCATCTGCCTTTACCTTGCCTCCCGGCACTGCCAACACACATTCTCAGGCTCACTCAGGCTCTCACTCTCACTCCCAGCACAGACCAACTCCCAAAGTGCAAACCTCCAAGCGATTTCTGACGCACGCTACATCTAAGGGCTTAGAGATGTGGCTGGTCCTCACCTTCCCTTGACACCGCTTTCACAGCCAAACACACTCTGCCCATCTGCCTTTGCCTCAACTCGCACCACTCCCAACACACTCTCACTCTCGGCACACACCACCTCCCAAAGTGCCAACAACCAAGCGATTTCTGACGCACGCTACATCTAAGGGCTTAGAGCAGATGCTGGTCCTCACCTTCCCTTGACACCGCTTTCACAGCCAAACACACTCTGCCCATCTGCCTTTGCCTCAACTCCCACCACTCCCAACACACTCTCACTCTCGGCACACACCACCTCCCAAAGTGCCAGCACCCAAGCGGTTTCTGACACACGCTACATCTAAGGGCTCAGAGCTGTTGCTGGTCATCACCTTCCCTTCACAGCGCTTTCACAGCCAAACACACTCTGCCCATCTAGCCTGGCTTTGCCTCCCAGCACTCCCAACACACATTCTCAGGCGCAATCTAACTCTCACTCCTGGCACAGACCACCTCCCAAAGTGCAGACGTGCAAGCCATTTCTCCCCTAGGATAGGCCTAAGGGCTTAGAGCTGTGGCTGGTCCTTACCTTCCCTTGACACCGCTTTCACAGCCAAACACACTCTGGGAATCTGCCCTGGCTTTGCCTCCCAGCACTCCCAACACACATTCTCAGGTGCAATCTCACTGTCACTCCCGGCACAGACCACCTCCCATAGTGACAACACGCAAGCCATTTCTCCCAGGCGACAGGCCTAAGGGCTTAGAGCTGTTGCTGGTCCTCACCTTCCCTTGACACCGCTTTCACAGACAAACACATTCTGCCCATCTGCCTTTGCCTTGCCTCACAGCACTCCCAACACACAGTCTCACTCTTGGCACAGACCACCTCCCAAAGTGCCAACACCCAAGCTATTTCGGAGGCACGCTACATGTAAGGGCTTAGAGCTGTTGCTGGTCCTCACCTTCCCTTGACACCGCTTTCACAGCCAAACACACTCTGCCCATCTACCCTGGCTTTGCCTCCCAGCACTCCCAACACACATTCTCAGGTTCAATCTCACTCTCACTCCTGGCACAGACCACCTCCCAAAGTGCAAACACCCAAGCCATTTCTCCCATACGATAGGCCTAAGGGCTTAGAGCTGTTGCTGGTCCTCACCTTCCCTTGACACCGCTTTCACAGCCAAACACACTCTGGCCATCTACCTTTGCCTTGCCTCCCAGCACTCCCAACACACTCTCACTACCGGCACAGACCACCTGCCAAAGTGCAAACACCCAAGCGATTTCTGACACACGCTACATCTAAGGGCTTAGAGCTGTTGATGGTCCTCACCTTCCCTTGACACCGCTTTCACAGCCAAACACACTCTGCCCATCGGCCTTTGCCTTGCCTCCCAGCACTCCCAACACACATTCTCAGACTCAATCTCACTCTCACTCCCGGCACAGACCACTTCCCAAAGTGCAAACACCCAAGCCATTTCTCCCATACGATAGGCCTAAGGGCTTAGAGCTGATGCTGGTCCTCACATTCCCTTCACACCGCTTTCACAGCCAAACACACTCTGGCCATCTGCCTTTGCCTTGCCTACCAGCACTCCCAACACACATTCTCAGGCTCACTCTCACTCTCACTACCGGCACAGACCACCTCCCAAAGTGCAAACGTCCAAGCCATTTCTCCCATACGATAGGCCTAAGGGCTTAGAGCTGATGCTGGTCCTCACCTTCCCTTGACACCGCTTTCACAGCCAAACACACTCTGGCCATCTACCTTTGCCTTGCCTCCCAGCACTCCCAACACACTCTCACTCTCGGCACAGACCACCTCCCAAAGTGCCAACAACCAAGCGATTTCTGACGCACGCTACATCTAAGGGCTTAGAGCTGTTGCTGGTCCTCACCTTCCCTTGACACCGCTTTCACAGCCAAACACACTCTGCCCATCTGCCTTTACCTTGCCTCCCGGCACTGCCAACACACATTCTCAGGCTCACTCAGGCTCTCACTCTCACTCCCAGCACAGACCAACTCCCAAAGTGCAAACGTCCAAGCGATTTCTGACGCTCGCTACCTCTAAAGGCTTAGAGGTGTGGCTGGTCCTCACCTTCCCTTGACACCGCTTTCACAGCCAAACACACTCTGCCCATCTGCCTTTACCTTGCCTCCCGGCACTCCCAACACACTCTCACTCTCGGCACACACCACCTCCCAAAGTGCCAACAACCAAGCGAGTTCTGACGCACGCTACATCTAAGGGCTTAGAGCAGATGCTGGTCCTCACCTTCCCTTGACACCGCTTTCACAGCCAAACACACTCTGCCCATCTGCCTTTGCCTTGCCTCCCAGCACTCCCAACACACATTCTCAGGCTCACTCTCACTCTCACTAACGGAACAGACCACTTCCCAAAGTGCAAACGTCCAAGCCATTTCTCCCATACGATAGGCCTAAGGGCTTAGAGCTGTTGCTGGTCCTCACCTTCCCTTGACACCGCTTTCACAGCCAAACACACTCTGCCCATCTGCCTTTGCCTTGCCTCCCGGCAATCCCAACACACTCTCACTCTCGGCACACACTACCTCCCAAAGTGCCAACAACCAAGCGAGTTCTGACGCACGCTACATCTAAGGGCTTAGAGCTGTTGCTGGTCCTCACCTTCCCTTGACACCGCTTTCACAGCCAAACACACTCTGCCCATCTGCCTTTGCCTTGCCTCCCAGCACTCCCAACACACTCTCACTCTCGGCACAGACCACCTGCCAAAGTGCAAACACCCAAGCGATTTCTGACACACGCTACATCTAAGGGCTTAGAGTTGCAGATGGTCCTCACCTTCCCTTGACACCGCTTTCATAGCCAAACACACTCTGCCCATCGGCCTTTGCCTTGCCTCCCAGCACTCCCAACACACATTCTCAGACTCAGTCTCACTCTCACTCCCGGCACAGACCACCTCCCAAAGTGCAAACACACAAGCCATTTCTCCCATACGATAGGCCTAAGGGCTTAGAGCTGATGCTGGTCCTCACATTCCCTTGACACCGCTTTCACAGCCAAACACACTCTGGCCATCTGCCTTTGCCTTGCCTACCAGCACTCCCAACACACATTCTCAGGCTCACTCTCACTCTCACTACCGGCACAGACCACCTCCCAAAGTGCAAACGTCCAAGCCATTTCTCCCATACGATAGGCCTAAGGGCTTAGAGCTGTTGCTGGTCCTCACCTTCCCTTGACACCGCTTTCACAGCCAAACACACTCTGGCCATCTACCTTTGCCTTGCCTCCCAGCACTCCCAACACACTCTCACTCTCGGCACAGACCACCTCCCAAAGTGCCAACAACCAAGCGATTTCTGACGCACGCTACATCTAAGGGCTTAGAGCTGTTGCTGGTCCTCACCTTCCCTTGACACCGCTTTCACAGCCAAACACACTCTGCCCATCTGCCTTTACCTTGCCTCCCGGCACTGCCAACACACATTCTCAGGCTCACTCAGGCTCTCACTCTCACTCCCAGCACAGACCAACTCCCAAAGTGCAAACGTCCAAGCGATTTCTGACGCTCGCTACCTCTAAAGGCTTAGAGGTGTGGCTGGTCCTCACCTTCCCTTGACACCGCTTTCACAGCCAAACACACTCTGCCCATCTGCCTTTACCTTGCCTCCCGGCACTCCCAACACACTCTCACTCTCGGCACACACCACCTCCCAAAGTGCCAACAACCAAGCGAGTTCTGACGCACGCTACATCTAAGGGCTTAGAGCAGATGCTGGTCCTCACCTTCCCTTGACACCGCTTTCACAGCCAAACACACTCTGCCCATCTGCCTTTGCCTTGCCTCCCAGCACTCCCAACACACATTCTCAGGCTCACTCTCACTCTCACTAACGGAACAGACCACTTCCCAAAGTGCAAACGTCCAAGCCATTTCTCCCATACGATAGGCCTAAGGGCTTAGAGCTGTTGCTGGTCCTCACCTTCCCTTGACACCGCTTTCACAGCCAAACACACTCTGCCCATCTGCCTTTGCCTCAACTCGCACCACTCCCAACACACTCTCACTCTCGGCACACACCACCTCCCAAAGTGCCAACAACCAAGCGAGTTCTGACGCACGCTACATCTAAGGGCTTAGAGCAGATGCTGGTCCTCACCTTCCCTTGACACCGCTTTCACAGCCAAACACACTCTGGCCATCTGCCTTTGCCTCAACTCCCACCACTCCCAACACACTCTCACTCTCGGCACACACCACCTCCCAAAGTGCCAGCACCCAAGCGGTTTCTGACACACGCTACATCTAAGGGCTCAGAGCTGTTGCTGGTCATCACCTTCCCTTCACAGCGCTTTCACAGCCAAACACACTCTGCCCTTCTAGCCTGGCTTTGCCTCCCAGCACTCCCAACACACATTCTCAGGCGCAATCTAACTCTCACTCCTGGCACAGACCACCTCCCAAAGTGCAGACGTGCAAGCCATTTCTCCCATAGGATAGGCCTAAGGGCTTAGAGCTGTGGCTGGTCCTTACCTTCCCTTGACACCGCTTTCACAGCCAAACACACTCTGGGAATCTGCCCTGGCTTTGCCTCCCAGCACTCCCAACACACATTCTCAGGTGCAATCTCACTGTCACTCCCGGCACAGACCACCTCCCATAGTGACAACACGCAAGCCATTTCTCCCAGGCGACAGGCCTAAGGGCTTAGAGCTGTTGCTGGTCCTCACCTTCCCTTGACACCGCTTTCACAGACAAACACATTCTGCCCATCTGCCTTTGCCTTGCCTCACAGCACTCCCAACACACAGTCTCACTCTTGGCACAGACCACCTCCCAAAGTGCCAACACCCAAGCTATTTCGGAGGCACGCTACATGTAAGGGCTTAGAGCTGTTGCTGGTCCTCACCTTCCCTTGACACCGCTTTCACAGCCAAACACACTCTGCCCATCTACCCTGGCTTTGCCTCCCAGCACTCCCAACACACATTCTCAGGTTCAATCTCACTCTCACTCCTGGCACAGACCACCTCCCAAAGTGCAAACACCCAAGCCATTTCTCCCATACGATAGGCCTAAGGGCTTAGAGCTGTTGCTGGTCCTCACCTTCCCTTGACACCGCTTTCACAGCCAAACACACTCTGGCCATCTACCTTTGCCTTGCCTCCCAGCACTCCCAACACACTCTCACTACCGGCACAGACCACCTGCCAAAGTGCAAACACCCAAGCGATTTCTGACACACGCTACATCTAAGGGCTTAGAGCTGTTGATGGTCATCACCTTCCCTTGACACCGCTTTCACAGCCAAACACACTCTGCCCATCGGCCTTTGCCTTGCCTCCCAGCACTCCCAACACACATTCTCAGACTCAATCTCACTCTCACTCCCGGCACAGACCACTTCCCAAAGTGCAAACACCCAAGCCATTTCTCCCATACGATAGGCCTAAGGGCTTAGAGCTGTTGCTGGTCCTCACATTCCCTTCACACCGCTTTCACAGCCAAACACACTCTGGCCATCTGCCTTTGCCTTGCCTACCAGCACTCCCAACACACATTCTCAGGCTCACTCTCACTCTCACTACCGGCACAGACCACCTCCCAAAGTGCAAACGTCCAAGCCATTTCTCCCATACGATAGGCCTAAGGGCTTAGAGCTGATGCTGGTCCTCACCTTCCCTTGACACCGCTTTCACAGCCAAACACACTCTGCCCATCTGCCTTTGCCTTGCCTCCCGGCAATCCCAACACACTCTCACTCTCGGCACACACTACCTCCCAAAGTGCCAACAACCAAGCGAGTTCTGACGCACGCTACATCTAAGGGCTTAGAGCTGTTGCTGGTCCTCACCTTCCCTTGACACCGCTTTCACAGCCAAACACACTCTGCCCATCTGCCTTTGCCTTGCCTCCCAGCACTCCCAACACACTCTCACTCTCGGCACAGACCACCTGCCAAAGTGCAAACACCCAAGCGATTTCTGACACACGCTACATCTAAGGGCTTAGAGTTGCAGATGGTCCTCACCTTCCCTTGACACCGCTTTCATAGCCAAACACACTCTGCCCATCGGCCTTTGCCTTGCCTCCCAGCACTCCCAACACACATTCTCAGACTCAGTCTCACTCTCACTCCCGGCACAGACCACCTCCCAAAGTGCAAACACCCAAGCCATTTCTCCCATACGATAGGCCTAAGGGCTTAGAGCTGATGCTGGTCCTCACATTCCCTTGACACCGCTTTCACAGCCAAACACACTCTGGCCATCTGCCTTTGCCTTGCCTACCAGCACTCCCAACACACATTCTCAGGCTCACTCTCACTCTCACTACCGGCACAGACCACCTCCCAAAGTGCAAACGTCCAAGCCATTTCTCCCATACGATAGGCCTAAGGGCTTAGAGCTGTTGCTGGTCCTCACCTTCCCTTGACACCGCTTTCACAGCCAAACACACTCTGGCCATCTACCTTTGCCTTGCCTCCCAGCACTCCCAACACACTCTCACTCTCGGCACAGACCACCTCCCAAAGTGCCAACAACCAAGCGATTTCTGACGCACGCTACATCTAAGGGCTTAGAGCTGTTGCTGGTCCTCACCTTCCCTTGACACCGCTTTCACAGCCAAACACACTCTGCCCATCTGCCTTTACCTTGCCTCCCGGCACTGCCAACACACATTCTCAGGCTCACTCAGGCTCTCACTCTCACTCCCAGCACAGACCAACTCCCAAAGTGCAAACGTCCAAGCGATTTCTGACGCTCGCTACCTCTAAAGGCTTAGAGGTGTGGCTGGTCCTCACCTTCCCTTGACACCGCTTTCACAGCCAAACACACTCTGCCCATCTGCCTTTACCTTGCCTCCCGGCACTCCCAACACACTCTCACTCTCGGCACACACCACCTCCCAAAGTGCCAACAACCAAGCGAGTTCTGACGCACGCTACATCTAAGGGCTTAGAGCAGATGCTGGTCCTCACCTTCCCTTGACACCGCTTTCACAGCCAAACACACTCTGCCCATCTGCCTTTGCCTTGCCTCCCAGCACTCCCAACACACATTCTCAGGCTCACTCTCACTCTCACTAACGGAAGAGACCACTTCCCAAAGTGCAAACGTCCAAGCCATTTCTCCCATACGATAGGCCTAAGGGCTTAGAGCTGTTGCTGGTCCTCACCTTCCCTTGACACCGCTTTCACAGCCAAACACACTCTGCCCATCTGCCTTTGCCTCAACTCGCACCACTCCCAACACACTCTCACTCTCGGCACACACCACCTCCCAAAGTGCCAACAACCAAGCGAGTTCTGACGCACGCTACATCTAAGGGCTTAGAGCAGATGCTGGTCCTCACCTTCCCTTGACACCGCTTTCACAGCCAAACACACTCTGGCCATCTGCCTTTGCCTCAACTCCCACCACTCCCAACACACTCTCACTCTCGGCACACACCACCTCCCAAAGTGCCAGCACCCAAGCGGTTTCTGACACACGCTACATCTAAGGGCTCAGAGCTGTTGCTGGTCATCACCTTCCCTTCACAGCGCTTTCACAGCCAAACACACTCTGCCCTTCTAGCCTGGCTTTGCCTCCCAGCACTCCCAACACACATTCTCAGGCGCAATCTAACTCTCACTCCTGGCACAGACCACCTCCCAAAGTGCAGACGTGCAAGCCATTTCTCCCATAGGATAGGCCTAAGGGCTTAGAGCTGTGGCTGGTCCTTACCTTCCCTTGACACCGCTTTCACAGCCAAACACACTCTGGGAATCTGCCCTGGCTTTGCCTCCCAGCACTCCCAACACACATTCTCAGGTGCAATCTCACTGTCACTCCCGGCACAGACCACCTCCCATAGTGACAACACGCAAGCCATTTCTCCCAGGCGACAGGCCTAAGGGCTTAGAGCTGTTGCTGGTCCTCACCTTCCCTTGACACCGCTTTCACAGACAAACACATTCTGCCCATCTGCCTTTGCCTTGCCTCACAGCACTCCCAACACACAGTCTCACTCTTGGCACAGACCACCTCCCAAAGTGCCAACACCCAAGCTATTTCGGAGGCACGCTACATGTAAGGGCTTAGAGCTGTTGCTGGTCCTCACCTTCCCTTGACACCGCTTTCACAGCCAAACACACTCTGCCCATCTACCCTGGCTTTGCCTCCCAGCACTCCCAACACACATTCTCAGGTTCAATCTCACTCTCACTCCTGGCACAGACCACCTCCCAAAGTGCAAACACCCAAGCCATTTCTCCCATACGATAGGCCTAAGGGCTTAGAGCTGTTGCTGGTCCTCACCTTCCCTTGACACCGCTTTCACAGCCAAACACACTCTGGCCATCTACCTTTGCCTTGCCTCCCAGCACTCCCAACACACTCTCACTACCGGCACAGACCACCTGCCAAAGTGCAAACACCCAAGCGATTTCTGACACACGCTACATCTAAGGGCTTAGAGCTGTTGATGGTCATCACCTTCCCTTGACACCGCTTTCACAGCCAAACACACTCTGCCCATCGGCCTTTGCCTTGCCTCCCAGCACTCCCAACACACATTCTCAGACTCAATCTCACTCTCACTCCCGGCACAGACCACTTCCCAAAGTGCAAACACCCAAGCCATTTCTCCCATACGATAGGCCTAAGGGCTTAGAGCTGTTGCTGGTCCTCACATTCCCTTCACACCGCTTTCACAGCCAAACACACTCTGGCCATCTGCCTTTGCCTTGCCTACCAGCACTCCCAACACACATTCTCAGGCTCACTCTCACTCTCACTACCGGCACAGACCACCTGCCAAAGTGCAAACGTCCAAGCCATTTCTCCCATACGATAGGCCTAAGGGCTTAGAGCTGATGCTGGTCCTCACCTTCCCTTGACACCGCTTTCACAGCCAAACACACTCTGGCCATCTACCTTTGCCTTGCCTCCCAGCACTCCCAACACACTCTCACTCTCAGCACCCACCACCTCCCAAAGTGCCAACAACCAAGCGAGTTCTGACGCACGCTACATCTAAGGGCTTAGAGCAGATGCTGGTCCTCACCTTCCCTTGACACCGCTTTCACAGCCAAACACACTCTGCCCATCTGCCTTTGCCTTGCCTCCCAGCACTCCCAACACACATTCTCAGGCTCACTCTCACTCTCACTAACGGAACAGACCACTTCCCAAAGTGCAAACGTCCAAGCCATTTCTCCCATACGATAGGCCTAAGGGCTTAGAGCTGTTGCTGGTCCTCACCTTCCCTTGACACCGCTTTCACAGCCAAACACACTCTGCCCATCTGCCTTTGCCTTGCCTCCCGGCAATCCCAACACACTCTCACTCTCGGCACACACTACCTCCCAAAGTGCCAACAACCAAGCGAGTTCTGACGCACGCTACATCTAAGGGCTTAGAGCTGTTGCTGGTCCTCACCTTCCCTTGACACCGCTTTCACAGCCAAACACACTCTGCCCATCTGCCTTTACCTTGCCTCCCGGCACTGCCAACACACATTCTCAGGCTCACTCAGGCTCTCACTCTCACTCCCAGCACAGACCAACTCCCAAAGTGCAAACGTCCAAGCGATTTCTGACGCACGCTACATCTAAGGGCTTAGAGATGTGGCTGGTCCTCACCTTCCCTTGACACCGCTTTCACAGCCAAACACACTCTGCCCATCTGCCTTTGCCTCAACTCGCACCACTCCCAACACACTCTCACTCTCGGCACACACCACCTCCCAAAGTGCCAACAACCAAGCGATTTCTGACGCACGCTACATCTAAGGGCTTAGAGCAGATGCTGGTCCTCACCTTCCCTTGACACCGCTTTCACAGCCAAACACACTCTGGCCATCTGCCTTTGCCTCAACTCCCACCACTCCCAACACACTCTCACTCTCGGCACACACCACCTCCCAAAGTGCCAGCACCCAAGCGGTTTCTGACACACGCTACATCTAAGGGCTCAGAGCTGTTGCTGGTCATCACCTTCCCTTCACAGCGCTTTCACAGCCAAACACACTCTGCCCTTCTAGCCTGGCTTTGCCTCCCAGCACTCCCAACACACATTCTCAGGCGCAATCTAACTCTCACTCCTGGCACAGACCACCTCCCAAAGTGCAGACGTGCAAGCCATTTCTCCCATAGGATAGGCCTAAGGGCTTAGAGCTGTGGCTGGTCCTTACCTTCCCTTGACACCGCTTTCACAGCCAAACACACTCTGGGAATCTGCCCTGGCTTTGCCTCCCAGCACTCCCAACACACATTCTCAGGTGCAATCTCACTGTCACTCCCGGCACAGACCACCTCCCATAGTGACAACACGCAAGCCATTTCTCCCAGGCGACAGGCCTAAGGGCTTAGAGCTGTTGCTGGTCCTCACCTTCCCTTGACACCGCTTTCACAGACAAACACATTCTGCCCATCTGCCTTTGCCTTGCCTCACAGCACTCCCAACACACAGTCTCACTCTTGGCACAGACCACCTCCCAAAGTGCCAACACCCAAGCTATTTCGGAGGCACGCTACATGTAAGGGCTTAGAGCTGTTGCTGGTCCTCACCTTCCCTTCACAGCGCTTTCACAGCCAAACACACTCTGCCCATCTAGCCTGGCTTTGCCTCCCAGCACTCCCAACACACATTCTCAGGTTCAATCTCACTCTCACTCCTGGCACAGACCACCTCCCAAAGTGCAAACACCCAAGCCATTTCTCCCATACGATAGGCCTAAGGGCTTAGAGCTGTTGCTGGTCCTCACCTTCCCTTGACACCGCTTTCACAGCCAAACACACTCTGGCCATCTACCTTTGCCTTGCCTCCCAGCACTCCCAACACACTCTCACTACCGGCACAGACCACCTGCCAAAGTGCAAACACCCAAGCGATTTCTGACACACGCTACATCTAAGGGCTTAGAGCTGTTGAGGACCTCACCTTCCCTTGACACCGCTTTCACAGCCAAACACACTCTGCCCATCGGCCTTTGCCTTGCCTCCCAGCACTCCCAACACACATTCTCAGACTCAATCTCACTCTCACTCCCGGCACAGACCACTTCCCAAAGTGCAAACACCCAAGCCATTTCTCCCATACGATAGGCCTAAGGGCTTAGAGCTGTTGCTGGTCCTCACATTCCCTTCACACCGCTTTCACAGCCAAACACACTCTGGCCATCTGCCTTTGCCTTGCCTACCAGCACTCCCAACACACATTCTCAGGCTCACTCTCACTCTCACTACCGGCACAGACCACCTCCCAAAGTTCAAACGTCCAAGCCATTTCTCCCATACGATAGGCCTAAGGGCTTAGAGCTGATGCTGGTCCTCACATTCCCTTGACACCGCTTTCACAGCCAAACACACTCTGGCCATCTGCCTTTGCCTTGCCTACCAGCACTCCCAACACACATTCTCAGGCTCACTCTCACTCTCACTACCGGCACAGACCACCTCCCAAAGTGCAAACGTCCAAGCCATTTCTCCCATACGATAGGCCTAAGGGCTTAGAGCTGTTGCTGGTCCTCACCTTCCCTTGACACCGCTTTCACAGCCAAACACACTCTGGCCATCTACCTTTGCCTTGCCTCCCAGCACTCCCAACACACTCTCACTCTCGGCACAGACCACCTCCCAAAGTGCCAACAACCAAGCGATTTCTGACGCACGCTACATCTAAGGGCTTAGAGCTGTTGCTGGTCCTCACCTTCCCTTGACACCGCTTTCACAGCCAAACACACTCTGCCCATCTGCCTTTACCTTGCCTCCCGGCACTGCCAACACACATTCTCAGGCTCACTCAGGCTCTCACTCTCACTCCCAGCACAGACCAACTCCCAAAGTGCAAACGTCCAAGCGATTTCTGACGCTCGCTACCTCTAAAGGCTTAGAGGTGTGGCTGGTCCTCACCTTCCCTTGACACCGCTTTCACAGCCAAACACACTCTGCCCATCTGCCTTTACCTTGCCTCCCGGCACTCCCAACACACTCTCACTCTCGGCACACACCACCTCCCAAAGTGCCAACAACCAAGCGAGTTCTGACGCACGCTACATCTAAGGGCTTAGAGCAGATGCTGGTCCTCACCTTCCCTTGACACCGCTTTCACAGCCAAACACACTCTGCCCATCTGCCTTTGCCTTGCCTCCCAGCACTCCCAACACACATTCTCAGGCTCACTCTCACTCTCACTAACGGAACAGACCACTTCCCAAAGTGCAAACGTCCAAGCCATTTCTCCCATACGATAGGCCTAAGGGCTTAGAGCTGTTGCTGGTCCTCACCTTCCCTTGACACCGCTTTCACAGCCAAACACACTCTGCCCATCTGCCTTTGCCTCAACTCGCACCACTCCCAACACACTCTCACTCTCGGCACACACCACCTCCCAAAGTGCCAACAACCAAGCGAGTTCTGACGCACGCTACATCTAAGGGCTTAGAGCAGATGCTGGTCCTCACCTTCCCTTGACACCGCTTTCACAGCCAAACACACTCTGGCCATCTGCCTTTGCCTCAACTCCCACCACTCCCAACACACTCTCACTCTCGGCACACACCACCTCCCAAAGTGCCAGCACCCAAGCGGTTTCTGACACACGCTACATCTAAGGGCTCAGAGCTGTTGCTGGTCATCACCTTCCCTTCACAGCGCTTTCACAGCCAAACACACTCTGCCCTTCTAGCCTGGCTTTGCCTCCCAGCACTCCCAACACACATTCTCAGGCGCAATCTAACTCTCACTCCTGGCACAGACCACCTCCCAAAGTGCAGACGTGCAAGCCATTTCTCCCATAGGATAGGCCTAAGGGCTTAGAGCTGTGGCTGGTCCTTACCTTCCCTTGACACCGCTTTCACAGCCAAACACACTCTGGGAATCTGCCCTGGCTTTGCCTCCCAGCACTCCCAACACACATTCTCAGGTGCAATCTCACTGTCACTCCCGGCACAGACCACCTCCCATAGTGACAACACGCAAGCCATTTCTCCCAGGCGACAGGCCTAAGGGCTTAGAGCTGTTGCTGGTCCTCACCTTCCCTTGACACCGCTTTCACAGACAAACACATTCTGCCCATCTGCCTTTGCCTTGCCTCACAGCACTCCCAACACACAGTCTCACTCTTGGCACAGACCACCTCCCAAAGTGCCAACACCCAAGCTATTTCGGAGGCACGCTACATGTAAGGGCTTAGAGCTGTTGCTGGTCCTCACCTTCCCTTGACACCGCTTTCACAGCCAAACACACTCTGCCCATCTACCCTGGCTTTGCCTCCCAGCACTCCCAACACACATTCTCAGGTTCAATCTCACTCTCACTCCTGGCACAGACCACCTCCCAAAGTGCAAACACCCAAGCCATTTCTCCCATACGATAGGCCTAAGGGCTTAGAGCTGTTGCTGGTCCTCACCTTCCCTTGACACCGCTTTCACAGCCAAACACACTCTGGCCATCTACCTTTGCCTTGCCTCCCAGCACTCCCAACACACTCTCACTACCGGCACAGACCACCTGCCAAAGTGCAAACACCCAAGCGATTTCTGACACACGCTACATCTAAGGGCTTAGAGCTGTTGATGGTCATCACCTTCCCTTGACACCGCTTTCACAGCCAAACACACTCTGCCCATCGGCCTTTGCCTTGCCTCCCAGCACTCCCAACACACATTCTCAGACTCAATCTCACTCTCACTCCCGGCACAGACCACTTCCCAAAGTGCAAACACCCAAGCCATTTCTCCCATACGATAGGCCTAAGGGCTTAGAGCTGTTGCTGGTCCTCACATTCCCTTCACACCGCTTTCACAGCCAAACACACTCTGGCCATCTGCCTTTGCCTTGCCTACCAGCACTCCCAACACACATTCTCAGGCTCACTCTCACTCTCACTACCGGCACAGACCACCTGCCAAAGTGCAAACGTCCAAGCCATTTCTCCCATACGATAGGCCTAAGGGCTTAGAGCTGATGCTGGTCCTCACCTTCCCTTGACACCGCTTTCACAGCCAAACACACTCTGGCCATCTACCTTTGCCTTGCCTCCCAGCACTCCCAACACACTCTCACTCTCAGCACCCACCACCTCCCAAAGTGCCAACAACCAAGCGAGTTCTGACGCACGCTACATCTAAGGGCTTAGAGCAGATGCTGGTCCTCACCTTCCCTTGACACCGCTTTCACAGCCAAACACACTCTGCCCATCTGCCTTTGCCTTGCCTCCCAGCACTCCCAACACACATTCTCAGGCTCACTCTCACTCTCACTAACGGAACAGACCACTTCCCAAAGTGCAAACGTCCAAGCCATTTCTCCCATACGATAGGCCTAAGGGCTTAGAGCTGTTGCTGGTCCTCACCTTCCCTTGACACCGCTTTCACAGCCAAACACACTCTGCCCATCTGCCTTTGCCTTGCCTCCCGGCAATCCCAACACACTCTCACTCTCGGCACACACTACCTCCCAAAGTGCCAACAACCAAGCGAGTTCTGACGCACGCTACATCTAAGGGCTTAGAGCTGTTGCTGGTCCTCACCTTCCCTTGACACCGCTTTCACAGCCAAACACACTCTGCCCATCTGCCTTTACCTTGCCTCCCGGCACTGCCAACACACATTCTCAGGCTCACTCAGGCTCTCACTCTCACTCCCAGCACAGACCAACTCCCAAAGTGCAAACGTCCAAGCGATTTCTGACGCACGCTACATCTAAGGGCTTAGAGATGTGGCTGGTCCTCACCTTC
This sequence comes from Pelecanus crispus, assembly GCF_030463565.1. Taxonomy (NCBI): domain Eukaryota; kingdom Metazoa; phylum Chordata; class Aves; order Pelecaniformes; family Pelecanidae; genus Pelecanus; species Pelecanus crispus. The sequence continues at coordinate 656,760 of NW_027461445.1, read as the reverse complement.
CCTTGACACCGCTTTCACAGCCAAACACACTCTGCCCATCTGCCTTTGCCTCAACTCGCACCACTCCCAACACACTCTCACTCTCGGCACACACCACCTCCCAAAGTGCCAACAACCAAGCGATTTCTGACGCACGCTACATCTAAGGGCTTAGAGCAGATGCTGGTCCTCACCTTCCCTTGACACCGCTTTCACAGCCAAACACACTCTGGCCATCTGCCTTTGCCTCAACTCCCACCACTCCCAACACACTCTCACTCTCGGCACACACCACCTCCCAAAGTGCCAGCACCCAAGCGGTTTCTGACACACGCTACATCTAAGGGCTCAGAGCTGTTGCTGGTCATCACCTTCCCTTCACAGCGCTTTCACAGCCAAACACACTCTGCCCTTCTAGCCTGGCTTTGCCTCCCAGCACTCCCAACACACATTCTCAGGCGCAATCTAACTCTCACTCCTGGCACAGACCACCTCCCAAAGTGCAGACGTGCAAGCCATTTCTCCCATAGGATAGGCCTAAGGGCTTAGAGCTGTGGCTGGTCCTTACCTTCCCTTGACACCGCTTTCACAGCCAAACACACTCTGGGAATCTGCCCTGGCTTTGCCTCCCAGCACTCCCAACACACATTCTCAGGTGCAATCTCACTGTCACTCCCGGCACAGACCACCTCCCATAGTGACAACACGCAAGCCATTTCTCCCAGGCGACAGGCCTAAGGGCTTAGAGCTGTTGCTGGTCCTCACCTTCCCTTGACACCGCTTTCACAGACAAACACATTCTGCCCATCTGCCTTTGCCTTGCCTCACAGCACTCCCAACACACAGTCTCACTCTTGGCACAGACCACCTCCCAAAGTGCCAACACCCAAGCTATTTCGGAGGCACGCTACATGTAAGGGCTTAGAGCTGTTGCTGGTCCTCACCTTCCCTTCACAGCGCTTTCACAGCCAAACACACTCTGCCCATCTAGCCTGGCTTTGCCTCCCAGCACTCCCAACACACATTCTCAGGTTCAATCTCACTCTCACTCCTGGCACAGACCACCTCCCAAAGTGCAAACACCCAAGCCATTTCTCCCATACGATAGGCCTAAGGGCTTAGAGCTGTTGCTGGTCCTCACCTTCCCTTGACACCGCTTTCACAGCCAAACACACTCTGGCCATCTACCTTTGCCTTGCCTCCCAGCACTCCCAACACACTCTCACTACCGGCACAGACCACCTGCCAAAGTGCAAACACCCAAGCGATTTCTGACACACGCTACATCTAAGGGCTTAGAGCTGTTGAGGACCTCACCTTCCCTTGACACCGCTTTCACAGCCAAACACACTCTGCCCATCGGCCTTTGCCTTGCCTCCCAGCACTCCCAACACACATTCTCAGACTCAATCTCACTCTCACTCCCGGCACAGACCACTTCCCAAAGTGCAAACACCCAAGCCATTTCTCCCATACGATAGGCCTAAGGGCTTAGAGCTGTTGCTGGTCCTCACATTCCCTTCACACCGCTTTCACAGCCAAACACACTCTGGCCATCTGCCTTTGCCTTGCCTACCAGCACTCCCAACACACATTCTCAGGCTCACTCTCACTCTCACTACCGGCACAGACCACCTCCCAAAGTTCAAACGTCCAAGCCATTTCTCCCATACGATAGGCCTAAGGGCTTAGAGCTGATGCTGGTCCTCACATTCCCTTGACACCGCTTTCACAGCCAAACACACTCTGGCCATCTGCCTTTGCCTTGCCTACCAGCACTCCCAACACACATTCTCAGGCTCACTCTCACTCTCACTACCGGCACAGACCACCTCCCAAAGTGCAAACGTCCAAGCCATTTCTCCCATACGATAGGCCTAAGGGCTTAGAGCTGTTGCTGGTCCTCACCTTCCCTTGACACCGCTTTCACAGCCAAACACACTCTGGCCATCTACCTTTGCCTTGCCTCCCAGCACTCCCAACACACTCTCACTCTCGGCACAGACCACCTCCCAAAGTGCCAACAACCAAGCGATTTCTGACGCACGCTACATCTAAGGGCTTAGAGCTGTTGCTGGTCCTCACCTTCCCTTGACACCGCTTTCACAGCCAAACACACTCTGCCCATCTGCCTTTACCTTGCCTCCCGGCACTGCCAACACACATTCTCAGGCTCACTCAGGCTCTCACTCTCACTCCCAGCACAGACCAACTCCCAAAGTGCAAACGTCCAAGCGATTTCTGACGCTCGCTACCTCTAAAGGCTTAGAGGTGTGGCTGGTCCTCACCTTCCCTTGACACCGCTTTCACAGCCAAACACACTCTGCCCATCTGCCTTTACCTTGCCTCCCGGCACTCCCAACACACTCTCACTCTCGGCACACACCACCTCCCAAAGTGCCAACAACCAAGCGAGTTCTGACGCACGCTACATCTAAGGGCTTAGAGCAGATGCTGGTCCTCACCTTCCCTTGACACCGCTTTCACAGCCAAACACACTCTGCCCATCTGCCTTTGCCTTGCCTCCCAGCACTCCCAACACACATTCTCAGGCTCACTCTCACTCTCACTAACGGAACAGACCACTTCCCAAAGTGCAAACGTCCAAGCCATTTCTCCCATACGATAGGCCTAAGGGCTTAGAGCTGTTGCTGGTCCTCACCTTCCCTTGACACCGCTTTCACAGCCAAACACACTCTGCCCATCTGCCTTTGCCTCAACTCGCACCACTCCCAACACACTCTCACTCTCGGCACACACCACCTCCCAAAGTGCCAACAACCAAGCGAGTTCTGACGCACGCTACATCTAAGGGCTTAGAGCAGATGCTGGTCCTCACCTTCCCTTGACACCGCTTTCACAGCCAAACACACTCTGGCCATCTGCCTTTGCCTCAACTCCCACCACTCCCAACACACTCTCACTCTCGGCACACACCACCTCCCAAAGTGCCAGCACCCAAGCGGTTTCTGACACACGCTACATCTAAGGGCTCAGAGCTGTTGCTGGTCATCACCTTCCCTTCACAGCGCTTTCACAGCCAAACACACTCTGCCCTTCTAGCCTGGCTTTGCCTCCCAGCACTCCCAACACACATTCTCAGGCGCAATCTAACTCTCACTCCTGGCACAGACCACCTCCCAAAGTGCAGACGTGCAAGCCATTTCTCCCATAGGATAGGCCTAAGGGCTTAGAGCTGTGGCTGGTCCTTACCTTCCCTTGACACCGCTTTCACAGCCAAACACACTCTGGGAATCTGCCCTGGCTTTGCCTCCCAGCACTCCCAACACACATTCTCAGGTGCAATCTCACTGTCACTCCCGGCACAGACCACCTCCCATAGTGACAACACGCAAGCCATTTCTCCCAGGCGACAGGCCTAAGGGCTTAGAGCTGTTGCTGGTCCTCACCTTCCCTTGACACCGCTTTCACAGACAAACACATTCTGCCCATCTGCCTTTGCCTTGCCTCACAGCACTCCCAACACACAGTCTCACTCTTGGCACAGACCACCTCCCAAAGTGCCAACACCCAAGCTATTTCGGAGGCACGCTACATGTAAGGGCTTAGAGCTGTTGCTGGTCCTCACCTTCCCTTGACACCGCTTTCACAGCCAAACACACTCTGCCCATCTACCCTGGCTTTGCCTCCCAGCACTCCCAACACACATTCTCAGGTTCAATCTCACTCTCACTCCTGGCACAGACCACCTCCCAAAGTGCAAACACCCAAGCCATTTCTCCCATACGATAGGCCTAAGGGCTTAGAGCTGTTGCTGGTCCTCACCTTCCCTTGACACCGCTTTCACAGCCAAACACACTCTGGCCATCTACCTTTGCCTTGCCTCCCAGCACTCCCAACACACTCTCACTACCGGCACAGACCACCTGCCAAAGTGCAAACACCCAAGCGATTTCTGACACACGCTACATCTAAGGGCTTAGAGCTGTTGATGGTCATCACCTTCCCTTGACACCGCTTTCACAGCCAAACACACTCTGCCCATCGGCCTTTGCCTTGCCTCCCAGCACTCCCAACACACATTCTCAGACTCAATCTCACTCTCACTCCCGGCACAGACCACTTCCCAAAGTGCAAACACCCAAGCCATTTCTCCCATACGATAGGCCTAAGGGCTTAGAGCTGTTGCTGGTCCTCACATTCCCTTCACACCGCTTTCACAGCCAAACACACTCTGGCCATCTGCCTTTGCCTTGCCTACCAGCACTCCCAACACACATTCTCAGGCTCACTCTCACTCTCACTACCGGCACAGACCACCTCCCAAAGTGCAAACGTCCAAGCCATTTCTCCCATACGATAGGCCTAAGGGCTTAGAGCTGATGCTGGTCCTCACCTTCCCTTGACACCGCTTTCACAGCCAAACACACTCTGCCCATCTGCCTTTGCCTTGCCTCCCGGCAATCCCAACACACTCTCACTCTCGGCACACACTACCTCCCAAAGTGCCAACAACCAAGCGAGTTCTGACGCACGCTACATCTAAGGGCTTAGAGCTGTTGCTGGTCCTCACCTTCCCTTGACACCGCTTTCACAGCCAAACACACTCTGCCCATCTGCCTTTGCCTTGCCTCCCAGCACTCCCAACACACTCTCACTCTCGGCACAGACCACCTGCCAAAGTGCAAACACCCAAGCGATTTCTGACACACGCTACATCTAAGGGCTTAGAGTTGCAGATGGTCCTCACCTTCCCTTGACACCGCTTTCATAGCCAAACACACTCTGCCCATCGGCCTTTGCCTTGCCTCCCAGCACTCCCAACACACATTCTCAGACTCAGTCTCACTCTCACTCCCGGCACAGACCACCTCCCAAAGTGCAAACACCCAAGCCATTTCTCCCATACGATAGGCCTAAGGGCTTAGAGCTGATGCTGGTCCTCACATTCCCTTGACACCGCTTTCACAGCCAAACACACTCTGGCCATCTGCCTTTGCCTTGCCTACCAGCACTCCCAACACACATTCTCAGGCTCACTCTCACTCTCACTACCGGCACAGACCACCTCCCAAAGTGCAAACGTCCAAGCCATTTCTCCCATACGATAGGCCTAAGGGCTTAGAGCTGTTGCTGGTCCTCACCTTCCCTTGACACCGCTTTCACAGCCAAACACACTCTGGCCATCTACCTTTGCCTTGCCTCCCAGCACTCCCAACACACTCTCACTCTCGGCACAGACCACCTCCCAAAGTGCCAACAACCAAGCGATTTCTGACGCACGCTACATCTAAGGGCTTAGAGCTGTTGCTGGTCCTCACCTTCCCTTGACACCGCTTTCACAGCCAAACACACTCTGCCCATCTGCCTTTACCTTGCCTCCCGGCACTGCCAACACACATTCTCAGGCTCACTCAGGCTCTCACTCTCACTCCCAGCACAGACCAACTCCCAAAGTGCAAACGTCCAAGCGATTTCTGACGCTCGCTACCTCTAAAGGCTTAGAGGTGTGGCTGGTCCTCACCTTCCCTTGACACCGCTTTCACAGCCAAACACACTCTGCCCATCTGCCTTTACCTTGCCTCCCGGCACTCCCAACACACTCTCACTCTCGGCACACACCACCTCCCAAAGTGCCAACAACCAAGCGAGTTCTGACGCACGCTACATCTAAGGGCTTAGAGCAGATGCTGGTCCTCACCTTCCCTTGACACCGCTTTCACAGCCAAACACACTCTGCCCATCTGCCTTTGCCTTGCCTCCCAGCACTCCCAACACACATTCTCAGGCTCACTCTCACTCTCACTAACGGAAGAGACCACTTCCCAAAGTGCAAACGTCCAAGCCATTTCTCCCATACGATAGGCCTAAGGGCTTAGAGCTGTTGCTGGTCCTCACCTTCCCTTGACACCGCTTTCACAGCCAAACACACTCTGCCCATCTGCCTTTGCCTCAACTCGCACCACTCCCAACACACTCTCACTCTCGGCACACACCACCTCCCAAAGTGCCAACAACCAAGCGAGTTCTGACGCACGCTACATCTAAGGGCTTAGAGCAGATGCTGGTCCTCACCTTCCCTTGACACCGCTTTCACAGCCAAACACACTCTGCCCATCTGCCTTTGCCTCAACTCCCACCACTCCCAACACACTCTCACTCTCGGCACACACCACCTCCCAAAGTGCCAGCACCCAAGCGGTTTCTGACACACGCTACATCTAAGGGCTCAGAGCTGTTGCTGGTCATCACCTTCCCTTCACAGCGCTTTCACAGCCAAACACACTCTGCCCTTCTAGCCTGGCTTTGCCTCCCAGCACTCCCAACACACATTCTCAGGCGCAATCTAACTCTCACTCCTGGCACAGACCACCTCCCAAAGTGCAGACGTGCAAGCCATTTCTCCCATAGGATAGGCCTAAGGGCTTAGAGCTGTGGCTGGTCCTTACCTTCCCTTGACACCGCTTTCACAGCCAAACACACTCTGGGAATCTGCCCTGGCTTTGCCTCCCAGCACTCCCAACACACATTCTCAGGTGCAATCTCACTGTCACTCCCGGCACAGACCACCTCCCATAGTGACAACACGCAAGCCATTTCTCCCAGGCGACAGGCCTAAGGGCTTAGAGCTGTTGCTGGTCCTCACCTTCCCTTGACACCGCTTTCACAGACAAACACATTCTGCCCATCTGCCTTTGCCTTGCCTCACAGCACTCCCAACACACAGTCTCACTCTTGGCACAGACCACCTCCCAAAGTGCCAACACCCAAGCTATTTCGGAGGCACGCTACATGTAAGGGCTTAGAGCTGTTGCTGGTCCTCACCTTCCCTTGACACCGCTTTCACAGCCAAACACACTCTGCCCATCTACCCTGGCTTTGCCTCCCAGCACTCCCAACACACATTCTCAGGTTCAATCTCACTCTCACTCCTGGCACAGACCACCTCCCAAAGTGCAAACACCCAAGCCATTTCTCCCATACGATAGGCCTAAGGGCTTAGAGCTGTTGCTGGTCCTCACCTTCCCTTGACACCGCTTTCACAGCCAAACACACTCTGGCCATCTACCTTTGCCTTGCCTCCCAGCACTCCCAACACACTCTCACTACCGGCACAGACCACCTGCCAAAGTGCAAACACCCAAGCGATTTCTGACACACGCTACATCTAAGGGCTTAGAGCTGTTGATGGTCATCACCTTCCCTTGACACCGCTTTCACAGCCAAACACACTCTGCCCATCGGCCTTTGCCTTGCCTCCCAGCACTCCCAACACACATTCTCAGACTCAATCTCACTCTCACTCCCGGCACAGACCACTTCCCAAAGTGCAAACACCCAAGCCATTTCTCCCATACGATAGGCCTAAGGGCTTAGAGCTGTTGCTGGTCCTCACATTCCCTTCACACCGCTTTCACAGCCAAACACACTCTGGCCATCTGCCTTTGCCTTGCCTACCAGCACTCCCAACACACATTCTCAGGCTCACTCTCACTCTCACTACCGGCACAGACCACCTCCCAAAGTGCAAACGTCCAAGCCATTTCTCCCATACGATAGGCCTAAGGGCTTAGAGCTGATGCTGGTCCTCACCTTCCCTTGACACCGCTTTCACAGCCAAACACACTCTGGCCATCTACCTTTGCCTTGCCTCCCAGCACTCCCAACACACTCTCACTCTCAGCACCCACCACCTCCCAAAGTGCCAACAACCAAGCGAGTTCTGACGCACGCTACATCTAAGGGCTTAGAGCAGATGCTGGTCCTCACCTTCCCTTGACACCGCTTTCACAGCCAAACACACTCTGCCCATCTGCCTTTGCCTTGCCTCCCAGCACTCCCAACACACATTCTCAGGCTCACTCTCACTCTCACTAACGGAACAGACCACTTCCCAAAGTGCAAACGTCCAAGCCATTTCTCCCATACGATAGGCCTAAGGGCTTAGAGCTGTTGCTGGTCCTCACCTTCCCTTGACACCGCTTTCACAGCCAAACACACTCTGCCCATCTGCCTTTGCCTTGCCTCCCGGCAATCCCAACACACTCTCACTCTCGGCACACACTACCTCCCAAAGTGCCAACAACCAAGCGAGTTCTGACGCACGCTACATCTAAGGGCTTAGAGCTGTTGCTGGTCCTCACCTTCCCTTGACACCGCTTTCACAGCCAAACACACTCTGCCCATCTGCCTTTACCTTGCCTCCCGGCACTGCCAACACACATTCTCAGGCTCACTCAGGCTCTCACTCTCACTCCCAGCACAGACCAACTCCCAAAGTGCAAACGTCCAAGCGATTTCTGACGCACGCTACATCTAAGGGCTTAGAGATGTGGCTGGTCCTCACCTTCCCTTGACACCGCTTTCACAGCCAAACACACTCTGCCCATCTGCCTTTGCCTCAACTCGCACCACTCCCAACACACTCTCACTCTCGGCACACACCACCTCCCAAAGTGCCAACAACCAAGCGATTTCTGACGCACGCTACATCTAAGGGCTTAGAGCAGATGCTGGTCCTCACCTTCCCTTGACACCGCTTTCACAGCCAAACACACTCTGGCCATCTGCCTTTGCCTCAACTCCCACCACTCCCAACACACTCTCACTCTCGGCACACACCACCTCCCAAAGTGCCAGCACCCAAGCGGTTTCTGACACACGCTACATCTAAGGGCTCAGAGCTGTTGCTGGTCATCACCTTCCCTTCACAGCGCTTTCACAGCCAAACACACTCTGCCCTTCTAGCCTGGCTTTGCCTCCCAGCACTCCCAACACACATTCTCAGGCGCAATCTAACTCTCACTCCTGGCACAGACCACCTCCCAAAGTGCAGACGTGCAAGCCATTTCTCCCATAGGATAGGCCTAAGGGCTTAGAGCTGTGGCTGGTCCTTACCTTCCCTTGACACCGCTTTCACAGCCAAACACACTCTGGGAATCTGCCCTGGCTTTGCCTCCCAGCACTCCCAACACACATTCTCAGGTGCAATCTCACTGTCACTCCCGGCACAGACCACCTCCCATAGTGACAACACGCAAGCCATTTCTCCCAGGCGACAGGCCTAAGGGCTTAGAGCTGTTGCTGGTCCTCACCTTCCCTTGACACCGCTTTCACAGACAAACACATTCTGCCCATCTGCCTTTGCCTTGCCTCACAGCACTCCCAACACACAGTCTCACTCTTGGCACAGACCACCTCCCAAAGTGCCAACACCCAAGCTATTTCGGAGGCACGCTACATGTAAGGGCTTAGAGCTGTTGCTGGTCCTCACCTTCCCTTCACAGCGCTTTCACAGCCAAACACACTCTGCCCATCTAGCCTGGCTTTGCCTCCCAGCACTCCCAACACACATTCTCAGGTTCAATCTCACTCTCACTCCTGGCACAGACCACCTCCCAAAGTGCAAACACCCAAGCCATTTCTCCCATACGATAGGCCTAAGGGCTTAGAGCTGTTGCTGGTCCTCACCTTCCCTTGACACCGCTTTCACAGCCAAACACACTCTGGCCATCTACCTTTGCCTTGCCTCCCAGCACTCCCAACACACTCTCACTACCGGCACAGACCACCTGCCAAAGTGCAAACACCCAAGCGATTTCTGACACACGCTACATCTAAGGGCTTAGAGCTGTTGAGGACCTCACCTTCCCTTGACACCGCTTTCACAGCCAAACACACTCTGCCCATCGGCCTTTGCCTTGCCTCCCAGCACTCCCAACACACATTCTCAGACTCAATCTCACTCTCACTCCCGGCACAGACCACTTCCCAAAGTGCAAACACCCAAGCCATTTCTCCCATACGATAGGCCTAAGGGCTTAGAGCTGTTGCTGGTCCTCACATTCCCTTCACACCGCTTTCACAGCCAAACACACTCTGGCCATCTGCCTTTGCCTTGCCTACCAGCACTCCCAACACACATTCTCAGGCTCACTCTCACTCTCACTACCGGCACAGACCACCTCCCAAAGTTCAAACGTCCAAGCCATTTCTCCCATACGATAGGCCTAAGGGCTTAGAGCTGATGCTGGTCCTCACCTTCCCTTGACACCGCTTTCACAGCCAAACACACTCTGGCCATCTACCTTTGCCTTGCCTCCCAGCACTCCCAACACACTCTCACTCTCAGCACCCACCACCTCCCAAAGTGCCAACAACCAAGCGAGTTCTGACGCACGCTACATCTAAGGGCTTAGAGCAGATGCTGGTCCTCACCTTCCCTTGACACCGCTTTCACAGCCAAACACACTCTGCCCATCTGCCTTTGCCTTGCCTCCCAGCACTCCCAACACACATTCTCAGGCTCACTCTCACTCTCACTAACGGAACAGACCACTTCCCAAAGTGCAAACGTCCAAGCCATTTCTCCCATACGATAGGCCTAAGGGCTTAGAGCTGTTGCTGGTCCTCACCTTCCCTTGACACCGCTTTCACAGCCAAACACACTCTGCCCATCTGCCTTTGCCTTGCCTCCCGGCAATCCCAACACACTCTCACTCTCGGCACACACTACCTCCCAAAGTGCCAACAACCAAGCGAGTTCTGACGCACGCTACATCTAAGGGCTTAGAGCTGTTGCTGGTCCTCACCTTCCCTTGACACCGCTTTCACAGCCAAACACACTCTGCCCATCTGCCTTTACCTTGCCTCCCGGCACTGCCAACACACATTCTCAGGCTCACTCAGGCTCTCACTCTCACTCCCAGCACAGACCAACTCCCAAAGTGCAAACGTCCAAGCGATTTCTGACGCACGCTACATCTAAGGGCTTAGAGATGTGGCTGGTCCTCACCTTCCCTTGACACCGCTTTCACAGCCAAACACACTCTGCCCATCTGCCTTTGCCTCAACTCGCACCACTCCCAACACACTCTCACTCTCGGCACACACCACCTCCCAAAGTGCCAACAACCAAGCGATTTCTGACGCACGCTACATCTAAGGGCTTAGAGCAGATGCTGGTCCTCACCTTCCCTTGACACCGCTTTCACAGCCAAACACACTCTGCCCATCTGCCTTTGCCTCAACTCCCACCACTCCCAACACACTCTCACTCTCGGCACACACCACCTCCCAAAGTGCCAGCACCCAAGCGGTTTCTGACACACGCTACATCTAAGGGCTCAGAGCTGTTGCTGGTCATCACCTTCCCTTCACAGCGCTTTCACAGCCAAACACACTCTGCCCATCTAGCCTGGCTTTGCCTCCCAGCACTCCCAACACACATTCTCAGGCGCAATCTAACTCTCACTCCTGGCACAGACCACCTCCCAAAGTGCAGACGTGCAAGCCATTTCTCCCCTAGGATAGGCCTAAGGGCTTAGAGCTGTGGCTGGTCCTTACCTTCCCTTGACACCGCTTTCACAGCCAAACACACTCTGGGAATCTGCCCTGGCTTTGCCTCCCAGCACTCCCAACACACATTCTCAGGTGCAATCTCACTGTCACTCCCGGCACAGACCACCTCCCATAGTGACAACACGCAAGCCATTTCTCCCAGGCGACAGGCCTAAGGGCTTAGAGCTGTTGCTGGTCCTCACCTTCCCTTGACACCGCTTTCACAGACAAACACATTCTGCCCATCTGCCTTTGCCTTGCCTCACAGCACTCCCAACACACAGTCTCACTCTTGGCACAGACCACCTCCCAAAGTGCCAACACCCAAGCTATTTCGGAGGCACGCTACATCTAAGGGCTTAGAGCTGTTGCTGGTCCTCACCTTCCCTTGACACCGCTTTCACAGCCAAACACACTCTGGCCATCTACCCTGGCTTTGCCTCCCAGCACTCCCAACACACATTCTCAGGTTCAATCTCACTCTCACTCCTGGCACAGACCACCTCCCAAAGTGCAAACACCCAAGCCATTTCTCCCATACGATAGGCCTAAGGGCTTAGAGCTGTTGCTGGTCCTCACCTTCCCTTGACACCGCTTTCACAGCCAAACACACTCTGCCCATCTACCTTTGCCTTGCCTCCCAGCACTCCCAACACACTCTCACTACCGGCACAGACCACCTGCCAAAGTGCAAACACCCAAGCGATTTCTGACACACGCTACATCTAAGGGCTTAGAGCTGTTGATGGTCCTCACCTTCCCTTGACACCGCTTTCACAGCCAAACACACTCTGCCCATCGGCCTTTGCCTTGCCTCCCAGCACTCCCAACACACATTCTCAGACTCAATCTCACTCTCACTCCCGGCACAGACCACTTCCCAAAGTGCAAACACCCAAGCCATTTCTCCCATACGATAGGCCTAAGGGCTTAGAGCTGATGCTGGTCCTCACATTCCCTTCACACCGCTTTCACAGCCAAACACACTCTGGCCATCTGCCTTTGCCTTGCCTACCAGCACTCCCAACACACATTCTCAGGCTCACTCTCACTCTCACTACCGGCACAGACCACCTCCCAAAGTGCAAACGTCCAAGCCATTTCTCCCATACGATAGGCCTAAGGGCTTAGAGCTGATGCTGGTCCTCACCTTCCCTTGACACCGCTTTCACAGCCAAACACACTCTGGCCATCTACCTTTACCTTGCCTCCCGGCACTGCCAACACACATTCTCAGGCTCACTCAGGCTCTCACTCTCACTCCCAGCACAGACCAACTCCCAAAGTGCAAACGTCCAAGCGATTTCTGACGCTCGCTACCTCTAAAGCCTTAGAGGTGTGGCTGGTCCTCACCTTCCCTTGACACCGCTTTCACAGCCAAACACACTCTGCCCATCTGCCTTTACCTTGCCTCCCGGCACTCCCAACACACTCTCACTCTCGGCACCCACCACCTCCCAAAGTGCCAACAACCAAGCGAGTTCTGACGCACGCTACATCTAAGGGCTTAGAGCAGATGCTGGTCCTCACCTTCCCTTGACACCGCTTTCACAGCCAAACACACTCTGCCCATCTGCCTTTGCCTTGCCTCCCAGCACTCCCAACACACATTCTCAGGCTCACTCTCACTCTCACTAACGGAACAGACCACTTCCCAAAGTGCAAACGTCCAAGCCATTTCTCCCATACGATAGGCCTAAGGGCTTAGAGCTGTTGCTGGTCCTCACCTTCCCTTGACACCGCTTTCACAGCCAAACACACTCTGCCCATCTGCCTTTGCCTTGCCTCCCGGCAATCCCAACACACTCTCACTCTCGGCACACACTACCTCCCAAAGTGCCAACAACCAAGCGAGTTCTGACGCACGCTACATCTAAGGGCTTAGAGCTGTTGCTGGTCCTCACCTTCCCTTGACACCGCTTTCACAGCCAAACACACTCTGCCCATCTGCCTTTGCCTTGCCTCCCAGCACTCCCAACACACTCTCACTCTCGGCACAGACCACCTGCCAAAGTGCAAACACCCAAGCGATTTCTGACACACGCTACATCTAAGGGCTTAGAGTTGCAGATGGTCCTCACCTTCCCTTGACACCGCTTTCATAGCCAAACACACTCTGCCCATCGGCCTTTGCCTTGCCTCCCAGCACTCCCAACACACATTCTCAGACTCAGTCTCACTCTCACTCCCGGCACAGACCACCTCCCAAAGTGCAAACACCCAAGCCATTTCTCCCATACGATAGGCCTAAGGGCTTAGAGCTGATGCTGGTCCTCACATTCCCTTGACACCGCTTTCACAGCCAAACACACTCTGGCCATCTGCCTTTGCCTTGCCTACCAGCACTCCCAACACACATTCTCAGGCTCACTCTCACTCTCACTACCGGCACAGACCACCTCCCAAAGTGCAAACGTCCAAGCCATTTCTCCCATACGATAGGCCTAAGGGCTTAGAGCTGTTGCTGGTCCTCACCTTCCCTTGACACCGCTTTCACAGCCAAACACACTCTGGCCATCTACCTTTGCCTTGCCTCCCAGCACTCCCAACACACTCTCACTCTCGGCACAGACCACCTCCCAAAGTGCCAACAACCAAGCGATTTCTGACGCACGCTACATCTAAGGGCTTAGAGCTGTTGCTGGTCCTCACCTTCCCTTGACACCGCTTTCACAGCCAAACACACTCTGCCCATCTGCCTTTACCTTGCCTCCCGGCACTGCCAACACACATTCTCAGGCTCACTCAGGCTCTCACTCTCACTCCCAGCACAGACCAACTCCCAAAGTGCAAACGTCCAAGCGATTTCTGACGCTCGCTACCTCTAAGGGCTTAGAGGTGTGGCTGGTCCTCACCTTCCCTTGACACCGCTTTCACAGCCAAACACACTCTGCCCATCTGCCTTTACCTTGCCTCCCGGCACTCCCAACACACTCTCACTCTCAGCACCCACCACCTCCCAAAGTGCCAACAACCAAGCGAGTTCTGACGCACGCTACATCTAAGGGCTTAGAGCAGATGCTGGTCCTCACCTTCCCTTGACACCGCTTTCACAGCCAAACACACTCTGCCCATCTGCCTTTGCCTCAACTCCCACCACTCCCAACACACTCTCACTCTCGGCACACACCACCTCCCAAAGTGCCAGCACCCAAGCGGTTTCTGACACACGCTACATCTAAGGGCTCAGAGCTGTTGCTGGTCATCACCTTCCCTTCACAGCGCTTTCACAGCCAAACACACTCTGCCCATCTAGCCTGGCTTTGCCTCCCAGCACTCCCAACACACATTCTCAGGCGCAATCTAACTCTCACTCCTGGCACAGACCACCTCCCAAAGTGCAGACGTGCAAGCCATTTCTCCCCTAGGATAGGCCTAAGGGCTTAGAGCTGTGGCTGGTCCTTACCTTCCCTTGACACCGCTTTCACAGCCAAACACACTCTGGGAATCTGCCCTGGCTTTGCCTCCCAGCACTCCCAACACACATTCTCAGGTGCAATCTCACTGTCACTCCCGGCACAGACCACCTCCCATAGTGACAACACGCAAGCCATTTCTCCCAGGCGACAGGCCTAAGGGCTTAGAGCTGTTGCTGGTCCTCACCTTCCCTTGACACCGCTTTCACAGACAAACACATTCTGCCCATCTGCCTTTGCCTTGCCTCACAGCACTCCCAACACACAGTCTCACTCTTGGCACAGACCACCTCCCAAAGTGCCAACACCCAAGCTATTTCGGAGGCACGCTACATGTAAGGGCTTAGAGCTGTTGCTGGTCCTCACCTTCCCTTGACACCGCTTTCACAGCCAAACACACTCTGCCCATCTACCCTGGCTTTGCCTCCCAGCACTCCCAACACACATTCTCAGGTTCAATCTCACTCTCACTCCTGGCACAGACCACCTCCCAAAGTGCAAACACCCAAGCCATTTCTCCCATACGATAGGCCTAAGGGCTTAGAGCTGTTGCTGGTCCTCACCTTCCCTTGACACCGCTTTCACAGCCAAACACACTCTGGCCATCTACCTTTGCCTTGCCTCCCAGCACTCCCAACACACTCTCACTACCGGCACAGACCACCTGCCAAAGTGCAAACACCCAAGCGATTTCTGACACACGCTACATCTAAGGGCTTAGAGCTGTTGATGGTCCTCACCTTCCCTTGACACCGCTTTCACAGACAAACACACTCTGCCCATCTGCCTTTACCTTGCCTCCCGGCACTGCCAACACACATTCTCAGGCTCACTCTCACTCTCACTACCGGCACAGACCACCTCCCAAAGTGCAAACGTCCAAGCCATTTCTCCCATACGATAGGCCTAAGGGCTTAGAGCTGTTGCTGGTCCTCACCTTCCCTTGACACCGCTTTCACAGCCAAACACACTCTGGCCATCTGCCTTTGCCTTGCCTACCAGCACTCCCAACACACATTCTCAGGCTCACTCTCACTCTCACTACCGGCACAGACCACCTCCCAAAGTGCAAACGTCCAAGCCATTTCTCCCATACGATAGGCCTAAGGGCTTAGAGCTGATGCTGGTCCTCACCTTCCCTTGACACCGCTTTCACAGCCAAACACACTCTGGCCATCTACCTTTGCCTTGCCTCCCAGCACTCCCAACACACTCTCACTCTCGGCACAGACCACCTCCCAAAGTGCCAACAACCAAGCGATTTCTGATGCACGCTACATCTAAGGGCTTAGAGCTGTTGCTGGTCCTCACCTTCCCTTGACACCGCTTTCACAGCCAAACACACTCTGGCCATCTGCCTTTACCTTGCCTCCCGGCACTGCCAACACACATTCTCAGGCTCACTCAGGCTCTCACTCTCACTCCCAGCACAGACCAACTCCCAAAGTGCAAACGTCCAAGCGATTTCTGACGCTCGCTACCTCTAAAGGCTTAGAGGTGTGGCTGGTCCTCACCTTCCCTTGACACCGCTTTCACAGCCAAACACACTCTGCCCATCTGCCTTTACCTTGCCTCCCGGCACTCCCAACACACTCTCACTCTCGGCACACACCACCTCCCAAAGTGCCAACAACCAAGCGAGTTCTGACGCACGCTACATCTAAGGGCTTAGAGCAGATGCTGGTCCTCACCTTCCCTTGACACCGCTTTCACAGCCAAACACACTCTGCCCATCTGCCTTTGCCTTGCCTCCCAGCACTCCCAACACACATTCTCAGGCTCACTCTCACTCTCACTAACGGAACAGACCACTTCCCAAAGTGCAAACGTCCAAGCCATTTCTCCCATACGATAGGCCTAAGGGCTTAGAGCTGTTGCTGGTCCTCACCTTCCCTTGACACCGCTTTCACAGCCAAACACACTCTGCCCATCTGCCTTTGCCTTGCCTCCCGGCAATCCCAACACACTCTCACTCTCGGCACACACTACCTCCCAAAGTGCCAACAACCAAGCGAGTTCTGACGCACGCTACATCTAAGGGCTTAGAGCTGTTGCTGGTCCTCACCTTCCCTTGACACCGCTTTCACAGCCAAACACACTCTGCCCATCTGCCTTTGCCTTGCCTCCCAGCACTCCCAACACACTCTCACTCTCGGCACAGACCACCTGCCAAAGTGCAAACACCCAAGCGATTTCTGACACACGCTACATCTAAGGGCTTAGAGTTGCAGATGGTCCTCACCTTCCCTTGACACCGCTTTCATAGCCAAACACACTCTGCCCATCGGCCTTTGCCTTGCCTCCCAGCACTCCCAACACACATTCTCAGACTCAGTCTCACTCTCACTCCCGGCACAGACCACCTCCCAAAGTGCAAACACCCAAGCCATTTCTCCCATACGATAGGCCTAAGGGCTTAGAGCTGATGCTGGTCCTCACATTCCCTTGACACCGCTTTCACAGCCAAACACACTCTGGCCATCTGCCTTTGCCTTGCCTACCAGCACTCCCAACACACATTCTCAGGCTCACTCTCACTCTCACTACCGGCACAGACCACCTCCCAAAGTGCAAACGTCCAAGCCATTTCTCCCATACGATAGGCCTAAGGGCTTAGAGCTGTTGCTGGTCCTCACCTTCCCTTGACACCGCTTTCACAGCCAAACACACTCTGGCCATCTACCTTTGCCTTGCCTCCCAGCACTCCCAACACACTCTCACTCTCGGCACAGACCACCTCCCAAAGTGCCAACAACCAAGCGATTTCTGACGCACGCTACATCTAAGGGCTTAGAGCTGTTGCTGGTCCTCACCTTCCCTTGACACCGCTTTCACAGCCAAACACACTCTGCCCATCTGCCTTTACCTTGCCTCCCGGCACTGCCAACACACATTCTCAGGCTCACTCAGGCTCTCACTCTCACTCCCAGCACAGACCAACTCCCAAAGTGCAAACGTCCAAGCGATTTCTGACGCTCGCTACCTCTAAGGGCTTAGAGGTGTGGCTGGTCCTCACCTTCCCTTGACACCGCTTTCACAGCCAAACACACTCTGCCCATCTGCCTTTACCTTGCCTCCCGGCACTCCCAACACACTCTCACTCTCAGCACCCACCACCTCCCAAAGTGCCAACAACCAAGCGAGTTCTGACGCACGCTACATCTAAGGGCTTAGAGCAGATGCTGGTCCTCACCTTCCCTTGACACCGCTTTCACAGCCAAACACACTCTGCCCATCTGCCTTTGCCTTGCCTCCCAGCACTCCCAACACACATTCACAGGCTCACTCTCACTCTCACTAACGGAACAGACCACTTCCCAAAGTGCAAACGTCCAAGCCATTTCTCCCATACGATAGGCCTAAGGGCTTAGAGCTGTTGCTGGTCCTCACCTTCCCTTGACACCGCTTTCACAGCCAAACACACTCTGGCCATCTACCTTTGCCTTGCCTCCCGGCAATCCCAACACACTCTCACTCTCGGCACACACTACCTCCCAAAGTGCCAACAACCAAGCGAGTTCTGACGCACGCTACATCTAAGGGCTTAGAGCTGTTGCTGGTCCTCACCTTCCCTTGACACCGCTTTCACAGCCAAACACACTCTGCCCATCTGCCTTTACCTTGCCTCCCGGCACTGCCAACACACATTCTCAGGCTCACTCAGGCTCTCACTCTCACTCCCAGCACAGACCAACTCCCAAAGTGCAAACGTCCAAGCGATTTCTGACGCATGCTACATCTAAGGGCTTAGAGATGTGGCTGGTCCTCACCTTCCCTTGACACCGCTTTCACAGCCAAACACACTCTGCCCATCTGCCTTTGCCTCAACTCGCACCACTCCCAACACACTCTCACTCTCGGCACACACCACCTCCCAAAGTGCCAACAACCAAGCGAGTTCTGACGCACGCTACATCTAAGGGCTTAGAGCAGATGCTGGTCCTCACCTTCCCTTGACACCGCTTTCACAGCCAAACACACTCTGGCCATCTGCCTTTGCCTCAACTCCCACCACTCCCAACACACTCTCACTCTCGGCACACACCACCTCCCAAAGTGCCAGCACCCAAGCGGTTTCTGACACACGCTACATCTAAGGGCTCAGAGCTGTTGCTGGTCATCACCTTCCCTTCACAGCGCTTTCACAGCCAAACACACTCTGCCCATCTAGCCTGGCTTTGCCTCCCAGCACTCCCAACACACATTCTCAGGCGCAATCTAACTCTCACTCCTGGCACAGACCACCTCCCAAAGTGCAGACGTGCAAGCCATTTCTGCCCTAGGATAGGCCTAAGGGCTTAGAGCTGTGGCTGGTCCTTACCTTCCCTTGACACCGCTTTCACAGCCAAACACACTCTGGGAATCTGCCCTGGCTTTGCCTCCCAGCACTCCCAACACACATTCTCAGGTGCAATCTCACTGTCACTCCCGGCACAGACCACCTCCCATAGTGACAACACGCAAGCCATTTCTCCCAGGCGACAGGCCTAAGGGCTTAGAGCTGTTGCTGGTCCTCACCTTCCCTTGACACCGCTTTCACAGACAAACACATTCTGCCCATCTGCCTTTGCCTTGCCTCACAGCACTCCCAACACACAGTCTCACTCTTGGCACAGACCACCTCCCAAAGTGCCAACACCCAAGCTATTTCGGAGGCACGCTACATGTAAGGGCTTAGAGCTGTTGCTGGTCCTCACCTTCCCTTGACACCGCTTTCACAGCCAAACACACTCTGCCCATCTACCCTGGCTTTGCCTCCCAGCACTCCCAACACACATTCTCAGGTTCAATCTCACTCTCACTACCGGCACAGACCACCTCCCAAAGTGCAAACACCCAAGCCATTTCTCCCATACGATAGGCCTAAGGGCTTAGAGCTGTTGCTGGTCCTCACCTTCCCTTGACACCGCTTTCACAGCCAAACACACTCTGGCCATCTACCTTTGCCTTGCCTCCCAGCACTCCCAACACACTCTCACTACCGGCACAGACCACCTGCCAAAGTGCAAACACCCAAGCGATTTCTGACACACGCTACATCTAAGGGCTTAGAGCTGTTGATGGTCCTCACCTTCCCTTGACACCGCTTTCACAGCCAAACACACTCTGCCCATCGGCCTTTGCCTTGCCTCCCAGCACTCCCAACACACATTCTCAGACTCAATCTCACTCTCACTCCCGGCACAGACCACTTCCCAAAGTGCAAACACCCAAGCCATTTCTCCCATACGATAGGCCTAAGGGCTTAGAGCTGATGCTGGTCCTCACATTCCCTTCACACCGCTTTCACAGCCAAACACACTCTGCCCATCTGCCTTTGCCTTGCCTCCCAGCACTCCCAACACACTCTCACTCTCGGCACAGACCACCTCCCAAAGTGCCAACAACCAAGCGATTTCTGACGCACGCTACATCTAAGGGCTTAGAGCTGTTGCTGGTCCTCACCTTCCCTTGACACCGCTTTCACAGCCAAACACACTCTGCCCATCTGCCTTTACCTTGCCTCCCGGCACTGCCAACACACATTCTCAGGCTCACTCAGGCTCTCACTCTCACTCCCAGCACAGACCAACTCCCAAAGTGCAAACGTCCAAGCGATTTCTGACGCTCGCTACCTCTAAGGGCTTAGAGGTGTGGCTGGTCCTCACCTTCCCTTGACACCGCTTTCACAGCCAAACACACTCTGCCCATCTGCCTTTACCTTGCCTCCCGGCACTCCCAACACACTCTCACTCTCAGCACCCACCACCTCCCAAAGTGCCAACAACCAAGCGAGTTCTGACGCACGCTACATCTAAGGGCTTAGAGCAGATGCTGGTCCTCACCTTCCCTTGACACCGCTTTCACAGCCATACACACTCTGCCCATCTGCCTTTGCCTTGCCTCCCAGCACTCCCAACACACATTCTCAGGCTCACTCTCACTCTCACTAACGGAACAGACCACTTCCCAAAGTGCAAACGTCCAAGCCATTTCTCCCATACGATAGGCCTAAGGGCTTAGAGCTGTTGCTGGTCCTCACCTTCCCTTGACACCGCTTTCACAGCCAAACACACTCTGCCCATCTGCCTTTGCCTTGCCTCCCGGCAATCCCAACACACTCTCACTCTCGGCACACACTACCTCCCAAAGTGCCAACAACCAAGCGAGTTCTGACGCACGCTACATCTAAGGGCTTAGAGCTGTTGCTGGTCCTCACCTTCCCTTGACACCGCTTTCACAGCCAAACACACTCTGCCCATCTGCCTTTACCTTGCCTCCCGGCACTGCCAACACACATTCTCAGGCTCACTCAGGCTCTCACTCTCACTCCCAGCACAGACCAACTCCCAAAGTGCAAACGTCCAAGCGATTTCTGACGCACGCTACATCTAAGGGCTTAGAGATGTGGCTGGTCCTCACCTTCCCTTGACACCGCTTTCACAGCCAAACACACTCTGCCCATCTGCCTTTGCCTCAACTCGCACCACTCCCAACACACTCTCACTCTCGGCACACACCACCTCCCAAAGTGCCGACAACCAAGCGAGTTCTGACGCACGCTACATCTAAGGGCTTAGAGCAGATGCTGGTCCTCACCTTCCCTTGACACCGCTTTCACAGCCAAACACACTCTGCCCATCTGCCTTTGCCTCAACTCCCACCACTCCCAACACACTCTCACTCTCGGCACACACCACCTCCCAAAGTGCCAGCACCCAAGCGGTTTCTGACACACGCTACATCTAAGGGCTCAGAGCTGTTGCTGGTCATCACCTTCCCTTCACAGCGCTTTCACAGCCAAACACACTCTGCCCATCTAGCCTGGCTTTGCCTCCCAGCACTCCCAACACACATTCTCAGGCGCAATCTAACTCTCACTCCTGGCACAGACCACCTCCCAAAGTGCAGACGTGCAAGCCATTTCTCCCCTAGGATAGGCCTAAGGGCTTAGAGCTGTGGCTGGTCCTTACCTTCCCTTGACACCGCTTTCACAGCCAAACACACTCTGGGAATCTGCCCTGGCTTTGCCTCCCAGCACTCCCAACACACATTCTCAGGTGCAATCTCACTGTCACTCCCGGCACAGACCACCTCCCATAGTGACAACACGCAAGCCATTTCTCCCAGGCGACAGGCCTAAGGGCTTAGAGCTGTTGCTGGTCCTCACCTTCCCTTGACACCGCTTTCACAGACAAACACATTCTGCCCATCTGCCTTTGCCTTGCCTCACAGCACTCCCAACACACAGTCTCACTCTTGGCACAGACCACCTCCCAAAGTGCCAACACCCAAGCTATTTCGGAGGCACGCTACATGTAAGGGCTTAGAGCTGTTGCTGGTCCTCACCTTCCCTTGACACCGCTTTCACAGCCAAACACACTCTGCCCATCTACCCTGGCTTTGCCTCCCAGCACTCCCAACACACATTCTCAGGTTCAATCTCACTCTCACTCCTGGCACAGACCACCTCCCAAAGTGCAAACACCCAAGCCATTTCTCCCATACGATAGGCCTAAGGGCTTAGAGCTGTTGCTGGTCCTCACCTTCCCTTGACACCGCTTTCACAGCCAAACACACTCTGGCCATCTACCTTTGCCTTGCCTCCCAGCACTCCCAACACACTCTCACTACCGGCACAGACCACCTGCCAAAGTGCAAACACCCAAGAGATTTCTGACACACGCTACATCTAAGGGCTTAGAGCTGTTGAGGACCTCACCTTCCCTTGACACCGCTTTCACAGCCAAACACACTCTGCCCATCGGCCTTTGCCTTGCCTCCCAGCACTCCCAACACACATTCTCAGACTCAATCTCACTCTCACTCCCGGCACAGACCACTTCCCAAAGTGCAAACACCCAAGCCATTTCTCCCATACGATAGGCCTAAGGGCTTAGAGCTGATGCTGGTCCTCACATTCCCTTGACACCGCTTTCACAGCCAAACACACTCTGCCCATCTGCCTTTGCCTTGCCTACCAGCACTCCCAACACACATTCTCAGGCTCACTCTCACTCTCACTACCGGCACAGACCACCTCCCAAAGTGCAAACGTCCAAGCCATTTCTCCCATACGATAGGCCTAAGGGCTTAGAGCTGATGCTGGTCCTCACCTTCCCTTGACACCGCTTTCACAGCCAAACACACTCTGGCCATCTACCTTTGCCTTGCCTCCCAGCACTCCCAACACACTCTCACTCTCGGCACAGACCACCTCCCAAAGTGCCAACAACCAAGCGATTTCTGACGCACGCTACATCTAAGGGCTTAGAGCTGTTGCTGGTCCTCACCTTCCCTTGACACCGCTTTCACAGCCAAACACACTCTGCCCATCTGCCTTTACCTTGCCTCCCGGCACTGCCAACACACATTCTCAGGCTCACTCAGGCTCTCACTCTCACTCCCAGCACAGACCAACTCCCAAAGTGCAAACGTCCAAGCGATTTCTGACGCTCGCTACCTCTAAAGGCTTAGAGGTGTGGCTGGTCCTCACCTTCCCTTGACACCGCTTTCACAGCCAAACACACTCTGCCCATCTGCCTTTACCTTGCCTCCCGGCACTCCCAACACACTCTCACTCTCGGCACACACCACCTCCCAAAGTGCCAACAACCAAGCGAGTTCTGACGCACGCTACATCTAAGGGCTTAGAGCAGATGCTGGTCCTCACCTTCCCTTGACACCGCTTTCACAGCCAAACACACTCTGCCCATCTGCCTTTACCTTGCCTCCCGGCACTGCCAACACACATTCTCAGGCTCACTCAGGCTCTCACTCTCACTCCCAGCACAGACCAACTCCCAAAGTGCAAACGTCCAAGCGATTTCTGACGCACGCTACATCTAAGGGCTTAGAGATGTGGCTGGTCCTCACCTTCCCTTGACACCGCTTTCACAGCCAAACACACTCTGCCCATCTGCCTTTGCCTCAACTCGCACCACTCCCAACACACTCTCACTCTCGGCACACACCACCTCCCAAAGTGCCGACAACCAAGCGAGTTCTGACGCACGCTACATCTAAGGGCTTAGAGCAGATGCTGGTCCTCACCTTCCCTTGACACCGCTTTCACAGCCAAACACACTCTGGCCATCTGCCTTTGCCTCAACTCCCACCACTCCCAACACACTCTCACTCTCGGCACACACCACCTCCCAAAGTGCCAGCACCCAAGCGGTTTCTGACACACGCTACATCTAAGGGCTCAGAGCTGTTGCTGGTCATCACCTTCCCTTCACAGCGCTTTCACAGCCAAACACACTCTGCCCATCTAGCCTGGCTTTGCCTCCCAGCACTCCCAACACACATTCTCAGGCGCAATCTAACTCTCACTCCTGGCACAGACCACCTCCCAAAGTGCAGACGTGCAAGCCATTTCTGCCCTAGGATAGGCCTAAGGGCTTAGAGCTGTGGCTGGTCCTTACCTTCCCTTGACACCGCTTTCACAGCCAAACACACTCTGGGAATCTGCCCTGGCTTTGCCTCCCAGCACTCCCAACACACATTCTCAGGTGCAATCTCACTGTCACTCCCGGCACAGACCACCTCCCATAGTGACAACACGCAAGCCATTTCTCCCAGGCGACAGGCCTAAGGGCTTAGAGCTGTTGCTGGTCCTCACCTTCCCTTGACACCGCTTTCACAGACAAACACATTCTGCCCATCTGCCTTTGCCTTGCCTCACAGCACTCCCAACACACAGTCTCACTCTTGGCACAGACCACCTCCCAAAGTGCCAACACCCAAGCTATTTCGGAGGCACGCTACATGTAAGGGCTTAGAGCTGTTGCTGGTCCTCACCTTCCCTTGACACCGCTTTCACAGCCAAACACACTCTGCCCATCTACCCTGGCTTTGCCTCCCAGCACTCCCAACACACATTCTCAGGTTCAATCTCACTCTCACTCCTGGCACAGACCACCTCCCAAAGTGCAAACACCCAAGCCATTTCTCCCATACGATAGGCCTAAGGGCTTAGAGCTGTTGCTGGT
Organism: Pelecanus crispus; assembly: GCF_030463565.1. Classification (NCBI taxonomy): domain Eukaryota; kingdom Metazoa; phylum Chordata; class Aves; order Pelecaniformes; family Pelecanidae; genus Pelecanus; species Pelecanus crispus. Next base: position 632,090 of record NW_027461445.1, on the reverse strand, counting down.
CCTCACCTTCCCTTGACACCGCTTTCACAGCCAAACACACTCTGGCCATCTACCTTTGCCTTGCCTCCCAGCACTCCCAACACACTCTCACTACCGGCACAGACCACCTGCCAAAGTGCAAACACCCAAGCGATTTCTGACACACGCTACATCTAAGGGCTTAGAGCTGTTGAGGACCTCACCTTCCCTTGACACCGCTTTCACAGCCAAACACACTCTGCCCATCGGCCTTTGCCTTGCCTCCCAGCACTCCCAACACACATTCTCAGACTCAATCTCACTCTCACTCCCGGCACAGACCACTTCCCAAAGTGCAAACACCCAAGCCATTTCTCCCATACGATAGGCCTAAGGGCTTAGAGCTGATGCTGGTCCTCACATTCCCTTGACACCGCTTTCACAGCCAAACACACTCTGGCCATCTGCCTTTGCCTTGCCTCCCAGCACTCCCAACACACATTCTCAGGCTCACTCTCACTCTCACTACCGGCACAGACCACCTCCCAAAGTGCAAACGTCCAAGCCATTTCTCCCATACGATAGGCCTAAGGGCTTAGAGCTGTTGCTGGTCCTCACCTTCCCTTGACACCGCTTTCACAGCCAAACACACTCTGGCCATCTACCTTTGCCTTGCCTCCCAGCACTCCCAACACACTCTCACTCTCGGCACAGACCACCTCCCAAAGTGCCAACAACCAAGCGATTTCTGACGCACGCTACATCTAAGGGCTTAGAGCTGTTGCTGGTCCTCACCTTCCCTTGACACCGCTTTCACAGCCAAACACACTCTGGCCATCTGCCTTTACCTTGCCTCCCGGCACTGCCAACACACATTCTCAGGCTCACTCAGGCTCTCACTCTCACTCCCAGCACAGACCAACTCCCAAAGTGCAAACGTCCAAGCGATTTCTGACGCTCGCTACCTCTAAAGGCTTAGAGGTGTGGCTGGTCCTCACCTTCCCTTGACACCGCTTTCACAGCCAAACACACTCTGCCCATCTGCCTTTACCTTGCCTCCCGGCACTCCCAACACACTCTCACTCTCGGCACACACCACCTCCCAAAGTGCCAACAACCAAGCGAGTTCTGACGCACGCTACATCTAAGGGCTTAGAGCAGATGCTGGTCCTCACCTTCCCTTGACACCGCTTTCACAGCCAAACACACTCTGCCCATCTGCCTTTGCCTTGCCTCCCAGCACTCCCAACACACATTCTCAGGCTCACTCTCACTCTCACTAACGGAACAGACCACTTCCCAAAGTGCAAACGTCCAAGCCATTTCTCCCATACGATAGGCCTAAGGGCTTAGAGCTGTTGCTGGTCCTCACCTTCCCTTGACACCGCTTTCACAGCCAAACACACTCTGCCCATCTGCCTTTGCCTTGCCTCCCGGCAATCCCAACACACTCTCACTCTCGGCACACACTACCTCCCAAAGTGCCAACAACCAAGCGAGTTCTGACGCACGCTACATCTAAGGGCTTAGAGCTGTTGCTGGTCCTCACCTTCCCTTGACACCGCTTTCACAGCCAAACACACTCTGCCCATCTGCCTTTACCTTGCCTCCCGGCACTGCCAACACACATTCTCAGGCTCACTCAGGCTCTCACTCTCACTCCCAGCACAGACCAACTCCCAAAGTGCAAACCTCCAAGCGATTTCTGACGCACGCTACATCTAAGGGCTTAGAGATGTGGCTGGTCCTCACCTTCCCTTGACACCGCTTTCACAGCCAAACACACTCTGCCCATCTGCCTTTGCCTCAACTCGCACCACTCCCAACACACTCTCACTCTCGGCACACACCACCTCCCAAAGTGCCAACAACCAAGCGAGTTCTGACGCACGCTACATCTAAGGGCTTAGAGCAGATGCTGGTCCTCACCTTCCCTTGACACCGCTTTCACAGCCAAACACACTCTGCCCATCTGCCTTTGCCTCAACTCCCACCACTCCCAACACACTCTCACTCTCGGCACACACCACCTCCCAAAGTGCCAGCACCCAAGCGGTTTCTGACACACGCTACATCTAAGGGCTCAGAGCTGTTGCTGGTCATCACCTTCCCTTCACAGCGCTTTCACAGCCAAACACACTCTGCCCATCTAGCCTGGCTTTGCCTCCCAGCACTCCCAACACACATTCTCAGGCGCAATCTAACTCTCACTCCTGGCACAGACCACCTCCCAAAGTGCAGACGTGCAAGCCATTTCTCCCCTAGGATAGGCCTAAGGGCTTAGAGCTGTGGCTGGTCCTTACCTTCCCTTGACACCGCTTTCACAGCCAAACACACTCTGGGAATCTGCCCTGGCTTTGCCTCCCAGCACTCCCAACACACATTCTCAGGTGCAATCTCACTGTCACTCCCGGCACAGACCACCTCCCATAGTGACAACACGCAAGCCATTTCTCCCAGGCGACAGGCCTAAGGGCTTAGAGCTGTTGCTGGTCCTCACCTTCCCTTGACACCGCTTTCACAGACAAACACATTCTGCCCATCTGCCTTTGCCTTGCCTCACAGCACTCCCAACACACAGTCTCACTCTTGGCACAGACCACCTCCCAAAGTGCCAACACCCAAGCTATTTCGGAGGCACGCTACATGTAAGGGCTTAGAGCTGTTGCTGGTCCTCACCTTCCCTTGACACCGCTTTCACAGCCAAACACACTCTGCCCATCTACCCTGGCTTTGCCTCCCAGCACTCCCAACACACATTCTCAGGTTCAATCTCACTCTCACTCCTGGCACAGACCACCTCCCAAAGTGCAAACACCCAAGCCATTTCTCCCATACGATAGGCCTAAGGGCTTAGAGCTGTTGCTGGTCCTCACCTTCCCTTGACACCGCTTTCACAGCCAAACACACTCTGGCCATCTACCTTTGCCTTGCCTCCCAGCACTCCCAACACACTCTCACTACCGGCACAGACCACCTGCCAAAGTGCAAACACCCAAGCGATTTCTGACACACGCTACATCTAAGGGCTTAGAGCTGTTGAGGACCTCACCTTCCCTTGACACCGCTTTCACAGCCAAACACACTCTGCCCATCGGCCTTTGCCTTGCCTCCCAGCACTCCCAACACACATTCTCAGACTCAATCTCACTCTCACTCCCGGCACAGACCACTTCCCAAAGTGCAAACACCCAAGCCATTTCTCCCATACGATAGGCCTAAGGGCTTAGAGCTGATGCTGGTCCTCACATTCCCTTCACACCGCTTTCACAGCCAAACACACTCTGGCCATCTGCCTTTGCCTTGCCTACCAGCACTCCCAACACACATTCTCAGGCTCACTCTCACTCTCACTACCGGCACAGACCACCTCCCAAAGTGCAAACGTCCAAGCCATTTCTCCCATACGATAGGCCTAAGGGCTTAGAGCTGATGCTGGTCCTCACCTTCCCTTGACACCGCTTTCACAGCCAAACACACTCTGGCCATCTACCTTTGCCTTGCCTCCCAGCACTCCCAACACACTCTCACTCTCGGCACAGACCACCTCCCAAAGTGCCAACAACCAAGCGATTTCTGACGCACGCTACATCTAAGGGCTTAGAGCTGTTGCTGGTCCTCACCTTCCCTTGACACCGCTTTCACAGCCAAACACACTCTGCCCATCTGCCTTTACCTTGCCTCCCGGCACTGCCAACACACATTCTCAGGCTCACTCAGGCTCTCACTCTCACTCCCAGCACAGACCAACTCCCAAAGTGCAAACGTCCAAGCGATTTCTGACGCTCGCTACCTCTAAAGGCTTAGAGGTGTGGCTGGTCCTCACCTTCCCTTGACACCGCTTTCACAGCCAAACACACTCTGCCCATCTGCCTTTACCTTGCCTCCCGGCACTCCCAACACACTCTCACTCTCGGCACACACCACCTCCCAAAGTGCCAACAACCAAGCGAGTTCTGACGCACGCTACATCTAAGGGCTTAGAGCAGATGCTGGTCCTCACCTTCCCTTGACACCGCTTTCACAGCCAAACACACTCTGCCCATCTGCCTTTACCTTGCCTCCCGGCACTGCCAACACACATTCTCAGGCTCACTCAGGCTCTCACTCTCACTCCCAGCACAGACCAACTCCCAAAGTGCAAACGTCCAAGCGATTTCTGACGCACGCTACATCTAAGGGCTTAGAGATGTGGCTGGTCCTCACCTTCCCTTGACACCGCTTTCACAGCCAAACACACTCTGCCCATCTGCCTTTGCCTCAACTCGCACCACTCCCAACACACTCTCACTCTCGGCACACACCACCTCCCAAAGTGCCGACAACCAAGCGAGTTCTGACGCACGCTACATCTAAGGGCTTAGAGCAGATGCTGGTCCTCACCTTCCCTTGACACCGCTTTCACAGCCAAACACACTCTGGCCATCTGCCTTTGCCTCAACTCCCACCACTCCCAACACACTCTCACTCTCGGCACACACCACCTCCCAAAGTGCCAGCACCCAAGCGGTTTCTGACACACGCTACATCTAAGGGCTCAGAGCTGTTGCTGGTCATCACCTTCCCTTCACAGCGCTTTCACAGCCAAACACACTCTGCCCATCTAGCCTGGCTTTGCCTCCCAGCACTCCCAACACACATTCTCAGGCGCAATCTAACTCTCACTCCTGGCACAGACCACCTCCCAAAGTGCAGACGTGCAAGCCATTTCTGCCCTAGGATAGGCCTAAGGGCTTAGAGCTGTGGCTGGTCCTTACCTTCCCTTGACACCGCTTTCACAGCCAAACACACTCTGGGAATCTGCCCTGGCTTTGCCTCCCAGCACTCCCAACACACATTCTCAGGTGCAATCTCACTGTCACTCCCGGCACAGACCACCTCCCATAGTGACAACACGCAAGCCATTTCTCCCAGGCGACAGGCCTAAGGGCTTAGAGCTGTTGCTGGTCCTCACCTTCCCTTGACACCGCTTTCACAGACAAACACATTCTGCCCATCTGCCTTTGCCTTGCCTCACAGCACTCCCAACACACAGTCTCACTCTTGGCACAGACCACCTCCCAAAGTGCCAACACCCAAGCTATTTCGGAGGCACGCTACATGTAAGGGCTTAGAGCTGTTGCTGGTCCTCACCTTCCCTTGACACCGCTTTCACAGCCAAACACACTCTGCCCATCTACCCTGGCTTTGCCTCCCAGCACTCCCAACACACATTCTCAGGTTCAATCTCACTCTCACTCCTGGCACAGACCACCTCCCAAAGTGCAAACACCCAAGCCATTTCTCCCATACGATAGGCCTAAGGGCTTAGAGCTGTTGCTGGTCCTCACCTTCCCTTGACACCGCTTTCACAGCCAAACACACTCTGCCCATCTGCCTTTGCCTTGCCTCCCGGCAATCCCAACACACTCTCACTCTCGGCACACACTACCTCCCAAAGTGCCAACAACCAAGCGAGTTCTGACGCACGCTACATCTAAGGGCTTAGAGCTGTTGCTGGTCCTCACCTTCCCTTGACACCGCTTTCACAGCCAAACACACTCTGCCCATCTGCCTTTGCCTTGCCTCCCAGCACTCCCAACACACTCTCACTACCGGCACAGACCACATGCCAAAGTGCAAACACCCAAGCGATTTCTGACACACGCTACATCTAAGGGCTTAGAGTTGTAGATGGTCCTCACCTTCCCTTGACACCGCTTTCACAGCCAAACACACTCTGCCCATCTGCCTTTGCCTTGCCTCCCAGCACTCCCAACACACATTCTCAGACTCAGTCTCACTCTCACTCCCGGCACAGACCACCTCCCAAAGTGCAAACACCCAAGCCATTTCTCCCATACGATAGGCCTAAGGGCTTAGAGCTGATGCTGGTCCTCACATTCCCTTGACACCGCTTTCACAGCCAAACACACTCTGGCCATCTGCCTTTGCCTTGCCTCCCAGCACTCCCAACACACATTCTCAGGCTCACTCTCACTCTCACTACCGGCACAGACCACCTCCCAAAGTGCAAACGTCCAAGCCATTTCTCCCATACGATAGGCCTAAGGGCTTAGAGCTGTTGCTGGTCCTCACCTTCCCTTGACACCGCTTTCACAGCCAAACACACTCTGGCCATCTACCTTTGCCTTGCCTCCCGGCAATCCCAACACACTCTCACTCTCGGAACACACTACCTCCCAAAGTGCCAACAACCAAGCGAGTTCTGACGCACGCTACATCTAAGGGCTTAGAGCTGTTGCTGGTCCTCACCTTCCCTTGACACCGCTTTCACAGCCAAACACACTCTGCCCATCTGCCTTTACCTTGCCTCCCGGCACTGCCAACACACATTCTCAGGCTCACTCAGGCTCTCACTCTCACTCCCAGCACAGACCAACTCCCAAAGTGCAAACCTCCAAGCGATTTCTGACGCACGCTACATCTAAGGGCTTAGAGATGTGGCTGGTCCTCACCTTCCCTTGACACCGCTTTCACAGCCAAACACACTCTGCCCATCTAGCCTGGCTTTGCCTCCAGCACTCCCAACACACATTCTCAGGCTCAATATCAGTCTCACTCCCGGCATAGACCACCTCCCAAATTGCCAACACCAAAGCAATTTCTCACACACACTACATCTAAGGGCTTAGAGCTGTTGCTGGTCCTCACCTTCCCTTGACACCGCTTTCACAGCCAAACACACTCTGCCCATCTGCCTTTACCTTGCCTCCCGGCACTGCCAACACACATTCTCAGGCTCACTCAGGCTCTCACTCTCACTCCCAGCACAGACCAACTCCCAAAGTGCAAACGTCCAAGCGATTTCTGACGCTCGCTACCTCTAAGGGCTTAGAGGTGTGGCTGGTCCTCACCTTCCCTTGACACCGCTTTCACAGCCAAACACACTCTGCCCATCTGCCTTTACCTTGCCTCCCGGCACTCCCAACACACTCTCACTCTCGGCACCCACCACCTCCCAAAGTGCCAACAACCAAGCGAGTTCTGACGCACGCTACATCTAAGGGCTTAGAGCAGATGCTGGTCCTCACCTTCCCTTGACACCGCTTTCACAGCCAAACACACTCTGGCCATCTGCCTTTGCCTTGCCTCCCAGCACTCCCAACACACATTCTCAGGCTCACTCTCACTCTCACTAACGGAACAGACCACTTCCCAAAGTGCAAACGTCCAAGCCATTTCTCCCATACGATAGGCCTAAGGGCTTAGAGCTGTTGCTGGTCCTCACCTTCCCTTGACACCGCTTTCACAGCCAAACACACTCTGCCCATCTGCCTTTGCCTTGCCTCCCGGCAATCCCAACACACTCTCACTCTCGGCACACACTACCTCCCAAAGTGCCAACAACCAAGCGAGTTCTGACGCACGCTACATCTAAGGGCTTAGAGCTGTTGCTGGTCCTCACCTTCCCTTGACACCGCTTTCACAGCCAAACACACTCTGCCCATCTGCCTTTGCCTCAACTCGCACCACTCCCAACACACTCTCACTCTCGGCACACACCACCTCCCAAAGTGCCGACAACCAAGCGAGTTCTGACGCACGCTACATCTAAGGGCTTAGAGCAGATGCTGGTCCTCACCTTCCCTTGACACCGCTTTCACAGCCAAACACACTCTGGCCATCTGCCTTTGCCTCAACTCCCACCACTCCCAACACACTCTCACTCTCGGCACACACCACCTCCCAAAGTGCCAGCACCCAAGCGGTTTCTGACACACGCTACATCTAAGGGCTCAGAGCTGTTGCTGGTCATCACCTTCCCTTCACAGCGCTTTCACAGCCAAACACACTCTGCCCATCTAGCCTGGCTTTGCCTCCCAGCACTCCCAACACACATTCTCAGGCGCAATCTAACTCTCACTCCTGGCACAGACCACCTCCCAAAGTGCAGACGTGCAAGCCATTTCTGCCCTAGGATAGGCCTAAGGGCTTAGAGCTGTGGCTGGTCCTTACCTTCCCTTGACACCGCTTTCACAGCCAAACACACTCTGGGAATCTGCCCTGGCTTTGCCTCCCAGCACTCCCAACACACATTCTCAGGTGCAATCTCACTGTCACTCCCGGCACAGACCACCTCCCATAGTGACAACACGCAAGCCATTTCTCCCAGGCGACAGGCCTAAGGGCTTAGAGCTGTTGCTGGTCCTCACCTTCCCTTGACACCGCTTTCACAGACAAACACATTCTGCCCATCTGCCTTTGCCTTGCCTCACAGCACTCCCAACACACAGTCTCACTCTTGGCACAGACCACCTCCCAAAGTGCCAACACCCAAGCTATTTCGGAGGCACGCTACATGTAAGGGCTTAGAGCTGTTGCTGGTCCTCACCTTCCCTTGACACCGCTTTCACAGCCAAACACACTCTGCCCATCTACCCTGGCTTTGCCTCCCAGCACTCCCAACACACATTCTCAGGTTCAATCTCACTCTCACTCCTGGCACAGACCACCTCCCAAAGTGCAAACACCCAAGCCATTTCTCCCATACGATAGGCCTAAGGGCTTAGAGCTGTTGCTGGTCCTCACCTTCCCTTGACACCGCTTTCACAGCCAAACACACTCTGGCCATCTACCTTTGCCTTGCCTCCCAGCACTCCCAACACACTCTCACTACCGGCACAGACCACCTGCCAAAGTGCACACACCCAAGCGATTTCTGACACACGCTACATCTAAGGGCTTAGAGCTGTTGATGGTCCTCACCTTCCCTTGACACCGCTTTCACAGCCAAACACACTCTGCCCATCGGCCTTTGCCTTGCCTCCCAGCACTCCCAACACACATTCTCAGACTCAATCTCACTCTCACTCCCGGCACAGACCACTTCCCAAAGTGCAAACACCCAAGCCATTTCTCCCATACGATAGGCCTAAGGGCTTAGAGCTGATGCTGGTCCTCACATTCCCTTCACACCGCTTTCACAGCCAAACACACTCTGGCCATCTGCCTTTGCCTTGCCTACCAGCACTCCCAACACACATTCTCAGGCTCACTCTCACTCTCACTACCGGCACAGACCACCTCCCAAAGTGCAAACGTCCAAGCCATTTCTCCCATACGATAGGCCTAAGGGCTTAGAGTTGTTGCTGGTCCTCACCTTCCCTTGACACCGCTTTCACAGCCAAACACACTCTGGCCATCTACCTTTGCCTTGCCTCCCAGCACTCCCAACACACTCTCACTCTCGGCACAGACCACCTCCCAAAGTGCCAACAACCAAGCGAGTTCTGACGCACGCTACATCTAAGGGCTTAGAGCTGTTGCTGGTCCTCACCTTCCCTTGACACCGCTTTCACAGCCAAACACACTCTGCCCATCTGCCTTTGCCTCAACTCGCACCACTCCCAACACACTCTCACTCTCGGCACACACCACCTCCCAAAGTGCCGACAACCAAGCGAGTTCTGACGCACGCTACATCTAAGGGCTTAGAGCAGATGCTGGTCCTCACCTTCCCTTGACACCGCTTTCACAGCCAAACACACTCTGGCCATCTGCCTTTGCCTCAACTCCCACCACTCCCAACACACTCTCACTCTCGGCACACACCACCTCCCAAAGTGCCAGCACCCAAGCGGTTTCTGACACACGCTACATCTAAGGGCTCAGAGCTGTTGCTGGTCATCACCTTCCCTTCACAGCGCTTTCACAGCCAAACACACTCTGCCCATCTAGCCTGGCTTTGCCTCCCAGCACTCCCAACACACATTCTCAGGCGCAATCTAACTCTCACTCCTGGCACAGACCACCTCCCAAAGTGCAGACGTGCAAGCCATTTCTGCCCTAGGATAGGCCTAAGGGCTTAGAGCTGTGGCTGGTCCTTACCTTCCCTTGACACCGCTTTCACAGCCAAACACACTCTGGGAATCTGCCCTGGCTTTGCCTCCCAGCACTCCCAACACACATTCTCAGGTGCAATCTCACTGTCACTCCCGGCACAGACCACCTCCCATAGTGACAACACGCAAGCCATTTCTCCCAGGCGACAGGCCTAAGGGCTTAGAGCTGTTGCTGGTCCTCACCTTCCCTTGACACCGCTTTCACAGACAAACACATTCTGCCCATCTGCCTTTGCCTTGCCTCACAGCACTCCCAACACACAGTCTCACTCTTGGCACAGACCACCTCCCAAAGTGCCAACACCCAAGCTATTTCGGAGGCACGCTACATGTAAGGGCTTAGAGCTGTTGCTGGTCCTCACCTTCCCTTGACACCGCTTTCACAGCCAAACACACTCTGCCCATCTACCCTGGCTTTGCCTCCCAGCACTCCCAACACACATTCTCAGGTGCAATCTCACTCTCACTCCTGGCACAGACCACCTCCCAAAGTGCAAACACCCAAGCCATTTCTCCCCTAGGATAGGCCTAAGGGCTTAGAGCTGTTGCTGGTCCTCACCTTCCCTTGACACCGCTTTCACAGCCAAACACACTCTGGCCATCTACCTTTGCCTTGCCTCCCAGCACTCCCAACACACTCTCACTACCGGCACAGACCACCTGCCAAAGTGCACACACCCAAGCGATTTCTGACACACGCTACATCTAAGGGCTTAGAGCTGTTGATGGTCCTCACCTTCCCTTGACACCGCTTTCACAGCCAAACACACTCTGCCCATCGGCCTTTGCCTTGCCTCCCAGCACTCCCAACACACATTCTCAGACTCAATCTCACTCTCACTCCCGGCACAGACCACTTCCCAAAGTGCAAACACCCAAGCCATTTCTCCCATACGATAGGCCTAAGGGCTTAGAGCTGATGCTGGTCCTCACATTCCCTTCACACCGCTTTCACAGCCAAACACACTCTGGCCATCTGCCTTTGCCTTGCCTACCAGCACTCCCAACACACATTCTCAGGCTCACTCTCACTCTCACTACCGGCACAGACCACCTCCCAAAGTGCAAACGTCCAAGCCATTTCTCCCATACGATAGGCCTAAGGGCTTAGAGTTGTTGCTGGTCCTCACCTTCCCTTGACACCGCTTTCACAGCCAAACACACTCTGGCCATCTACCTTTGCCTTGCCTCCCAGCACTCCCAACACACTCTCACTCTCGGCACAGACCACCTCCCAAAGTGCCAACAACCAAGCGATTTCTGACGCACGCTACATCTAAGGGCTTAGAGCTGTTGCTGGTCCTCACCTTCCCTTGACACCGCTTTCACAGCCAAACACACTCTGGCCATCTGCCTTTACCTTGCCTCCCGGCACTGCCAACACACATTCTCAGGCTCACTCAGGCTCTCACTCTCACTCCCAGCACAGACCAACTCCCAAAGTGCAAACGTCCAAGCGATTTCTGACGCTCGCTACCTCTAAAGGCTTAGAGGTGTGGCTGGTCCTCACCTTCCCTTGACACCGCTTTCACAGCCAAACACACTCTGCCCATCTGCCTTTACCTTGCCTCCCGGCACTCCCAACACACTCTCACTCTCGGCACACACCACCTCCCAAAGTGCCAACAACCAAGCGAGTTCTGACGCACGCTACATCTAAGGGCTTAGAGCAGATGCTGGTCCTCACCTTCCCTTGACACCGCTTTCACAGCCAAACACACTCTGCCCATCTGCCTTTGCCTTGCCTCCCAGCACTCCCAACACACATTCTCAGGCTCACTCTCACTCTCACTAACGGAACAGACCACTTCCCAAAGTGCAAACGTCCAAGCCATTTCTCCCATACGATAGGCCTAAGGGCTTAGAGCTGTTGCTGGTCCTCACCTTCCCTTGACACCGCTTTCACAGCCAAACACACTCTGCCCATCTGCCTTTGCCTTGCCTCCCGGCAATCCCAACACACTCTCACTCTCGGCACACACTACCTCCCAAAGTGCCAACAACCAAGCGAGTTCTGACGCACGCTACATCTAAGGGCTTAGAGCTGTTGCTGGTCCTCACCTTCCCTTGACACCGCTTTCACAGCCAAACACACTCTGCCCATCTGCCTTTACCTTGCCTCCCGGCACTGCCAACACACATTCTCAGGCTCACTCAGGCTCTCACTCTCACTCCCAGCACAGACCAACTCCCAAAGTGCAAACCTCCAAGCGATTTCTGACGCACGCTACATCTAAGGGCTTAGAGATGTGGCTGGTCCTCACCTTCCCTTGACACCGCTTTCACAGCCAAACACACTCTGCCCATCTGCCTTTGCCTCAACTCGCACCACTCCCAACACACTCTCACTCTCGGCACACACCACCTCCCAAAGTGCCAACAACCAAGCGATTTCTGACGCACGCTACATCTAAGGGCTTAGAGCAGATGCTGGTCCTCACCTTCCCTTGACACCGCTTTCACAGCCAAACACACTCTGGCCATCTGCCTTTGCCTCAACTCCCACCACTCCCAACACACTCTCACTCTCGGCACACACCACCTCCCAAAGTGCCAGCACCCAAGCGGTTTCTGACACACGCTACATCTAAGGGCTCAGAGCTGTTGCTGGTCATCACCTTCCCTTCACAGCGCTTTCACAGCCAAACACACTCTGCCCATCTAGCCTGGCTTTGCCTCCCAGCACTCCCAACACACATTCTCAGGCGCAATCTAACTCTCACTCCTGGCACAGACCACCTCCCAAAGTGCAGACGTGCAAGCCATTTCTCCCCTAGGATAGGCCTAAGGGCTTAGAGCTGTGGCTGGTCCTTACCTTCCCTTGACACCGCTTTCACAGCCAAACACACTCTGGGAATCTGCCCTGGCTTTGCCTCCCAGCACTCCCAACACACATTCTCAGGTGCAATCTCACTGTCACTCCCGGCACAGACCACCTCCCATAGTGACAACACGCAAGCCATTTCTCCCAGGCGACAGGCCTAAGGGCTTAGAGCTGTTGCTGGTCCTCACCTTCCCTTGACACCGCTTTCACAGACAAACACATTCTGCCCATCTGCCTTTGCCTTGCCTCACAGCACTCCCAACACACAGTCTCACTCTTGGCACAGACCACCTCCCAAAGTGCCAACACCCAAGCTATTTCGGAGGCACGCTACATGTAAGGGCTTAGAGCTGTTGCTGGTCCTCACCTTCCCTTGACACCGCTTTCACAGCCAAACACACTCTGCCCATCTACCCTGGCTTTGCCTCCCAGCACTCCCAACACACATTCTCAGGTTCAATCTCACTCTCACTCCTGGCACAGACCACCTCCCAAAGTGCAAACACCCAAGCCATTTCTCCCATACGATAGGCCTAAGGGCTTAGAGCTGTTGCTGGTCCTCACCTTCCCTTGACACCGCTTTCACAGCCAAACACACTCTGGCCATCTACCTTTGCCTTGCCTCCCAGCACTCCCAACACACTCTCACTACCGGCACAGACCACCTGCCAAAGTGCAAACACCCAAGCGATTTCTGACACACGCTACATCTAAGGGCTTAGAGCTGTTGATGGTCCTCACCTTCCCTTGACACCGCTTTCACAGCCAAACACACTCTGCCCATCGGCCTTTGCCTTGCCTCCCAGCACTCCCAACACACATTCTCAGACTCAGTCTCACTCTCACTCCCGGCACAGACCACTTCCCAAAGTGCAAACACCCAAGCCATTTCTCCCATACGATAGGCCTAAGGGCTTAGAGCTGATGCTGGTCCTCACATTCCCTTCACACCGCTTTCACAGCCAAACACACTCTGGCCATCTGCCTTTGCCTTGCCTACCAGCACTCCCAACACACATTCTCAGGCTCACTCTCACTCTCACTACCGGCACAGACCACCTCCCAAAGTGCAAACGTCCAAGCCATTTCTCCCATACGATAGGCCTAAGGGCTTAGAGCTGATGCTGGTCCTCACCTTCCCTTGACACCGCTTTCACAGCCAAACACACTCTGGCCATCTACCTTTGCCTTGCCTCCCAGCACTCCCAACACACTCTCACTCTCGGCACACACCACCTCCCAAAGTGCCAACAACCAAGCGATTTCTGACGCACGCTACATCTAAGGGCTTAGAGCTGTTGCTGGTCCTCACCTTCCCTTGACACCGCTTTCACAGCCAAACACACTCTGCCCATCTGCCTTTACCTTGCCTCCCGGCACTGCCAACACACATTCTCAGGCTCACTCAGGCTCTCACTCTCACTCCCAGCACAGACCAACTCCCAAAGTGCAAACGTCCAAGCGATTTCTGACGCTCGCTACCTCTAAAGGCTTAGAGGTGTGGCTGGTCCTCACCTTCCCTTGACACCCGCTTTCACAGCCAAACACACTCTGCCCATCTGCCTTTACCTTGCCTCCCGGCACTCCCAACACACTCTCACTCTCGGCACACACCACCTCCCAAAGTGCCAACAACCAAGCGAGTTCTGACGCACGCTACATCTAAGGGCTTAGAGCAGATGCTGGTCCTCACCTTCCCTTGACACCGCTTTCACAGCCAAACACACTCTGCCCATCTGCCTTTGCCTTGCCTCCCAGCACTCCCAACACACATTCTCAGGCTCACTCTCACTCTCACTAACGGAACAGACCACTTCCCAAAGTGCAAACGTCCAAGCCATTTCTCCCATACGATAGGCCTAAGGGCTTAGAGCTGTTGCTGGTCCTCACCTTCCCTTGACACCGCTTTCACAGCCAAACACACTCTGCCCATCTGCCTTTGCCTTGCCTCCCGGCAATCCCAACACACTCTCACTCTCGGCACACACTACCTCCCAAAGTGCCAACAACCAAGCGAGTTCTGACGCACGCTACATCTAAGGGCTTAGAGCTGTTGCTGGTCCTCACCTTCCCTTGACACCGCTTTCACAGCCAAACACACTCTGCCCATCTGCCTTTACCTTGCCTCCCGGCACTGCCAACACACATTCTCAGGCTCACTCAGGCTCTCACTCTCACTCCCAGCACAGACCAACTCCCAAAGTGCAAACGTCCAAGCGATTTCTGACGCACGCTACATCTAAGGGCTTAGAGATGTGGCTGGTCCTCACCTTCCCTTGACACCGCTTTCACAGCCAAACACACTCTGCCCATCTGCCTTTGCCTCAACTCGCACCACTCCCAACACACTCTCACTCTCGGCACACACCACCTCCCAAAGTGCCAACAACCAAGCGAGTTCTGACGCACGCTACATCTAAGGGCTTAGAGCAGATGCTGGTCCTCACCTTCCCTTGACACCCGCTTTCACAGCCAAACACACTCTGGCCATCTGCCTTTGCCTCAACTCCCACCACTCCCAACACACTCTCACTCTCGGCACACACCACCTCCCAAAGTGCCAGCACCCAAGCGGTTTCTGACACACGCTACATCTAAGGGCTCAGAGCTGTTGCTGGTCATCACCTTCCCTTCACAGCGCTTTCACAGCCAAACACACTCTGCCCATCTAGCCTGGCTTTGCCTCCCAGCACTCCCAACACACATTATCAGGCGCAATCTAACTCTCACTCCTGGCACAGACCACCTCCCAAAGTGCAGACGTGCAAGCCATTTCTCCCCTAGGATAGGCCTAAGGGCTTAGAGCTGTGGCTGGTCCTTACCTTCCCTTGACACCGCTTTCACAGCCAAACACACTCTGGGAATCTGCCCTGGCTTTGCCTCCCAGCACTCCCAACACACATTCTCAGGTGCAATCTCACTGTCACTCCCGGCACAGACCACCTCCCATAGTGACAACACGCAAGCCATTTCTCCCAGGCGACAGGCCTAAGGGCTTAGAGCTGTTGCTGGTCCTCACCTTCCCTTGACACCCGCTTTCACAGACAAACACATTCTGCCCATCTGCCTTTGCCTTGCCTCACAGCACTCCCAACACACAGTCTCACTCTTGGCACAGACCACCTCCCAAAGTGCCAACACCCAAGCTATTTCGGAGGCACGCTACATGTAAGGGCTTAGAGCTGTTGCTGGTCCTCACCTTCCCTTGACACCGCTTTCACAGCCAAACACACTCTGCCCATCTACCCTGGCTTTGCCTCCCAGCACTCCCAACACACATTCTCAGGTTCAATCTCACTCACTCCTGGCACAGACCACCTCCCAAAGTGCAAACACCCAAGCCATTTCTCCCATACGATAGGCCTAAGGGCTTAGAGCTGTTGCTGGTCCTCACCTTCCCTTGACACCGCTTTCACAGCCAAACACACTCTGGCCATCTACCTTTGCCTTGCCTCCCAGCACTCCCAACACACTCTCACTACCGGCACAGACCACCTGCCAAAGTGCAAACACCCAAGCGATTTCTGACACACGCTACATCTAAGGGCTTAGAGCTGTTGCTGGTCCTCACCTTCCCTTGACACCGCTTTCACAGCCAAACACACTCTGCCCATCGGCCTTTGCCTTGCCTCCCAGCACTCCCAACACACATTCTCAGACTCAATCTCACTCTCACTCCCGGCACAGACCACTTCCCAAAGTGCAAACACCCAAGCCATTTCTCCCATACGATAGGCCTAAGGGCTTAGAGCTGATGCTGGTCCTCACATTCCCTTGACACCCGCTTTCACAGCCAAACACACTCTGGCCATCTGCCTTTGCCTTGCCTACCAGCACTCCCAACACACATTCTCAGGCTCACTCTCACTCTCACTACCGGCACAGACCACCTCCCAAAGTGCAAAACGTCCAAGCCATTTCTCCCATACGATAGGCCTAAGGGCTTAGAGCTGTTGCTGGTCCTCACCTTCCCTTGACACCGCTTTCACAGCCAAACACACTCTGGCCATCTACCTTTGCCTTGCCTCCCAGCACTCCCAACACACTCTCACTCTCGGCACAGACCACCTCCCAAAGTGCCAACAACCAAGCGATTTCTGACGCACGCTACATCTAAGGGCTTAGAAGCTGTTGCTGGTCCTCACCTTCCCTTGACACCGCTTTCACAGCCAAACACACTCTGCCCATCTGCCTTTACCTTGCCTCCCGGCACTGCCAACACACATTCTCAGGCTCACTCAGGCTCTCACTCTCACTCCCAGCACAGACCAACTCCCAAAGTGCAAACGTCCAAGCGATTTCTGACGCTCGCTACCTCTAAAGGCTTAGAGGTGTGGCTGGTCCTCACCTTCCCTTGACACCGCTTTCACAGCCAAACACACTCTGCCCATCTGCCTTTACCTTGCCTCCCGGCACTCCCAACACACTCTCACTCTCGGCACACACCACCTCCCAAAGTGCCAACAACCAAGCGAGTTCTGACGCACGCTACATCTAAGGGCTTAGAGCAGATGCTGGTCCTCACCTTCCCTTGACACCGCTTTCACAGCCAAACACACTCTGCCCATCTGCCTTTGCCTTGCCTCCCAGCACTCCCAACACACATTCTCAGGCTCACTCTCACTCTCACTAACGGAACAGACCACTTCCCAAAGTGCAAACGTCCAAGCCATTTCTCCCATACGATAGGCCTAAGGGCTTAGAGCTGTTGCTGGTCCTCACCTTCCCTTGACACCGCTTTCACAGCCAAACACACTCTGCCCAT
The DNA here is from genome assembly GCF_030463565.1 of Pelecanus crispus. NCBI lineage: Eukaryota > Metazoa > Chordata > Aves > Pelecaniformes > Pelecanidae > Pelecanus > Pelecanus crispus. The sequence goes on along the minus strand of NW_027461445.1, from coordinate 614,698 downwards.
CTGCCTTTGCCTCAACTCGCACCACTCCCAACACACTCTCACTCTCGGCACACACCACCTCCCAAAGTGCCAACAACCAAGCGAGTTCTGACGCACGCTACATCTAAGGGCTTAGAGCAGATGCTGGTCCTCACCTTCCCTTGACACCGCTTTCACAGCCAAACACACTCTGGCCATCTGCCTTTGCCTCAACTCCCACCACTCCCAACACACTCTCACTCTCGGCACACACCACCTCCCAAAGTGCCAGCACCCAAGCGGTTTCTGACACACGCTACATCTAAGGGCTCAGAGCTGTTGCTGGTCATCACCTTCCCTTCACAGCGCTTTCACAGCCAAACACACTCTGCCCTTCTAGCCTGGCTTTGCCTCCCAGCACTCCCAACACACATTCTCAGGCGCAATCTAACTCTCACTCCTGGCACAGACCACCTCCCAAAGTGCAGACGTGCAAGCCATTTCTCCCATAGGATAGGCCTAAGGGCTTAGAGCTGTGGCTGGTCCTTACCTTCCCTTGACACCGCTTTCACAGCCAAACACACTCTGGGAATCTGCCCTGGCTTTGCCTCCCAGCACTCCCAACACACATTCTCAGGTGCAATCTCACTGTCACTCCCGGCACAGACCACCTCCCATAGTGACAACACGCAAGCCATTTCTCCCAGGCGACAGGCCTAAGGGCTTAGAGCTGTTGCTGGTCCTCACCTTCCCTTGACACCGCTTTCACAGACAAACACATTCTGCCCATCTGCCTTTGCCTTGCCTCACAGCACTCCCAACACACAGTCTCACTCTTGGCACAGACCACCTCCCAAAGTGCCAACACCCAAGCTATTTCGGAGGCACGCTACATGTAAGGGCTTAGAGCTGTTGCTGGTCCTCACCTTCCCTTGACACCGCTTTCACAGCCAAACACACTCTGCCCATCTACCCTGGCTTTGCCTCCCAGCACTCCCAACACACATTCTCAGGTTCAATCTCACTCTCACTCCTGGCACAGACCACCTCCCAAAGTGCAAACACCCAAGCCATTTCTCCCATACGATAGGCCTAAGGGCTTAGAGCTGTTGCTGGTCCTCACCTTCCCTTGACACCGCTTTCACAGCCAAACACACTCTGGCCATCTACCTTTGCCTTGCCTCCCAGCACTCCCAACACACTCTCACTACCGGCACAGACCACCTGCCAAAGTGCAAACACCCAAGCGATTTCTGACACACGCTACATCTAAGGGCTTAGAGCTGTTGATGGTCATCACCTTCCCTTGACACCGCTTTCACAGCCAAACACACTCTGCCCATCGGCCTTTGCCTTGCCTCCCAGCACTCCCAACACACATTCTCAGACTCAATCTCACTCTCACTCCCGGCACAGACCACTTCCCAAAGTGCAAACACCCAAGCCATTTCTCCCATACGATAGGCCTAAGGGCTTAGAGCTGTTGCTGGTCCTCACATTCCCTTCACACCGCTTTCACAGCCAAACACACTCTGGCCATCTGCCTTTGCCTTGCCTACCAGCACTCCCAACACACATTCTCAGGCTCACTCTCACTCTCACTACCGGCACAGACCACCTCCCAAAGTGCAAACGTCCAAGCCATTTCTCCCATACGATAGGCCTAAGGGCTTAGAGCTGATGCTGGTCCTCACCTTCCCTTGACACCGCTTTCACAGCCAAACACACTCTGCCCATCTGCCTTTGCCTTGCCTCCCGGCAATCCCAACACACTCTCACTCTCGGCACACACTACCTCCCAAAGTGCCAACAACCAAGCGAGTTCTGACGCACGCTACATCTAAGGGCTTAGAGCTGTTGCTGGTCCTCACCTTCCCTTGACACCGCTTTCACAGCCAAACACACTCTGCCCATCTGCCTTTGCCTTGCCTCCCAGCACTCCCAACACACTCTCACTCTCGGCACAGACCACCTGCCAAAGTGCAAACACCCAAGCGATTTCTGACACACGCTACATCTAAGGGCTTAGAGTTGCAGATGGTCCTCACCTTCCCTTGACACCGCTTTCATAGCCAAACACACTCTGCCCATCGGCCTTTGCCTTGCCTCCCAGCACTCCCAACACACATTCTCAGACTCAGTCTCACTCTCACTCCCGGCACAGACCACCTCCCAAAGTGCAAACACCCAAGCCATTTCTCCCATACGATAGGCCTAAGGGCTTAGAGCTGATGCTGGTCCTCACATTCCCTTGACACCGCTTTCACAGCCAAACACACTCTGGCCATCTGCCTTTGCCTTGCCTACCAGCACTCCCAACACACATTCTCAGGCTCACTCTCACTCTCACTACCGGCACAGACCACCTCCCAAAGTGCAAACGTCCAAGCCATTTCTCCCATACGATAGGCCTAAGGGCTTAGAGCTGTTGCTGGTCCTCACCTTCCCTTGACACCGCTTTCACAGCCAAACACACTCTGGCCATCTACCTTTGCCTTGCCTCCCAGCACTCCCAACACACATTCTCAGGCTCACTCAGGCTCTCACTCTCACTCCCAGCACAGACCAACTCCCAAAGTGCAAACGTCCAAGCGATTTCTGACGCTCGCTACCTCTAAAGGCTTAGAGGTGTGGCTGGTCCTCACCTTCCCTTGACACCGCTTTCACAGCCAAACACACTCTGCCCATCTGCCTTTACCTTGCCTCCCGGCACTCCCAACACACTCTCACTCTCGGCACACACCACCTCCCAAAGTGCCAACAACCAAGCGAGTTCTGACGCACGCTACATCTAAGGGCTTAGAGCAGATGCTGGTCCTCACCTTCCCTTGACACCGCTTTCACAGCCAAACACACTCTGCCCATCTGCCTTTGCCTTGCCTCCCAGCACTCCCAACACACATTCTCAGGCTCACTCTCACTCTCACTAACGGAAGAGACCACTTCCCAAAGTGCAAACGTCCAAGCCATTTCTCCCATACGATAGGCCTAAGGGCTTAGAGCTGTTGCTGGTCCTCACCTTCCCTTGACACCGCTTTCACAGCCAAACACACTCTGCCCATCTGCCTTTGCCTCAACTCGCACCACTCCCAACACACTCTCACTCTCGGCACACACCACCTCCCAAAGTGCCAACAACCAAGCGAGTTCTGACGCACGCTACATCTAAGGGCTTAGAGCAGATGCTGGTCCTCACCTTCCCTTGACACCGCTTTCACAGCCAAACACACTCTGCCCATCTGCCTTTGCCTCAACTCCCACCACTCCCAACACACTCTCACTCTCGGCACACACCACCTCCCAAAGTGCCAGCACCCAAGCGGTTTCTGACACACGCTACATCTAAGGGCTCAGAGCTGTTGCTGGTCATCACCTTCCCTTCACAGCGCTTTCACAGCCAAACACACTCTGCCCTTCTAGCCTGGCTTTGCCTCCCAGCACTCCCAACACACATTCTCAGGCGCAATCTAACTCTCACTCCTGGCACAGACCACCTCCCAAAGTGCAGACGTGCAAGCCATTTCTCCCATAGGATAGGCCTAAGGGCTTAGAGCTGTGGCTGGTCCTTACCTTCCCTTGACACCGCTTTCACAGCCAAACACACTCTGGGAATCTGCCCTGGCTTTGCCTCCCAGCACTCCCAACACACATTCTCAGGTGCAATCTCACTGTCACTCCCGGCACAGACCACCTCCCATAGTGACAACACGCAAGCCATTTCTCCCAGGCGACAGGCCTAAGGGCTTAGAGCTGTTGCTGGTCCTCACCTTCCCTTGACACCGCTTTCACAGACAAACACATTCTGCCCATCTGCCTTTGCCTTGCCTCACAGCACTCCCAACACACAGTCTCACTCTTGGCACAGACCACCTCCCAAAGTGCCAACACCCAAGCTATTTCGGAGGCACGCTACATGTAAGGGCTTAGAGCTGTTGCTGGTCCTCACCTTCCCTTGACACCGCTTTCACAGCCAAACACACTCTGCCCATCTACCCTGGCTTTGCCTCCCAGCACTCCCAACACACATTCTCAGGTTCAATCTCACTCTCACTCCTGGCACAGACCACCTCCCAAAGTGCAAACACCCAAGCCATTTCTCCCATACGATAGGCCTAAGGGCTTAGAGCTGTTGCTGGTCCTCACCTTCCCTTGACACCGCTTTCACAGCCAAACACACTCTGGCCATCTACCTTTGCCTTGCCTCCCAGCACTCCCAACACACTCTCACTACCGGCACAGACCACCTGCCAAAGTGCAAACACCCAAGCGATTTCTGACACACGCTACATCTAAGGGCTTAGAGCTGTTGATGGTCATCACCTTCCCTTGACACCGCTTTCACAGCCAAACACACTCTGCCCATCGGCCTTTGCCTTGCCTCCCAGCACTCCCAACACACATTCTCAGACTCAATCTCACTCTCACTCCCGGCACAGACCACTTCCCAAAGTGCAAACACCCAAGCCATTTCTCCCATACGATAGGCCTAAGGGCTTAGAGCTGTTGCTGGTCCTCACATTCCCTTCACACCGCTTTCACAGCCAAACACACTCTGGCCATCTGCCTTTGCCTTGCCTACCAGCACTCCCAACACACATTCTCAGGCTCACTCTCACTCTCACTACCGGCACAGACCACCTCCCAAAGTGCAAACGTCCAAGCCATTTCTCCCATACGATAGGCCTAAGGGCTTAGAGCTGATGCTGGTCCTCACCTTCCCTTGACACCGCTTTCACAGCCAAACACACTCTGGCCATCTACCTTTGCCTTGCCTCCCAGCACTCCCAACACACTCTCACTCTCAGCACCCACCACCTCCCAAAGTGCCAACAACCAAGCGAGTTCTGACGCACGCTACATCTAAGGGCTTAGAGCAGATGCTGGTCCTCACCTTCCCTTGACACCGCTTTCACAGCCAAACACACTCTGCCCATCTGCCTTTGCCTTGCCTCCCAGCACTCCCAACACACATTCTCAGGCTCACTCTCACTCTCACTAACGGAACAGACCACTTCCCAAAGTGCAAACGTCCAAGCCATTTCTCCCATACGATAGGCCTAAGGGCTTAGAGCTGTTGCTGGTCCTCACCTTCCCTTGACACCGCTTTCACAGCCAAACACACTCTGCCCATCTGCCTTTGCCTTGCCTCCCGGCAATCCCAACACACTCTCACTCTCGGCACACACTACCTCCCAAAGTGCCAACAACCAAGCGAGTTCTGACGCACGCTACATCTAAGGGCTTAGAGCTGTTGCTGGTCCTCACCTTCCCTTGACACCGCTTTCACAGCCAAACACACTCTGCCCATCTGCCTTTACCTTGCCTCCCGGCACTGCCAACACACATTCTCAGGCTCACTCAGGCTCTCACTCTCACTCCCAGCACAGACCAACTCCCAAAGTGCAAACGTCCAAGCGATTTCTGACGCACGCTACATCTAAGGGCTTAGAGATGTGGCTGGTCCTCACCTTCCCTTGACACCGCTTTCACAGCCAAACACACTCTGCCCATCTGCCTTTGCCTCAACTCGCACCACTCCCAACACACTCTCACTCTCGGCACACACCACCTCCCAAAGTGCCAACAACCAAGCGATTTCTGACGCACGCTACATCTAAGGGCTTAGAGCAGATGCTGGTCCTCACCTTCCCTTGACACCGCTTTCACAGCCAAACACACTCTGGCCATCTGCCTTTGCCTCAACTCCCACCACTCCCAACACACTCTCACTCTCGGCACACACCACCTCCCAAAGTGCCAGCACCCAAGCGGTTTCTGACACACGCTACATCTAAGGGCTCAGAGCTGTTGCTGGTCATCACCTTCCCTTCACAGCGCTTTCACAGCCAAACACACTCTGCCCTTCTAGCCTGGCTTTGCCTCCCAGCACTCCCAACACACATTCTCAGGCGCAATCTAACTCTCACTCCTGGCACAGACCACCTCCCAAAGTGCAGACGTGCAAGCCATTTCTCCCATAGGATAGGCCTAAGGGCTTAGAGCTGTGGCTGGTCCTTACCTTCCCTTGACACCGCTTTCACAGCCAAACACACTCTGGGAATCTGCCCTGGCTTTGCCTCCCAGCACTCCCAACACACATTCTCAGGTGCAATCTCACTGTCACTCCCGGCACAGACCACCTCCCATAGTGACAACACGCAAGCCATTTCTCCCAGGCGACAGGCCTAAGGGCTTAGAGCTGTTGCTGGTCCTCACCTTCCCTTGACACTGCTTTCACAGACAAACACATTCTGCCCATCTGCCTTTGCCTTGCCTCACAGCACTCCCAACACACAGTCTCACTCTTGGCACAGACCACCTCCCAAAGTGCCAACACCCAAGCTATTTCGGAGGCACGCTACATGTAAGGGCTTAGAGCTGTTGCTGGTCCTCACCTTCCCTTCACAGCGCTTTCACAGCCAAACACACTCTGCCCATCTAGCCTGGCTTTGCCTCCCAGCACTCCCAACACACATTCTCAGGTTCAATCTCACTCTCACTCCTGGCACAGACCACCTCCCAAAGTGCAAACACCCAAGCCATTTCTCCCATACGATAGGCCTAAGGGCTTAGAGCTGTTGCTGGTCCTCACCTTCCCTTGACACCGCTTTCACAGCCAAACACACTCTGGCCATCTACCTTTGCCTTGCCTCCCAGCACTCCCAACACACTCTCACTACCGGCACAGACCACCTGCCAAAGTGCAAACACCCAAGCGATTTCTGACACACGCTACATCTAAGGGCTTAGAGCTGTTGAGGACCTCACCTTCCCTTGACACCGCTTTCACAGCCAAACACACTCTGCCCATCGGCCTTTGCCTTGCCTCCCAGCACTCCCAACACACATTCTCAGACTCAATCTCACTCTCACTCCCGGCACAGACCACTTCCCAAAGTGCAAACACCCAAGCCATTTCTCCCATACGATAGGCCTAAGGGCTTAGAGCTGTTGCTGGTCCTCACATTCCCTTCACACCGCTTTCACAGCCAAACACACTCTGGCCATCTGCCTTTGCCTTGCCTACCAGCACTCCCAACACACATTCTCAGGCTCACTCTCACTCTCACTACCGGCACAGACCACCTCCCAAAGTTCAAACGTCCAAGCCATTTCTCCCATACGATAGGCCTAAGGGCTTAGAGCTGATGCTGGTCCTCACCTTCCCTTGACACCGCTTTCACAGCCAAACACACTCTGGCCATCTACCTTTGCCTTGCCTCCCAGCACTCCCAACACACTCTCACTCTCAGCACCCACCACCTCCCAAAGTGCCAACAACCAAGCGAGTTCTGACGCACGCTACATCTAAGGGCTTAGAGCAGATGCTGGTCCTCACCTTCCCTTGACACCGCTTTCACAGCCAAACACACTCTGCCCATCTGCCTTTGCCTTGCCTCCCAGCACTCCCAACACACATTCTCAGGCTCACTCTCACTCTCACTAACGGAACAGACCACTTCCCAAAGTGCAAACGTCCAAGCCATTTCTCCCATACGATAGGCCTAAGGGCTTAGAGCTGTTGCTGGTCCTCACCTTCCCTTGACACCGCTTTCACAGCCAAACACACTCTGCCCATCTGCCTTTGCCTTGCCTCCCGGCAATCCCAACACACTCTCACTCTCGGCACACACTACCTCCCAAAGTGCCAACAACCAAGCGAGTTCTGACGCACGCTACATCTAAGGGCTTAGAGCTGTTGCTGGTCCTCACCTTCCCTTGACACCGCTTTCACAGCCAAACACACTCTGCCCATCTGCCTTTACCTTGCCTCCCGGCACTGCCAACACACATTCTCAGGCTCACTCAGGCTCTCACTCTCACTCCCAGCACAGACCAACTCCCAAAGTGCAAACGTCCAAGCGATTTCTGACGCACGCTACATCTAAGGGCTTAGAGATGTGGCTGGTCCTCACCTTCCCTTGACACCGCTTTCACAGCCAAACACACTCTGCCCATCTGCCTTTGCCTCAACTCGCACCACTCCCAACACACTCTCACTCTCGGCACACACCACCTCCCAAAGTGCCAACAACCAAGCGATTTCTGACGCACGCTACATCTAAGGGCTTAGAGCAGATGCTGGTCCTCACCTTCCCTTGACACCGCTTTCACAGCCAAACACACTCTGCCCATCTGCCTTTGCCTCAACTCCCACCACTCCCAACACACTCTCACTCTCGGCACACACCACCTCCCAAAGTGCCAGCACCCAAGCGGTTTCTGACACACGCTACATCTAAGGGCTCAGAGCTGTTGCTGGTCATCACCTTCCCTTCACAGCGCTTTCACAGCCAAACACACTCTGCCCATCTAGCCTGGCTTTGCCTCCCAGCACTCCCAACACACATTCTCAGGCGCAATCTAACTCTCACTCCTGGCACAGACCACCTCCCAAAGTGCAGACGTGCAAGCCATTTCTCCCCTAGGATAGGCCTAAGGGCTTAGAGCTGTGGCTGGTCCTTACCTTCCCTTGACACCGCTTTCACAGCCAAACACACTCTGGGAATCTGCCCTGGCTTTGCCTCCCAGCACTCCCAACACACATTCTCAGGTGCAATCTCACTGTCACTCCCGGCACAGACCACCTCCCATAGTGACAACACGCAAGCCATTTCTCCCAGGCGACAGGCCTAAGGGCTTAGAGCTGTTGCTGGTCCTCACCTTCCCTTGACACCGCTTTCACAGACAAACACATTCTGCCCATCTGCCTTTGCCTTGCCTCACAGCACTCCCAACACACAGTCTCACTCTTGGCACAGACCACCTCCCAAAGTGCCAACACCCAAGCTATTTCGGAGGCACGCTACATGTAAGGGCTTAGAGCTGTTGCTGGTCCTCACCTTCCCTTGACACCGCTTTCACAGCCAAACACACTCTGGCCATCTACCCTGGCTTTGCCTCCCAGCACTCCCAACACACATTCTCAGGTTCAATCTCACTCTCACTCCTGGCACAGACCACCTCCCAAAGTGCAAACACCCAAGCCATTTCTCCCATACGATAGGCCTAAGGGCTTAGAGCTGTTGCTGGTCCTCACCTTCCCTTGACACCGCTTTCACAGCCAAACACACTCTGCCCATCTACCTTTGCCTTGCCTCCCAGCACTCCCAACACACTCTCACTACCGGCACAGACCACCTGCCAAAGTGCAAACACCCAAGCGATTTCTGACACACGCTACATCTAAGGGCTTAGAGCTGTTGATGGTCCTCACCTTCCCTTGACACCGCTTTCACAGCCAAACACACTCTGCCCATCGGCCTTTGCCTTGCCTCCCAGCACTCCCAACACACATTCTCAGACTCAATCTCACTCTCACTCCCGGCACAGACCACTTCCCAAAGTGCAAACACCCAAGCCATTTCTCCCATACGATAGGCCTAAGGGCTTAGAGCTGATGCTGGTCCTCACATTCCCTTCACACCGCTTTCACAGCCAAACACACTCTGGCCATCTGCCTTTGCCTTGCCTACCAGCACTCCCAACACACATTCTCAGGCTCACTCTCACTCTCACTACCGGCACAGACCACCTCCCAAAGTGCAAACGTCCAAGCCATTTCTCCCATACGATAGGCCTAAGGGCTTAGAGCTGATGCTGGTCCTCACCTTCCCTTGACACCGCTTTCACAGCCAAACACACTCTGGCCATCTACCTTTACCTTGCCTCCCGGCACTGCCAACACACATTCTCAGGCTCACTCAGGCTCTCACTCTCACTCCCAGCACAGACCAACTCCCAAAGTGCAAACGTCCAAGCGATTTCTGACGCTCGCTACCTCTAAAGCCTTAGAGGTGTGGCTGGTCCTCACCTTCCCTTGACACCGCTTTCACAGCCAAACACACTCTGCCCATCTGCCTTTACCTTGCCTCCCGGCACTCCCAACACACTCTCACTCTCGGCACCCACCACCTCCCAAAGTGCCAACAACCAAGCGAGTTCTGACGCACGCTACATCTAAGGGCTTAGAGCAGATGCTGGTCCTCACCTTCCCTTGACACCGCTTTCACAGCCAAACACACTCTGCCCATCTGCCTTTGCCTTGCCTCCCAGCACTCCCAACACACATTCTCAGGCTCACTCTCACTCTCACTAACGGAACAGACCACTTCCCAAAGTGCAAACGTCCAAGCCATTTCTCCCATACGATAGGCCTAAGGGCTTAGAGCTGTTGCTGGTCCTCACCTTCCCTTGACACCGCTTTCACAGCCAAACACACTCTGCCCATCTGCCTTTGCCTTGCCTCCCGGCAATCCCAACACACTCTCACTCTCGGCACACACTACCTCCCAAAGTGCCAACAACCAAGCGAGTTCTGACGCACGCTACATCTAAGGGCTTAGAGCTGTTGCTGGTCCTCACCTTCCCTTGACACCGCTTTCACAGCCAAACACACTCTGCCCATCTGCCTTTGCCTTGCCTCCCAGCACTCCCAACACACTCTCACTCTCGGCACAGACCACCTGCCAAAGTGCAAACACCCAAGCGATTTCTGACACACGCTACATCTAAGGGCTTAGAGTTGCAGATGGTCCTCACCTTCCCTTGACACCGCTTTCATAGCCAAACACACTCTGCCCATCGGCCTTTGCCTTGCCTCCCAGCACTCCCAACACACATTCTCAGACTCAGTCTCACTCTCACTCCCGGCACAGACCACCTCCCAAAGTGCAAACACCCAAGCCATTTCTCCCATACGATAGGCCTAAGGGCTTAGAGCTGATGCTGGTCCTCACATTCCCTTGACACCGCTTTCACAGCCAAACACACTCTGGCCATCTGCCTTTGCCTTGCCTACCAGCACTCCCAACACACATTCTCAGGCTCACTCTCACTCTCACTACCGGCACAGACCACCTCCCAAAGTGCAAACGTCCAAGCCATTTCTCCCATACGATAGGCCTAAGGGCTTAGAGCTGTTGCTGGTCCTCACCTTCCCTTGACACCGCTTTCACAGCCAAACACACTCTGGCCATCTACCTTTGCCTTGCCTCCCAGCACTCCCAACACACTCTCACTCTCGGCACAGACCACCTCCCAAAGTGCCAACAACCAAGCGATTTCTGACGCACGCTACATCTAAGGGCTTAGAGCTGTTGCTGGTCCTCACCTTCCCTTGACACCGCTTTCACAGCCAAACACACTCTGCCCATCTGCCTTTACCTTGCCTCCCGGCACTGCCAACACACATTCTCAGGCTCACTCAGGCTCTCACTCTCACTCCCAGCACAGACCAACTCCCAAAGTGCAAACGTCCAAGCGATTTCTGACGCTCGCTACCTCTAAGGGCTTAGAGGTGTGGCTGGTCCTCACCTTCCCTTGACACCGCTTTCACAGCCAAACACACTCTGCCCATCTGCCTTTACCTTGCCTCCCGGCACTCCCAACACACTCTCACTCTCAGCACCCACCACCTCCCAAAGTGCCAACAACCAAGCGAGTTCTGACGCACGCTACATCTAAGGGCTTAGAGCAGATGCTGGTCCTCACCTTCCCTTGACACCGCTTTCACAGCCAAACACACTCTGCCCATCTGCCTTTGCCTCAACTCCCACCACTCCCAACACACTCTCACTCTCGGCACACACCACCTCCCAAAGTGCCAGCACCCAAGCGGTTTCTGACACACGCTACATCTAAGGGCTCAGAGCTGTTGCTGGTCATCACCTTCCCTTCACAGCGCTTTCACAGCCAAACACACTCTGCCCATCTAGCCTGGCTTTGCCTCCCAGCACTCCCAACACACATTCTCAGGCGCAATCTAACTCTCACTCCTGGCACAGACCACCTCCCAAAGTGCAGACGTGCAAGCCATTTCTCCCCTAGGATAGGCCTAAGGGCTTAGAGCTGTGGCTGGTCCTTACCTTCCCTTGACACCGCTTTCACAGCCAAACACACTCTGGGAATCTGCCCTGGCTTTGCCTCCCAGCACTCCCAACACACATTCTCAGGTGCAATCTCACTGTCACTCCCGGCACAGACCACCTCCCATAGTGACAACACGCAAGCCATTTCTCCCAGGCGACAGGCCTAAGGGCTTAGAGCTGTTGCTGGTCCTCACCTTCCCTTGACACCGCTTTCACAGACAAACACATTCTGCCCATCTGCCTTTGCCTTGCCTCACAGCACTCCCAACACACAGTCTCACTCTTGGCACAGACCACCTCCCAAAGTGCCAACACCCAAGCTATTTCGGAGGCACGCTACATGTAAGGGCTTAGAGCTGTTGCTGGTCCTCACCTTCCCTTGACACCGCTTTCACAGCCAAACACACTCTGCCCATCTACCCTGGCTTTGCCTCCCAGCACTCCCAACACACATTCTCAGGTTCAATCTCACTCTCACTCCTGGCACAGACCACCTCCCAAAGTGCAAACACCCAAGCCATTTCTCCCATACGATAGGCCTAAGGGCTTAGAGCTGTTGCTGGTCCTCACCTTCCCTTGACACCGCTTTCACAGCCAAACACACTCTGGCCATCTACCTTTGCCTTGCCTCCCAGCACTCCCAACACACTCTCACTACCGGCACAGACCACCTGCCAAAGTGCAAACACCCAAGCGATTTCTGACACACGCTACATCTAAGGGCTTAGAGCTGTTGATGGTCCTCACCTTCCCTTGACACCGCTTTCACAGACAAACACACTCTGCCCATCTGCCTTTACCTTGCCTCCCGGCACTGCCAACACACATTCTCAGGCTCACTCTCACTCTCACTACCGGCACAGACCACCTCCCAAAGTGCAAACGTCCAAGCCATTTCTCCCATACGATAGGCCTAAGGGCTTAGAGCTGTTGCTGGTCCTCACCTTCCCTTGACACCGCTTTCACAGCCAAACACACTCTGGCCATCTGCCTTTGCCTTGCCTACCAGCACTCCCAACACACATTCTCAGGCTCACTCTCACTCTCACTACCGGCACAGACCACCTCCCAAAGTGCAAACGTCCAAGCCATTTCTCCCATACGATAGGCCTAAGGGCTTAGAGCTGATGCTGGTCCTCACCTTCCCTTGACACCGCTTTCACAGCCAAACACACTCTGGCCATCTACCTTTGCCTTGCCTCCCAGCACTCCCAACACACTCTCACTCTCGGCACAGACCACCTCCCAAAGTGCCAACAACCAAGCGATTTCTGATGCACGCTACATCTAAGGGCTTAGAGCTGTTGCTGGTCCTCACCTTCCCTTGACACCGCTTTCACAGCCAAACACACTCTGGCCATCTGCCTTTACCTTGCCTCCCGGCACTGCCAACACACATTCTCAGGCTCACTCAGGCTCTCACTCTCACTCCCAGCACAGACCAACTCCCAAAGTGCAAACGTCCAAGCGATTTCTGACGCTCGCTACCTCTAAAGGCTTAGAGGTGTGGCTGGTCCTCACCTTCCCTTGACACCGCTTTCACAGCCAAACACACTCTGCCCATCTGCCTTTACCTTGCCTCCCGGCACTCCCAACACACTCTCACTCTCGGCACACACCACCTCCCAAAGTGCCAACAACCAAGCGAGTTCTGACGCACGCTACATCTAAGGGCTTAGAGCAGATGCTGGTCCTCACCTTCCCTTGACACCGCTTTCACAGCCAAACACACTCTGCCCATCTGCCTTTGCCTTGCCTCCCAGCACTCCCAACACACATTCTCAGGCTCACTCTCACTCTCACTAACGGAACAGACCACTTCCCAAAGTGCAAACGTCCAAGCCATTTCTCCCATACGATAGGCCTCAGGGCTTAGAGCTGTTGCTGGTCCTCACCTTCCCTTGACACCGCTTTCACAGCCAAACACACTCTGCCCATCTGCCTTTGCCTTGCCTCCCGGCAATCCCAACACACTCTCACTCTCGGCACACACTACCTCCCAAAGTGCCAACAACCAAGCGAGTTCTGACGCACGCTACATCTAAGGGCTTAGAGCTGTTGCTGGTCCTCACCTTCCCTTGACACCGCTTTCACAGCCAAACACACTCTGCCCATCTGCCTTTGCCTTGCCTCCCAGCACTCCCAACACACTCTCACTCTCGGCACAGACCACCTGCCAAAGTGCAAACACCCAAGCGATTTCTGACACACGCTACATCTAAGGGCTTAGAGTTGCAGATGGTCCTCACCTTCCCTTGACACCGCTTTCATAGCCAAACACACTCTGCCCATCGGCCTTTGCCTTGCCTCCCAGCACTCCCAACACACATTCTCAGACTCAGTCTCACTCTCACTCCCGGCACAGACCACCTCCCAAAGTGCAAACACCCAAGCCATTTCTCCCATACGATAGGCCTAAGGGCTTAGAGCTGATGCTGGTCCTCACATTCCCTTGACACCGCTTTCACAGCCAAACACACTCTGGCCATCTGCCTTTGCCTTGCCTACCAGCACTCCCAACACACATTCTCAGGCTCACTCTCACTCTCACTACCGGCACAGACCACCTCCCAAAGTGCAAACGTCCAAGCCATTTCTCCCATACGATAGGCCTAAGGGCTTAGAGCTGTTGCTGGTCCTCACCTTCCCTTGACACCGCTTTCACAGCCAAACACACTCTGGCCATCTACCTTTGCCTTGCCTCCCAGCACTCCCAACACACTCTCACTCTCGGCACAGACCACCTCCCAAAGTGCCAACAACCAAGCGATTTCTGACGCACGCTACATCTAAGGGCTTAGAGCTGTTGCTGGTCCTCACCTTCCCTTGACACCGCTTTCACAGCCAAACACACTCTGCCCATCTGCCTTTACCTTGCCTCCCGGCACTGCCAACACACATTCTCAGGCTCACTCAGGCTCTCACTCTCACTCCCAGCACAGACCAACTCCCAAAGTGCAAACGTCCAAGCGATTTCTGACGCTCGCTACCTCTAAGGGCTTAGAGGTGTGGCTGGTCCTCACCTTCCCTTGACACCGCTTTCACAGCCAAACACACTCTGCCCATCTGCCTTTACCTTGCCTCCCGGCACTCCCAACACACTCTCACTCTCAGCACCCACCACCTCCCAAAGTGCCAACAACCAAGCGAGTTCTGACGCACGCTACATCTAAGGGCTTAGAGCAGATGCTGGTCCTCACCTTCCCTTGACACCGCTTTCACAGCCAAACACACTCTGCCCATCTGCCTTTGCCTTGCCTCCCAGCACTCCCAACACACATTCACAGGCTCACTCTCACTCTCACTAACGGAACAGACCACTTCCCAAAGTGCAAACGTCCAAGCCATTTCTCCCATACGATAGGCCTAAGGGCTTAGAGCTGTTGCTGGTCCTCACCTTCCCTTGACACCGCTTTCACAGCCAAACACACTCTGGCCATCTACCTTTGCCTTGCCTCCCGGCAATCCCAACACACTCTCACTCTCGGCACACACTACCTCCCAAAGTGCCAACAACCAAGCGAGTTCTGACGCACGCTACATCTAAGGGCTTAGAGCTGTTGCTGGTCCTCACCTTCCCTTGACACCGCTTTCACAGCCAAACACACTCTGCCCATCTGCCTTTACCTTGCCTCCCGGCACTGCCAACACACATTCTCAGGCTCACTCAGGCTCTCACTCTCACTCCCAGCACAGACCAACTCCCAAAGTGCAAACGTCCAAGCGATTTCTGACGCATGCTACATCTAAGGGCTTAGAGATGTGGCTGGTCCTCACCTTCCCTTGACACCGCTTTCACAGCCAAACACACTCTGCCCATCTGCCTTTGCCTCAACTCGCACCACTCCCAACACACTCTCACTCTCGGCACACACCACCTCCCAAAGTGCCAACAACCAAGCGAGTTCTGACGCACGCTACATCTAAGGGCTTAGAGCAGATGCTGGTCCTCACCTTCCCTTGACACCGCTTTCACAGCCAAACACACTCTGGCCATCTGCCTTTGCCTCAACTCCCACCACTCCCAACACACTCTCACTCTCGGCACACACCACCTCCCAAAGTGCCAGCACCCAAGCGGTTTCTGACACACGCTACATCTAAGGGCTCAGAGCTGTTGCTGGTCATCACCTTCCCTTCACAGCGCTTTCACAGCCAAACACACTCTGCCCATCTAGCCTGGCTTTGCCTCCCAGCACTCCCAACACACATTCTCAGGCGCAATCTAACTCTCACTCCTGGCACAGACCACCTCCCAAAGTGCAGACGTGCAAGCCATTTCTGCCCTAGGATAGGCCTAAGGGCTTAGAGCTGTGGCTGGTCCTTACCTTCCCTTGACACCGCTTTCACAGCCAAACACACTCTGGGAATCTGCCCTGGCTTTGCCTCCCAGCACTCCCAACACACATTCTCAGGTGCAATCTCACTGTCACTCCCGGCACAGACCACCTCCCATAGTGACAACACGCAAGCCATTTCTCCCAGGCGACAGGCCTAAGGGCTTAGAGCTGTTGCTGGTCCTCACCTTCCCTTGACACCGCTTTCACAGACAAACACATTCTGCCCATCTGCCTTTGCCTTGCCTCACAGCACTCCCAACACACAGTCTCACTCTTGGCACAGACCACCTCCCAAAGTGCCAACACCCAAGCTATTTCGGAGGCACGCTACATGTAAGGGCTTAGAGCTGTTGCTGGTCCTCACCTTCCCTTGACACCGCTTTCACAGCCAAACACACTCTGCCCATCTACCCTGGCTTTGCCTCCCAGCACTCCCAACACACATTCTCAGGTTCAATCTCACTCTCACTACCGGCACAGACCACCTCCCAAAGTGCAAACACCCAAGCCATTTCTCCCATACGATAGGCCTAAGGGCTTAGAGCTGTTGCTGGTCCTCACCTTCCCTTGACACCGCTTTCACAGCCAAACACACTCTGGCCATCTACCTTTGCCTTGCCTCCCAGCACTCCCAACACACTCTCACTACCGGCACAGACCACCTGCCAAAGTGCAAACACCCAAGCGATTTCTGACACACGCTACATCTAAGGGCTTAGAGCTGTTGATGGTCCTCACCTTCCCTTGACACCGCTTTCACAGCCAAACACACTCTGCCCATCGGCCTTTGCCTTGCCTCCCAGCACTCCCAACACACATTCTCAGACTCAATCTCACTCTCACTCCCGGCACAGACCACTTCCCAAAGTGCAAACACCCAAGCCATTTCTCCCATACGATAGGCCTAAGGGCTTAGAGCTGATGCTGGTCCTCACATTCCCTTCACACCGCTTTCACAGCCAAACACACTCTGCCCATCTGCCTTTGCCTTGCCTCCCAGCACTCCCAACACACTCTCACTCTCGGCACAGACCACCTCCCAAAGTGCCAACAACCAAGCGATTTCTGACGCACGCTACATCTAAGGGCTTAGAGCTGTTGCTGGTCCTCACCTTCCCTTGACACCGCTTTCACAGCCAAACACACTCTGCCCATCTGCCTTTACCTTGCCTCCCGGCACTGCCAACACACATTCTCAGGCTCACTCAGGCTCTCACTCTCACTCCCAGCACAGACCAACTCCCAAAGTGCAAACGTCCAAGCGATTTCTGACGCTCGCTACCTCTAAGGGCTTAGAGGTGTGGCTGGTCCTCACCTTCCCTTGACACCGCTTTCACAGCCAAACACACTCTGCCCATCTGCCTTTACCTTGCCTCCCGGCACTCCCAACACACTCTCACTCTCAGCACCCACCACCTCCCAAAGTGCCAACAACCAAGCGAGTTCTGACGCACGCTACATCTAAGGGCTTAGAGCAGATGCTGGTCCTCACCTTCCCTTGACACCGCTTTCACAGCCATACACACTCTGCCCATCTGCCTTTGCCTTGCCTCCCAGCACTCCCAACACACATTCTCAGGCTCACTCTCACTCTCACTAACGGAACAGACCACTTCCCAAAGTGCAAACGTCCAAGCCATTTCTCCCATACGATAGGCCTAAGGGCTTAGAGCTGTTGCTGGTCCTCACCTTCCCTTGACACCGCTTTCACAGCCAAACACACTCTGCCCATCTGCCTTTGCCTTGCCTCCCGGCAATCCCAACACACTCTCACTCTCGGCACACACTACCTCCCAAAGTGCCAACAACCAAGCGAGTTCTGACGCACGCTACATCTAAGGGCTTAGAGCTGTTGCTGGTCCTCACCTTCCCTTGACACCGCTTTCACAGCCAAACACACTCTGCCCATCTGCCTTTACCTTGCCTCCCGGCACTGCCAACACACATTCTCAGGCTCACTCAGGCTCTCACTCTCACTCCCAGCACAGACCAACTCCCAAAGTGCAAACGTCCAAGCGATTTCTGACGCACGCTACATCTAAGGGCTTAGAGATGTGGCTGGTCCTCACCTTCCCTTGACACCGCTTTCACAGCCAAACACACTCTGCCCATCTGCCTTTGCCTCAACTCGCACCACTCCCAACACACTCTCACTCTCGGCACACACCACCTCCCAAAGTGCCGACAACCAAGCGAGTTCTGACGCACGCTACATCTAAGGGCTTAGAGCAGATGCTGGTCCTCACCTTCCCTTGACACCGCTTTCACAGCCAAACACACTCTGCCCATCTGCCTTTGCCTCAACTCCCACCACTCCCAACACACTCTCACTCTCGGCACACACCACCTCCCAAAGTGCCAGCACCCAAGCGGTTTCTGACACACGCTACATCTAAGGGCTCAGAGCTGTTGCTGGTCATCACCTTCCCTTCACAGCGCTTTCACAGCCAAACACACTCTGCCCATCTAGCCTGGCTTTGCCTCCCAGCACTCCCAACACACATTCTCAGGCGCAATCTAACTCTCACTCCTGGCACAGACCACCTCCCAAAGTGCAGACGTGCAAGCCATTTCTCCCCTAGGATAGGCCTAAGGGCTTAGAGCTGTGGCTGGTCCTTACCTTCCCTTGACACCGCTTTCACAGCCAAACACACTCTGGGAATCTGCCCTGGCTTTGCCTCCCAGCACTCCCAACACACATTCTCAGGTGCAATCTCACTGTCACTCCCGGCACAGACCACCTCCCATAGTGACAACACGCAAGCCATTTCTCCCAGGCGACAGGCCTAAGGGCTTAGAGCTGTTGCTGGTCCTCACCTTCCCTTGACACCGCTTTCACAGACAAACACATTCTGCCCATCTGCCTTTGCCTTGCCTCACAGCACTCCCAACACACAGTCTCACTCTTGGCACAGACCACCTCCCAAAGTGCCAACACCCAAGCTATTTCGGAGGCACGCTACATGTAAGGGCTTAGAGCTGTTGCTGGTCCTCACCTTCCCTTGACACCGCTTTCACAGCCAAACACACTCTGCCCATCTACCCTGGCTTTGCCTCCCAGCACTCCCAACACACATTCTCAGGTTCAATCTCACTCTCACTCCTGGCACAGACCACCTCCCAAAGTGCAAACACCCAAGCCATTTCTCCCATACGATAGGCCTAAGGGCTTAGAGCTGTTGCTGGTCCTCACCTTCCCTTGACACCGCTTTCACAGCCAAACACACTCTGGCCATCTACCTTTGCCTTGCCTCCCAGCACTCCCAACACACTCTCACTACCGGCACAGACCACCTGCCAAAGTGCAAACACCCAAGAGATTTCTGACACACGCTACATCTAAGGGCTTAGAGCTGTTGAGGACCTCACCTTCCCTTGACACCGCTTTCACAGCCAAACACACTCTGCCCATCGGCCTTTGCCTTGCCTCCCAGCACTCCCAACACACATTCTCAGACTCAATCTCACTCTCACTCCCGGCACAGACCACTTCCCAAAGTGCAAACACCCAAGCCATTTCTCCCATACGATAGGCCTAAGGGCTTAGAGCTGATGCTGGTCCTCACATTCCCTTGACACCGCTTTCACAGCCAAACACACTCTGCCCATCTGCCTTTGCCTTGCCTACCAGCACTCCCAACACACATTCTCAGGCTCACTCTCACTCTCACTACCGGCACAGACCACCTCCCAAAGTGCAAACGTCCAAGCCATTTCTCCCATACGATAGGCCTAAGGGCTTAGAGCTGATGCTGGTCCTCACCTTCCCTTGACACCGCTTTCACAGCCAAACACACTCTGGCCATCTACCTTTGCCTTGCCTCCCAGCACTCCCAACACACTCTCACTCTCGGCACAGACCACCTCCCAAAGTGCCAACAACCAAGCGATTTCTGACGCACGCTACATCTAAGGGCTTAGAGCTGTTGCTGGTCCTCACCTTCCCTTGACACCGCTTTCACAGCCAAACACACTCTGCCCATCTGCCTTTACCTTGCCTCCCGGCACTGCCAACACACATTCTCAGGCTCACTCAGGCTCTCACTCTCACTCCCAGCACAGACCAACTCCCAAAGTGCAAACGTCCAAGCGATTTCTGACGCTCGCTACCTCTAAAGGCTTAGAGGTGTGGCTGGTCCTCACCTTCCCTTGACACCGCTTTCACAGCCAAACACACTCTGCCCATCTGCCTTTACCTTGCCTCCCGGCACTCCCAACACACTCTCACTCTCGGCACACACCACCTCCCAAAGTGCCAACAACCAAGCGAGTTCTGACGCACGCTACATCTAAGGGCTTAGAGCAGATGCTGGTCCTCACCTTCCCTTGACACCGCTTTCACAGCCAAACACACTCTGCCCATCTGCCTTTACCTTGCCTCCCGGCACTGCCAACACACATTCTCAGGCTCACTCAGGCTCTCACTCTCACTCCCAGCACAGACCAACTCCCAAAGTGCAAACGTCCAAGCGATTTCTGACGCACGCTACATCTAAGGGCTTAGAGATGTGGCTGGTCCTCACCTTCCCTTGACACCGCTTTCACAGCCAAACACACTCTGCCCATCTGCCTTTGCCTCAACTCGCACCACTCCCAACACACTCTCACTCTCGGCACACACCACCTCCCAAAGTGCCGACAACCAAGCGAGTTCTGACGCACGCTACATCTAAGGGCTTAGAGCAGATGCTGGTCCTCACCTTCCCTTGACACCGCTTTCACAGCCAAACACACTCTGGCCATCTGCCTTTGCCTCAACTCCCACCACTCCCAACACACTCTCACTCTCGGCACACACCACCTCCCAAAGTGCCAGCACCCAAGCGGTTTCTGACACACGCTACATCTAAGGGCTCAGAGCTGTTGCTGGTCATCACCTTCCCTTCACAGCGCTTTCACAGCCAAACACACTCTGCCCATCTAGCCTGGCTTTGCCTCCCAGCACTCCCAACACACATTCTCAGGCGCAATCTAACTCTCACTCCTGGCACAGACCACCTCCCAAAGTGCAGACGTGCAAGCCATTTCTGCCCTAGGATAGGCCTAAGGGCTTAGAGCTGTGGCTGGTCCTTACCTTCCCTTGACACCGCTTTCACAGCCAAACACACTCTGGGAATCTGCCCTGGCTTTGCCTCCCAGCACTCCCAACACACATTCTCAGGTGCAATCTCACTGTCACTCCCGGCACAGACCACCTCCCATAGTGACAACACGCAAGCCATTTCTCCCAGGCGACAGGCCTAAGGGCTTAGAGCTGTTGCTGGTCCTCACCTTCCCTTGACACCGCTTTCACAGACAAACACATTCTGCCCATCTGCCTTTGCCTTGCCTCACAGCACTCCCAACACACAGTCTCACTCTTGGCACAGACCACCTCCCAAAGTGCCAACACCCAAGCTATTTCGGAGGCACGCTACATGTAAGGGCTTAGAGCTGTTGCTGGTCCTCACCTTCCCTTGACACCGCTTTCACAGCCAAACACACTCTGCCCATCTACCCTGGCTTTGCCTCCCAGCACTCCCAACACACATTCTCAGGTTCAATCTCACTCTCACTCCTGGCACAGACCACCTCCCAAAGTGCAAACACCCAAGCCATTTCTCCCATACGATAGGCCTAAGGGCTTAGAGCTGTTGCTGGTCCTCACCTTCCCTTGACACCGCTTTCACAGCCAAACACACTCTGGCCATCTACCTTTGCCTTGCCTCCCAGCACTCCCAACACACTCTCACTACCGGCACAGACCACCTGCCAAAGTGCAAACACCCAAGCGATTTCTGACACACGCTACATCTAAGGGCTTAGAGCTGTTGAGGACCTCACCTTCCCTTGACACCGCTTTCACAGCCAAACACACTCTGCCCATCGGCCTTTGCCTTGCCTCCCAGCACTCCCAACACACATTCTCAGACTCAATCTCACTCTCACTCCCGGCACAGACCACTTCCCAAAGTGCAAACACCCAAGCCATTTCTCCCATACGATAGGCCTAAGGGCTTAGAGCTGATGCTGGTCCTCACATTCCCTTGACACCGCTTTCACAGCCAAACACACTCTGGCCATCTGCCTTTGCCTTGCCTCCCAGCACTCCCAACACACATTCTCAGGCTCACTCTCACTCTCACTACCGGCACAGACCACCTCCCAAAGTGCAAACGTCCAAGCCATTTCTCCCATACGATAGGCCTAAGGGCTTAGAGCTGTTGCTGGTCCTCACCTTCCCTTGACACCGCTTTCACAGCCAAACACACTCTGGCCATCTACCTTTGCCTTGCCTCCCAGCACTCCCAACACACTCTCACTCTCGGCACAGACCACCTCCCAAAGTGCCAACAACCAAGCGATTTCTGACGCACGCTACATCTAAGGGCTTAGAGCTGTTGCTGGTCCTCACCTTCCCTTGACACCGCTTTCACAGCCAAACACACTCTGGCCATCTGCCTTTACCTTGCCTCCCGGCACTGCCAACACACATTCTCAGGCTCACTCAGGCTCTCACTCTCACTCCCAGCACAGACCAACTCCCAAAGTGCAAACGTCCAAGCGATTTCTGACGCTCGCTACCTCTAAAGGCTTAGAGGTGTGGCTGGTCCTCACCTTCCCTTGACACCGCTTTCACAGCCAAACACACTCTGCCCATCTGCCTTTACCTTGCCTCCCGGCACTCCCAACACACTCTCACTCTCGGCACACACCACCTCCCAAAGTGCCAACAACCAAGCGAGTTCTGACGCACGCTACATCTAAGGGCTTAGAGCAGATGCTGGTCCTCACCTTCCCTTGACACCGCTTTCACAGCCAAACACACTCTGCCCATCTGCCTTTGCCTTGCCTCCCAGCACTCCCAACACACATTCTCAGGCTCACTCTCACTCTCACTAACGGAACAGACCACTTCCCAAAGTGCAAACGTCCAAGCCATTTCTCCCATACGATAGGCCTAAGGGCTTAGAGCTGTTGCTGGTCCTCACCTTCCCTTGACACCGCTTTCACAGCCAAACACACTCTGCCCATCTGCCTTTGCCTTGCCTCCCGGCAATCCCAACACACTCTCACTCTCGGCACACACTACCTCCCAAAGTGCCAACAACCAAGCGAGTTCTGACGCACGCTACATCTAAGGGCTTAGAGCTGTTGCTGGTCCTCACCTTCCCTTGACACCGCTTTCACAGCCAAACACACTCTGCCCATCTGCCTTTACCTTGCCTCCCGGCACTGCCAACACACATTCTCAGGCTCACTCAGGCTCTCACTCTCACTCCCAGCACAGACCAACTCCCAAAGTGCAAACCTCCAAGCGATTTCTGACGCACGCTACATCTAAGGGCTTAGAGATGTGGCTGGTCCTCACCTTCCCTTGACACCGCTTTCACAGCCAAACACACTCTGCCCATCTGCCTTTGCCTCAACTCGCACCACTCCCAACACACTCTCACTCTCGGCACACACCACCTCCCAAAGTGCCAACAACCAAGCGAGTTCTGACGCACGCTACATCTAAGGGCTTAGAGCAGATGCTGGTCCTCACCTTCCCTTGACACCGCTTTCACAGCCAAACACACTCTGCCCATCTGCCTTTGCCTCAACTCCCACCACTCCCAACACACTCTCACTCTCGGCACACACCACCTCCCAAAGTGCCAGCACCCAAGCGGTTTCTGACACACGCTACATCTAAGGGCTCAGAGCTGTTGCTGGTCATCACCTTCCCTTCACAGCGCTTTCACAGCCAAACACACTCTGCCCATCTAGCCTGGCTTTGCCTCCCAGCACTCCCAACACACATTCTCAGGCGCAATCTAACTCTCACTCCTGGCACAGACCACCTCCCAAAGTGCAGACGTGCAAGCCATTTCTCCCCTAGGATAGGCCTAAGGGCTTAGAGCTGTGGCTGGTCCTTACCTTCCCTTGACACCGCTTTCACAGCCAAACACACTCTGGGAATCTGCCCTGGCTTTGCCTCCCAGCACTCCCAACACACATTCTCAGGTGCAATCTCACTGTCACTCCCGGCACAGACCACCTCCCATAGTGACAACACGCAAGCCATTTCTCCCAGGCGACAGGCCTAAGGGCTTAGAGCTGTTGCTGGTCCTCACCTTCCCTTGACACCGCTTTCACAGACAAACACATTCTGCCCATCTGCCTTTGCCTTGCCTCACAGCACTCCCAACACACAGTCTCACTCTTGGCACAGACCACCTCCCAAAGTGCCAACACCCAAGCTATTTCGGAGGCACGCTACATGTAAGGGCTTAGAGCTGTTGCTGGTCCTCACCTTCCCTTGACACCGCTTTCACAGCCAAACACACTCTGCCCATCTACCCTGGCTTTGCCTCCCAGCACTCCCAACACACATTCTCAGGTTCAATCTCACTCTCACTCCTGGCACAGACCACCTCCCAAAGTGCAAACACCCAAGCCATTTCTCCCATACGATAGGCCTAAGGGCTTAGAGCTGTTGCTGGTCCTCACCTTCCCTTGACACCGCTTTCACAGCCAAACACACTCTGGCCATCTACCTTTGCCTTGCCTCCCAGCACTCCCAACACACTCTCACTACCGGCACAGACCACCTGCCAAAG
Organism: Pelecanus crispus; assembly: GCF_030463565.1. Lineage (NCBI taxonomy): Eukaryota > Metazoa > Chordata > Aves > Pelecaniformes > Pelecanidae > Pelecanus > Pelecanus crispus. The sequence continues at coordinate 589,945 of NW_027461445.1, read as the reverse complement.
TGCAAACACCCAAGCGATTTCTGACACACGCTACATCTAAGGGCTTAGAGCTGTTGAGGACCTCACCTTCCCTTGACACCGCTTTCACAGCCAAACACACTCTGCCCATCGGCCTTTGCCTTGCCTCCCAGCACTCCCAACACACATTCTCAGACTCAATCTCACTCTCACTCCCGGCACAGACCACTTCCCAAAGTGCAAACACCCAAGCCATTTCTCCCATACGATAGGCCTAAGGGCTTAGAGCTGATGCTGGTCCTCACATTCCCTTCACACCGCTTTCACAGCCAAACACACTCTGGCCATCTGCCTTTGCCTTGCCTACCAGCACTCCCAACACACATTCTCAGGCTCACTCTCACTCTCACTACCGGCACAGACCACCTCCCAAAGTGCAAACGTCCAAGCCATTTCTCCCATACGATAGGCCTAAGGGCTTAGAGCTGATGCTGGTCCTCACCTTCCCTTGACACCGCTTTCACAGCCAAACACACTCTGGCCATCTACCTTTGCCTTGCCTCCCAGCACTCCCAACACACTCTCACTCTCGGCACAGACCACCTCCCAAAGTGCCAACAACCAAGCGATTTCTGACGCACGCTACATCTAAGGGCTTAGAGCTGTTGCTGGTCCTCACCTTCCCTTGACACCGCTTTCACAGCCAAACACACTCTGCCCATCTGCCTTTACCTTGCCTCCCGGCACTGCCAACACACATTCTCAGGCTCACTCAGGCTCTCACTCTCACTCCCAGCACAGACCAACTCCCAAAGTGCAAACGTCCAAGCGATTTCTGACGCTCGCTACCTCTAAAGGCTTAGAGGTGTGGCTGGTCCTCACCTTCCCTTGACACCGCTTTCACAGCCAAACACACTCTGCCCATCTGCCTTTACCTTGCCTCCCGGCACTCCCAACACACTCTCACTCTCGGCACACACCACCTCCCAAAGTGCCAACAACCAAGCGAGTTCTGACGCACGCTACATCTAAGGGCTTAGAGCAGATGCTGGTCCTCACCTTCCCTTGACACCGCTTTCACAGCCAAACACACTCTGCCCATCTGCCTTTACCTTGCCTCCCGGCACTGCCAACACACATTCTCAGGCTCACTCAGGCTCTCACTCTCACTCCCAGCACAGACCAACTCCCAAAGTGCAAACGTCCAAGCGATTTCTGACGCACGCTACATCTAAGGGCTTAGAGATGTGGCTGGTCCTCACCTTCCCTTGACACCGCTTTCACAGCCAAACACACTCTGCCCATCTGCCTTTGCCTCAACTCGCACCACTCCCAACACACTCTCACTCTCGGCACACACCACCTCCCAAAGTGCCGACAACCAAGCGAGTTCTGACGCACGCTACATCTAAGGGCTTAGAGCAGATGCTGGTCCTCACCTTCCCTTGACACCGCTTTCACAGCCAAACACACTCTGGCCATCTGCCTTTGCCTCAACTCCCACCACTCCCAACACACTCTCACTCTCGGCACACACCACCTCCCAAAGTGCCAGCACCCAAGCGGTTTCTGACACACGCTACATCTAAGGGCTCAGAGCTGTTGCTGGTCATCACCTTCCCTTCACAGCGCTTTCACAGCCAAACACACTCTGCCCATCTAGCCTGGCTTTGCCTCCCAGCACTCCCAACACACATTCTCAGGCGCAATCTAACTCTCACTCCTGGCACAGACCACCTCCCAAAGTGCAGACGTGCAAGCCATTTCTGCCCTAGGATAGGCCTAAGGGCTTAGAGCTGTGGCTGGTCCTTACCTTCCCTTGACACCGCTTTCACAGCCAAACACACTCTGGGAATCTGCCCTGGCTTTGCCTCCCAGCACTCCCAACACACATTCTCAGGTGCAATCTCACTGTCACTCCCGGCACAGACCACCTCCCATAGTGACAACACGCAAGCCATTTCTCCCAGGCGACAGGCCTAAGGGCTTAGAGCTGTTGCTGGTCCTCACCTTCCCTTGACACCGCTTTCACAGACAAACACATTCTGCCCATCTGCCTTTGCCTTGCCTCACAGCACTCCCAACACACAGTCTCACTCTTGGCACAGACCACCTCCCAAAGTGCCAACACCCAAGCTATTTCGGAGGCACGCTACATGTAAGGGCTTAGAGCTGTTGCTGGTCCTCACCTTCCCTTGACACCGCTTTCACAGCCAAACACACTCTGCCCATCTACCCTGGCTTTGCCTCCCAGCACTCCCAACACACATTCTCAGGTTCAATCTCACTCTCACTCCTGGCACAGACCACCTCCCAAAGTGCAAACACCCAAGCCATTTCTCCCATACGATAGGCCTAAGGGCTTAGAGCTGTTGCTGGTCCTCACCTTCCCTTGACACCGCTTTCACAGCCAAACACACTCTGGCCATCTACCTTTGCCTTGCCTCCCAGCACTCCCAACACACTCTCACTACCGGCACAGACCACCTGCCAAAGTGCAAACACCCAAGCGATTTCTGACACACGCTACATCTAAGGGCTTAGAGCTGTTGAGGACCTCACCTTCCCTTGACACCGCTTTCACAGCCAAACACACTCTGCCCATCGGCCTTTGCCTTGCCTCCCAGCACTCCCAACACACATTCTCAGACTCAATCTCACTCTCACTCCCGGCACAGACCACTTCCCAAAGTGCAAACACCCAAGCCATTTCTCCCATACGATAGGCCTAAGGGCTTAGAGCTGATGCTGGTCCTCACCTTCCCTTGACACCGCTTTCACAGCCAAACACACTCTGGCCATCTGCCTTTGCCTTGCCTACCAGCACTCCCAACACACATTCTCAGGCTCACTCTCACTCTCACTACCGGCACAGACCACCTCCCAAAGTGCAAACGTCCAAGCCATTTCTCCCATACGATAGGCCTAAGGGCTTAGAGCTGTTGCTGGTCCTCACCTTCCCTTGACACCGCTTTCACAGCCAAACACACTCTGGCCATCTACCTTTGCCTTGCCTCCCAGCACTCCCAACACACTCTCACTCTCGGCACAGACCACCTCCCAAAGTGCCAACAACCAAGCGATTTCTGACGCACGCTACATCTAAGGGCTTAGAGCTGTTGCTGGTCCTCACCTTCCCTTGACACCGCTTTCACAGCCAAACACACTCTGGCCATCTGCCTTTACCTTGCCTCCCGGCACTGCCAACACACATTCTCAGGCTCACTCAGGCTCTCACTCTCACTCCCAGCACAGACCAACTCCCAAAGTGCAAACGTCCAAGCGATTTCTGACGCTCGCTACCTCTAAAGGCTTAGAGGTGTGGCTGGTCCTCACCTTCCCTTGACACCGCTTTCACAGCCAAACACACTCTGCCCATCTGCCTTTACCTTGCCTCCCGGCACTCCCAACACACTCTCACTCTCGGCACACACCACCTCCCAAAGTGCCAACAACCAAGCGAGTTCTAACGCACGCTACATCTAAGGGCTTAGAGCAGATGCTGGTCCTCACCTTCCCTTGACACCGCTTTCACAGCCAAACACACTCTGCCCATCTGCCTTTGCCTTGCCTCCCAGCACTCCCAACACACATTCTCAGGCTCACTCTCACTCTCACTAACGGAACAGACCACTTCCCAAAGTGCAAACGTCCAAGCCATTTCTCCCATACGATAGGCCTAAGGGCTTAGAGCTGTTGCTGGTCCTCACCTTCCCTTGACACCGCTTTCACAGCCAAACACACTCTGCCCATCTGCCTTTGCCTTGCCTCCCGGCAATCCCAACACACTCTCACTCTCGGCACACACTACCTCCCAAAGTGCCAACAACCAAGCGAGTTCTGACGCACGCTACATCTAAGGGCTTAGAGCTGTTGCTGGTCCTCACCTTCCCTTGACACCGCTTTCACAGCCAAACACACTCTGCCCATCTGCCTTTGCCTTGCCTCCCAGCACTCCCAACACACTCTCACTACCGGCACAGACCACATGCCAAAGTGCAAACACCCAAGCGATTTCTGACACACGCTACATCTAAGGGCTTAGAGTTGTAGATGGTCCTCACCTTCCCTTGACACCGCTTTCACAGCCAAACACACTCTGCCCATCTGCCTTTGCCTTGCCTCCCAGCACTCCCAACACACATTCTCAGACTCAGTCTCACTCTCACTCCCGGCACAGACCACCTCCCAAAGTGCAAACACCCAAGCCATTTCTCCCATACGATAGGCCTAAGGGCTTAGAGCTGATGCTGGTCCTCACATTCCCTTGACACCGCTTTCACAGCCAAACACACTCTGGCCATCTGCCTTTGCCTTGCCTCCCAGCACTCCCAACACACATTCTCAGGCTCACTCTCACTCTCACTACCGGCACAGACCACCTCCCAAAGTGCAAACGTCCAAGCCATTTCTCCCATACGATAGGCCTAAGGGCTTAGAGCTGTTGCTGGTCCTCACCTTCCCTTGACACCGCTTTCACAGCCAAACACACTCTGGCCATCTACCTTTGCCTTGCCTCCCGGCAATCCCAACACACTCTCACTCTCGGAACACACTACCTCCCAAAGTGCCAACAACCAAGCGAGTTCTGACGCACGCTACATCTAAGGGCTTAGAGCTGTTGCTGGTCCTCACCTTCCCTTGACACCGCTTTCACAGCCAAACACACTCTGCCCATCTGCCTTTACCTTGCCTCCCGGCACTGCCAACACACATTCTCAGGCTCACTCAGGCTCTCACTCTCACTCCCAGCACAGACCAACTCCCAAAGTGCAAACCTCCAAGCGATTTCTGACGCACGCTACATCTAAGGGCTTAGAGATGTGGCTGGTCCTCACCTTCCCTTGACACCGCTTTCACAGCCAAACACACTCTGCCCATCTAGCCTGGCTTTGCCTCCAGCACTCCCAACACACATTCTCAGGCTCAATATCAGTCTCACTCCCGGCATAGACCACCTCCCAAATTGCCAACACCAAAGCAATTTCTCACACACACTACATCTAAGGGCTTAGAGCTGTTGCTGGTCCTCACCTTCCCTTGACACCGCTTTCACAGCCAAACACACTCTGCCCATCTGCCTTTACCTTGCCTCCCGGCACTGCCAACACACATTCTCAGGCTCACTCAGGCTCTCACTCTCACTCCCAGCACAGACCAACTCCCAAAGTGCAAACGTCCAAGCGATTTCTGACGCTCGCTACCTCTAAGGGCTTAGAGGTGTGGCTGGTCCTCACCTTCCCTTGACACCGCTTTCACAGCCAAACACACTCTGCCCATCTGCCTTTACCTTGCCTCCCGGCACTCCCAACACACTCTCACTCTCGGCACCCACCACCTCCCAAAGTGCCAACAACCAAGCGAGTTCTGACGCACGCTACATCTAAGGGCTTAGAGCAGATGCTGGTCCTCACCTTCCCTTGACACCGCTTTCACAGCCAAACACACTCTGGCCATCTGCCTTTGCCTTGCCTCCCAGCACTCCCAACACACATTCTCAGGCTCACTCTCACTCTCACTAACGGAACAGACCACTTCCCAAAGTGCAAACGTCCAAGCCATTTCTCCCATACGATAGGCCTAAGGGCTTAGAGCTGTTGCTGGTCCTCACCTTCCCTTGACACCGCTTTCACAGCCAAACACACTCTGCCCATCTGCCTTTGCCTTGCCTCCCGGCAATCCCAACACACTCTCACTCTCGGCACACACTACCTCCCAAAGTGCCAACAACCAAGCGAGTTCTGACGCACGCTACATCTAAGGGCTTAGAGCTGTTGCTGGTCCTCACCTTCCCTTGACACCGCTTTCACAGCCAAACACACTCTGCCCATCTGCCTTTGCCTCAACTCGCACCACTCCCAACACACTCTCACTCTCGGCACACACCACCTCCCAAAGTGCCGACAACCAAGCGAGTTCTGACGCACGCTACATCTAAGGGCTTAGAGCAGATGCTGGTCCTCACCTTCCCTTGACACCGCTTTCACAGCCAAACACACTCTGGCCATCTGCCTTTGCCTCAACTCCCACCACTCCCAACACACTCTCACTCTCGGCACACACCACCTCCCAAAGTGCCAGCACCCAAGCGGTTTCTGACACACGCTACATCTAAGGGCTCAGAGCTGTTGCTGGTCATCACCTTCCCTTCACAGCGCTTTCACAGCCAAACACACTCTGCCCATCTAGCCTGGCTTTGCCTCCCAGCACTCCCAACACACATTCTCAGGCGCAATCTAACTCTCACTCCTGGCACAGACCACCTCCCAAAGTGCAGACGTGCAAGCCATTTCTGCCCTAGGATAGGCCTAAGGGCTTAGAGCTGTGGCTGGTCCTTACCTTCCCTTGACACCGCTTTCACAGCCAAACACACTCTGGGAATCTGCCCTGGCTTTGCCTCCCAGCACTCCCAACACACATTCTCAGGTGCAATCTCACTGTCACTCCCGGCACAGACCACCTCCCATAGTGACAACACGCAAGCCATTTCTCCCAGGCGACAGGCCTAAGGGCTTAGAGCTGTTGCTGGTCCTCACCTTCCCTTGACACCGCTTTCACAGACAAACACATTCTGCCCATCTGCCTTTGCCTTGCCTCACAGCACTCCCAACACACAGTCTCACTCTTGGCACAGACCACCTCCCAAAGTGCCAACACCCAAGCTATTTCGGAGGCACGCTACATGTAAGGGCTTAGAGCTGTTGCTGGTCCTCACCTTCCCTTGACACCGCTTTCACAGCCAAACACACTCTGCCCATCTACCCTGGCTTTGCCTCCCAGCACTCCCAACACACATTCTCAGGTTCAATCTCACTCTCACTCCTGGCACAGACCACCTCCCAAAGTGCAAACACCCAAGCCATTTCTCCCATACGATAGGCCTAAGGGCTTAGAGCTGTTGCTGGTCCTCACCTTCCCTTGACACCGCTTTCACAGCCAAACACACTCTGGCCATCTACCTTTGCCTTGCCTCCCAGCACTCCCAACACACTCTCACTACCGGCACAGACCACCTGCCAAAGTGCACACACCCAAGCGATTTCTGACACACGCTACATCTAAGGGCTTAGAGCTGTTGATGGTCCTCACCTTCCCTTGACACCGCTTTCACAGCCAAACACACTCTGCCCATCGGCCTTTGCCTTGCCTCCCAGCACTCCCAACACACATTCTCAGACTCAATCTCACTCTCACTCCCGGCACAGACCACTTCCCAAAGTGCAAACACCCAAGCCATTTCTCCCATACGATAGGCCTAAGGGCTTAGAGCTGATGCTGGTCCTCACATTCCCTTCACACCGCTTTCACAGCCAAACACACTCTGGCCATCTGCCTTTGCCTTGCCTACCAGCACTCCCAACACACATTCTCAGGCTCACTCTCACTCTCACTACCGGCACAGACCACCTCCCAAAGTGCAAACGTCCAAGCCATTTCTCCCATACGATAGGCCTAAGGGCTTAGAGTTGTTGCTGGTCCTCACCTTCCCTTGACACCGCTTTCACAGCCAAACACACTCTGGCCATCTACCTTTGCCTTGCCTCCCAGCACTCCCAACACACTCTCACTCTCGGCACAGACCACCTCCCAAAGTGCCAACAACCAAGCGAGTTCTGACGCACGCTACATCTAAGGGCTTAGAGCTGTTGCTGGTCCTCACCTTCCCTTGACACCGCTTTCACAGCCAAACACACTCTGCCCATCTGCCTTTGCCTCAACTCGCACCACTCCCAACACACTCTCACTCTCGGCACACACCACCTCCCAAAGTGCCGACAACCAAGCGAGTTCTGACGCACGCTACATCTAAGGGCTTAGAGCAGATGCTGGTCCTCACCTTCCCTTGACACCGCTTTCACAGCCAAACACACTCTGGCCATCTGCCTTTGCCTCAACTCCCACCACTCCCAACACACTCTCACTCTCGGCACACACCACCTCCCAAAGTGCCAGCACCCAAGCGGTTTCTGACACACGCTACATCTAAGGGCTCAGAGCTGTTGCTGGTCATCACCTTCCCTTCACAGCGCTTTCACAGCCAAACACACTCTGCCCATCTAGCCTGGCTTTGCCTCCCAGCACTCCCAACACACATTCTCAGGCGCAATCTAACTCTCACTCCTGGCACAGACCACCTCCCAAAGTGCAGACGTGCAAGCCATTTCTGCCCTAGGATAGGCCTAAGGGCTTAGAGCTGTGGCTGGTCCTTACCTTCCCTTGACACCGCTTTCACAGCCAAACACACTCTGGGAATCTGCCCTGGCTTTGCCTCCCAGCACTCCCAACACACATTCTCAGGTGCAATCTCACTGTCACTCCCGGCACAGACCACCTCCCATAGTGACAACACGCAAGCCATTTCTCCCAGGCGACAGGCCTAAGGGCTTAGAGCTGTTGCTGGTCCTCACCTTCCCTTGACACCGCTTTCACAGACAAACACATTCTGCCCATCTGCCTTTGCCTTGCCTCACAGCACTCCCAACACACAGTCTCACTCTTGGCACAGACCACCTCCCAAAGTGCCAACACCCAAGCTATTTCGGAGGCACGCTACATGTAAGGGCTTAGAGCTGTTGCTGGTCCTCACCTTCCCTTGACACCGCTTTCACAGCCAAACACACTCTGCCCATCTACCCTGGCTTTGCCTCCCAGCACTCCCAACACACATTCTCAGGTGCAATCTCACTCTCACTCCTGGCACAGACCACCTCCCAAAGTGCAAACACCCAAGCCATTTCTCCCCTAGGATAGGCCTAAGGGCTTAGAGCTGTTGCTGGTCCTCACCTTCCCTTGACACCGCTTTCACAGCCAAACACACTCTGGCCATCTACCTTTGCCTTGCCTCCCAGCACTCCCAACACACTCTCACTACCGGCACAGACCACCTGCCAAAGTGCACACACCCAAGCGATTTCTGACACACGCTACATCTAAGGGCTTAGAGCTGTTGATGGTCCTCACCTTCCCTTGACACCGCTTTCACAGCCAAACACACTCTGCCCATCGGCCTTTGCCTTGCCTCCCAGCACTCCCAACACACATTCTCAGACTCAATCTCACTCTCACTCCCGGCACAGACCACTTCCCAAAGTGCAAACACCCAAGCCATTTCTCCCATACGATAGGCCTAAGGGCTTAGAGCTGATGCTGGTCCTCACATTCCCTTCACACCGCTTTCACAGCCAAACACACTCTGGCCATCTGCCTTTGCCTTGCCTACCAGCACTCCCAACACACATTCTCAGGCTCACTCTCACTCTCACTACCGGCACAGACCACCTCCCAAAGTGCAAACGTCCAAGCCATTTCTCCCATACGATAGGCCTAAGGGCTTAGAGTTGTTGCTGGTCCTCACCTTCCCTTGACACCGCTTTCACAGCCAAACACACTCTGGCCATCTACCTTTGCCTTGCCTCCCAGCACTCCCAACACACTCTCACTCTCGGCACAGACCACCTCCCAAAGTGCCAACAACCAAGCGATTTCTGACGCACGCTACATCTAAGGGCTTAGAGCTGTTGCTGGTCCTCACCTTCCCTTGACACCGCTTTCACAGCCAAACACACTCTGGCCATCTGCCTTTACCTTGCCTCCCGGCACTGCCAACACACATTCTCAGGCTCACTCAGGCTCTCACTCTCACTCCCAGCACAGACCAACTCCCAAAGTGCAAACGTCCAAGCGATTTCTGACGCTCGCTACCTCTAAAGGCTTAGAGGTGTGGCTGGTCCTCACCTTCCCTTGACACCGCTTTCACAGCCAAACACACTCTGCCCATCTGCCTTTACCTTGCCTCCCGGCACTCCCAACACACTCTCACTCTCGGCACACACCACCTCCCAAAGTGCCAACAACCAAGCGAGTTCTGACGCACGCTACATCTAAGGGCTTAGAGCAGATGCTGGTCCTCACCTTCCCTTGACACCGCTTTCACAGCCAAACACACTCTGCCCATCTGCCTTTGCCTTGCCTCCCAGCACTCCCAACACACATTCTCAGGCTCACTCTCACTCTCACTAACGGAACAGACCACTTCCCAAAGTGCAAACGTCCAAGCCATTTCTCCCATACGATAGGCCTAAGGGCTTAGAGCTGTTGCTGGTCCTCACCTTCCCTTGACACCGCTTTCACAGCCAAACACACTCTGCCCATCTGCCTTTGCCTTGCCTCCCGGCAATCCCAACACACTCTCACTCTCGGCACACACTACCTCCCAAAGTGCCAACAACCAAGCGAGTTCTGACGCACGCTACATCTAAGGGCTTAGAGCTGTTGCTGGTCCTCACCTTCCCTTGACACCGCTTTCACAGCCAAACACACTCTGCCCATCTGCCTTTACCTTGCCTCCCGGCACTGCCAACACACATTCTCAGGCTCACTCAGGCTCTCACTCTCACTCCCAGCACAGACCAACTCCCAAAGTGCAAACCTCCAAGCGATTTCTGACGCACGCTACATCTAAGGGCTTAGAGATGTGGCTGGTCCTCACCTTCCCTTGACACCGCTTTCACAGCCAAACACACTCTGCCCATCTGCCTTTGCCTCAACTCGCACCACTCCCAACACACTCTCACTCTCGGCACACACCACCTCCCAAAGTGCCAACAACCAAGCGATTTCTGACGCACGCTACATCTAAGGGCTTAGAGCAGATGCTGGTCCTCACCTTCCCTTGACACCGCTTTCACAGCCAAACACACTCTGGCCATCTGCCTTTGCCTCAACTCCCACCACTCCCAACACACTCTCACTCTCGGCACACACCACCTCCCAAAGTGCCAGCACCCAAGCGGTTTCTGACACACGCTACATCTAAGGGCTCAGAGCTGTTGCTGGTCATCACCTTCCCTTCACAGCGCTTTCACAGCCAAACACACTCTGCCCATCTAGCCTGGCTTTGCCTCCCAGCACTCCCAACACACATTCTCAGGCGCAATCTAACTCTCACTCCTGGCACAGACCACCTCCCAAAGTGCAGACGTGCAAGCCATTTCTCCCCTAGGATAGGCCTAAGGGCTTAGAGCTGTGGCTGGTCCTTACCTTCCCTTGACACCGCTTTCACAGCCAAACACACTCTGGGAATCTGCCCTGGCTTTGCCTCCCAGCACTCCCAACACACATTCTCAGGTGCAATCTCACTGTCACTCCCGGCACAGACCACCTCCCATAGTGACAACACGCAAGCCATTTCTCCCAGGCGACAGGCCTAAGGGCTTAGAGCTGTTGCTGGTCCTCACCTTCCCTTGACACCGCTTTCACAGACAAACACATTCTGCCCATCTGCCTTTGCCTTGCCTCACAGCACTCCCAACACACAGTCTCACTCTTGGCACAGACCACCTCCCAAAGTGCCAACACCCAAGCTATTTCGGAGGCACGCTACATGTAAGGGCTTAGAGCTGTTGCTGGTCCTCACCTTCCCTTGACACCGCTTTCACAGCCAAACACACTCTGCCCATCTACCCTGGCTTTGCCTCCCAGCACTCCCAACACACATTCTCAGGTTCAATCTCACTCTCACTCCTGGCACAGACCACCTCCCAAAGTGCAAACACCCAAGCCATTTCTCCCATACGATAGGCCTAAGGGCTTAGAGCTGTTGCTGGTCCTCACCTTCCCTTGACACCGCTTTCACAGCCAAACACACTCTGGCCATCTACCTTTGCCTTGCCTCCCAGCACTCCCAACACACTCTCACTACCGGCACAGACCACCTGCCAAAGTGCAAACACCCAAGCGATTTCTGACACACGCTACATCTAAGGGCTTAGAGCTGTTGATGGTCCTCACCTTCCCTTGACACCGCTTTCACAGCCAAACACACTCTGCCCATCGGCCTTTGCCTTGCCTCCCAGCACTCCCAACACACATTCTCAGACTCAGTCTCACTCTCACTCCCGGCACAGACCACTTCCCAAAGTGCAAACACCCAAGCCATTTCTCCCATACGATAGGCCTAAGGGCTTAGAGCTGATGCTGGTCCTCACATTCCCTTCACACCGCTTTCACAGCCAAACACACTCTGGCCATCTGCCTTTGCCTTGCCTACCAGCACTCCCAACACACATTCTCAGGCTCACTCTCACTCTCACTACCGGCACAGACCACCTCCCAAAGTGCAAACGTCCAAGCCATTTCTCCCATACGATAGGCCTAAGGGCTTAGAGCTGATGCTGGTCCTCACCTTCCCTTGACACCGCTTTCACAGCCAAACACACTCTGGCCATCTACCTTTGCCTTGCCTCCCAGCACTCCCAACACACTCTCACTCTCGGCACACACCACCTCCCAAAGTGCCAACAACCAAGCGATTTCTGACGCACGCTACATCTAAGGGCTTAGAGCTGTTGCTGGTCCTCACCTTCCCTTGACACCGCTTTCACAGCCAAACACACTCTGCCCATCTGCCTTTACCTTGCCTCCCGGCACTGCCAACACACATTCTCAGGCTCACTCAGGCTCTCACTCTCACTCCCAGCACAGACCAACTCCCAAAGTGCAAACGTCCAAGCGATTTCTGACGCTCGCTACCTCTAAAGGCTTAGAGGTGTGGCTGGTCCTCACCTTCCCTTGACACCGCTTTCACAGCCAAACACACTCTGCCCATCTGCCTTTACCTTGCCTCCCGGCACTCCCAACACACTCTCACTCTCGGCACACACCACCTCCCAAAGTGCCAACAACCAAGCGAGTTCTGACGCACGCTACATCTAAGGGCTTAGAGCAGATGCTGGTCCTCACCTTCCCTTGACACCGCTTTCACAGCCAAACACACTCTGCCCATCTGCCTTTGCCTTGCCTCCCAGCACTCCCAACACACATTCTCAGGCTCACTCTCACTCTCACTAACGGAACAGACCACTTCCCAAAGTGCAAACGTCCAAGCCATTTCTCCCATACGATAGGCCTAAGGGCTTAGAGCTGTTGCTGGTCCTCACCTTCCCTTGACACCGCTTTCACAGCCAAACACACTCTGCCCATCTGCCTTTGCCTTGCCTCCCGGCAATCCCAACACACTCTCACTCTCGGCACACACTACCTCCCAAAGTGCCAACAACCAAGCGAGTTCTGACGCACGCTACATCTAAGGGCTTAGAGCTGTTGCTGGTCCTCACCTTCCCTTGACACCGCTTTCACAGCCAAACACACTCTGCCCATCTGCCTTTACCTTGCCTCCCGGCACTGCCAACACACATTCTCAGGCTCACTCAGGCTCTCACTCTCACTCCCAGCACAGACCAACTCCCAAAGTGCAAACGTCCAAGCGATTTCTGACGCACGCTACATCTAAGGGCTTAGAGATGTGGCTGGTCCTCACCTTCCCTTGACACCGCTTTCACAGCCAAACACACTCTGCCCATCTGCCTTTGCCTCAACTCGCACCACTCCCAACACACTCTCACTCTCGGCACACACCACCTCCCAAAGTGCCAACAACCAAGCGAGTTCTGACGCACGCTACATCTAAGGGCTTAGAGCAGATGCTGGTCCTCACCTTCCCTTGACACCGCTTTCACAGCCAAACACACTCTGGCCATCTGCCTTTGCCTCAACTCCCACCACTCCCAACACACTCTCACTCTCGGCACACACCACCTCCCAAAGTGCCAGCACCCAAGCGGTTTCTGACACACGCTACATCTAAGGGCTCAGAGCTGTTGCTGGTCATCACCTTCCCTTCACAGCGCTTTCACAGCCAAACACACTCTGCCCATCTAGCCTGGCTTTGCCTCCCAGCACTCCCAACACACATTATCAGGCGCAATCTAACTCTCACTCCTGGCACAGACCACCTCCCAAAGTGCAGACGTGCAAGCCATTTCTCCCCTAGGATAGGCCTAAGGGCTTAGAGCTGTGGCTGGTCCTTACCTTCCCTTGACACCGCTTTCACAGCCAAACACACTCTGGGAATCTGCCCTGGCTTTGCCTCCCAGCACTCCCAACACACATTCTCAGGTGCAATCTCACTGTCACTCCCGGCACAGACCACCTCCCATAGTGACAACACGCAAGCCATTTCTCCCAGGCGACAGGCCTAAGGGCTTAGAGCTGTTGCTGGTCCTCACCTTCCCTTGACACCGCTTTCACAGACAAACACATTCTGCCCATCTGCCTTTGCCTTGCCTCACAGCACTCCCAACACACAGTCTCACTCTTGGCACAGACCACCTCCCAAAGTGCCAACACCCAAGCTATTTCGGAGGCACGCTACATGTAAGGGCTTAGAGCTGTTGCTGGTCCTCACCTTCCCTTGACACCGCTTTCACAGCCAAACACACTCTGCCCATCTACCCTGGCTTTGCCTCCCAGCACTCCCAACACACATTCTCAGGTTCAATCTCACTCTCACTCCTGGCACAGACCACCTCCCAAAGTGCAAACACCCAAGCCATTTCTCCCATACGATAGGCCTAAGGGCTTAGAGCTGTTGCTGGTCCTCACCTTCCCTTGACACCGCTTTCACAGCCAAACACACTCTGGCCATCTACCTTTGCCTTGCCTCCCAGCACTCCCAACACACTCTCACTACCGGCACAGACCACCTGCCAAAGTGCAAACACCCAAGCGATTTCTGACACACGCTACATCTAAGGGCTTAGAGCTGTTGCTGGTCCTCACCTTCCCTTGACACCGCTTTCACAGCCAAACACACTCTGCCCATCGGCCTTTGCCTTGCCTCCCAGCACTCCCAACACACATTCTCAGACTCAATCTCACTCTCACTCCCGGCACAGACCACTTCCCAAAGTGCAAACACCCAAGCCATTTCTCCCATACGATAGGCCTAAGGGCTTAGAGCTGATGCTGGTCCTCACATTCCCTTCACACCGCTTTCACAGCCAAACACACTCTGGCCATCTGCCTTTGCCTTGCCTACCAGCACTCCCAACACACATTCTCAGGCTCACTCTCACTCTCACTACCGGCACAGACCACCTCCCAAAGTGCAAACGTCCAAGCCATTTCTCCCATACGATAGGCCTAAGGGCTTAGAGCTGATGCTGGTCCTCACCTTCCCTTGACACCGCTTTCACAGCCAAACACACTCTGGCCATCTACCTTTGCCTTGCCTCCCAGCACTCCCAACACACTCTCACTCTCGGCACAGACCACCTCCCAAAGTGCCAACAACCAAGCGATTTCTGACGCACGCTACATCTAAGGGCTTAGAGCTGTTGCTGGTCCTCACCTTCCCTTGACACCGCTTTCACAGCCAAACACACTCTGGCCATCTGCCTTTACCTTGCCTCCCGGCACTGCCAACACACATTCTCAGGCTCACTCAGGCTCTCACTCTCACTCCCAGCACAGACCAACTCCCAAAGTGCAAACGTCCAAGCGATTTCTGACGCTCGCTACCTCTAAAGGCTTAGAGGTGTGGCTGGTCCTCACCTTCCCTTGACACCGCTTTCACAGCCAAACACACTCTGCCCATCTGCCTTTACCTTGCCTCCCGGCACTCCCAACACACTCTCACTCTCGGCACACACCACCTCCCAAAGTGCCAGCACCCAAGCGGTTTCTGACACACGCTACATCTAAGGGCTCAGAGCTGTTGCTGGTCATCACCTTCCCTTCACAGCGCTTTCACAGCCAAACACACTCTGCCCATCTAGCCTGGCTTTGCCTCCCAGCACTCCCAACACACATTCTCAGGCGCAATCTAACTCTCACTCCTGGCACAGACCACCTCCCAAAGTGCAGACGTGCAAGCCATTTCTCCCCTAGGATAGGCCTAAGGGCTTAGAGCTGTGGCTGGTCCTTACCTTCCCTTGACACCGCTTTCACAGCCAAACACACTCTGGGAATCTGCCCTGGCTTTGCCTCCCAGCACTCCCAACACACATTCTCAGGTGCAATCTCACTGTCACTCCCGGCACAGACCACCTCCCATAGTGACAACACGCAAGCCATTTCTCCCAGGCGACAGGCCTAAGGGCTTAGAGCTGTTGCTGGTCCTCACCTTCCCTTGACACCGCTTTCACAGACAAACACATTCTGCCCATCTGCCTTTGCCTTGCCTCACAGCACTCCCAACACACAGTCTCACTCTTGGCACAGACCACCTCCCAAAGTGCCAACACCCAAGCTATTTCGGAGGCACGCTACATGTAAGGGCTTAGAGCTGTTGCTGGTCCTCACCTTCCCTTGACACCGCTTTCACAGCCAAACACACTCTGCCCATCTACCCTGGCTTTGCCTCCCAGCACTCCCAACACACTCTCACTCCTGGCACAGACCACCTCCCAAAGTGCAAACACCCAAGCGATTTCTGACACACGCTACATCTAAGGGCTTAGAGCTGTTGATGGTCCTCACCTTCCCTTGACACCGCTTTCACAGCCAAACACACTCTGCCCATCGGCCTTTGCCTTGCCTCCCAGCACTCCCAACACACATTCTCAGACTCAATCTCACTCTCACTCCCGGCACAGACCACTTCCCAAAGTGCAAACACCCAAGCCATTTCTCCCATACGATAGGCCTAAGGGCTTAGAGCTGATGCTGGTCCTCACATTCCCTTCACACCGCTTTCACAGCCAAACACACTCTGGCCATCTGCCTTTGCCTTGCCTACCAGCACTCCCAACACACATTCTCAGGCTCACTCTCACTCTCACTACCGGCACAGACCACCTCCCAAAGTGCAAACGTCCAAGCCATTTCTCCCATACGATAGGCCTAAGGGCTTAGAGCTGATGCTGGTCCTCACCTTCCCTTGACACCGCTTTCACAGCCAAACACACTCTGGCCATCTACCTTTGCCTTGCCTCCCAGCACTCCCAACACACTCTCACTCTCGGCACACACCACCTCCCAAAGTGCCAACAACCAAGCGATTTCTGACGCACGCTACATCTAAGGGCTTAGAGCTGTTGCTGGTCCTCACCTTCCCTTGACACCGCTTTCACAGCCAAACACACTCTGCCCATCTGCCTTTACCTTGCCTCCCGGCACTGCCAACACACATTCTCAGGCTCACTCAGGCTCTCACTCTCACTCCCAGCACAGACCAACTCCCAAAGTGCAAACGTCCAAGCGATTTCTGACGCTCGCTACCTCTAAAGGCTTAGAGGTGTGGCTGGTCCTCACCTTCCCTTGACACCGCTTTCACAGCCAAACACACTCTGCCCATCTGCCTTTACCTTGCCTCCCGGCACTCCCAACACACTCTCACTCTCGGCACACACCACCTCCCAAAGTGCCAACAACCAAGCGAGTTCTGACGCACGCTACATCTAAGGGCTTAGAGCAGATGCTGGTCCTCACCTTCCCTTGACACCGCTTTCACAGCCAAACACACTCTGGCCATCTGCCTTTGCCTTGCCTCCCAGCACTCCCAACACACATTCTCAGGCTCACTCTCACTCTCACTAACGGAACAGACCACTTCCCAAAGTGCAAACGTCCAAGCCATTTCTCCCATACGATAGGCCTAAGGGCTTAGAGCTGTTGCTGGTCCTCACCTTCCCTTGACACCGCTTTCACAGCCAAACACACTCTGCCCATCTGCCTTTGCCTTGCCTCCCGGCAATCCCAACACACTCTCACTCTCGGCACACACTACCTCCCAAAGTGCCAACAACCAAGCGAGTTCTGACGCACGCTACATCTAAGGGCTTAGAGCTGTTGCTGGTCCTCACCTTCCCTTGACACCGCTTTCACAGCCAAACACACTCTGCCCATCTGCCTTTGCCTTGCCTCCCAGCACTCCCAACACACTCTCACTCTCGGCACAGACCACCTGCCAAAGTGCAAACACCCAAGCGATTTCTGACACACGCTACATCTAAGGGCTTAGAGTTGCAGATGGTCCTCACCTTCCCTTGACACCGCTTTCATAGCCAAACACACTCTGCCCATCGGCCTTTGCCTTGCCTCCCAGCACTCCCAACACACATTCTCAGACTCAGTCTCACTCTCACTCCCGGCACAGACCACCTCCCAAAGTGCAAACACCCAAGCCATTTCTCCCATACGATAGGCCTAAGGGCTTAGAGCTGATGCTGGTCCTCACATTCCCTTGACACCGCTTTCACAGCCAAACACACTCTGGCCATCTGCCTTTGCCTTGCCTACCAGCACTCCCAACACACATTCTCAGGCTCACTCTCACTCTCACTACCGGCACAGACCACCTCCCAAAGTGCAAACGTCCAAGCCATTTCTCCCATACGATAGGCCTAAGGGCTTAGAGCTGTTGCTGGTCCTCACCTTCCCTTGACACCGCTTTCACAGCCAAACACACTCTGGCCATCTACCTTTGCCTTGCCTCCCAGCACTCCCAACACACTCTCACTCTCGGCACAGACCACCTCCCAAAGTGCCAACAACCAAGCGATTTCTGACGCACGCTACATCTAAGGGCTTAGAGCTGTTGCTGGTCCTCACCTTCCCTTGACACCGCTTTCACAGCCAAACACACTCTGCCCATCTGCCTTTACCTTGCCTCCCGGCACTGCCAACACACATTCTCAGGCTCACTCAGGCTCTCACTCTCACTCCCAGCACAGACCAACTCCCAAAGTGCAAACGTCCAAGCGATTTCTGACGCTCGCTACCTCTAAGGGCTTAGAGGTGTGGCTGGTCCTCACCTTCCCTTGACACCGCTTTCACAGCCAAACACACTCTGCCCATCTGCCTTTACCTTGCCTCCCGGCACTCCCAACACACTCTCACTCTCAGCACCCACCACCTCCCAAAGTGCCAACAACCAAGCGAGTTCTGACGCACGCTACATCTAAGGGCTTAGAGCAGATGCTGGTCCTCACCTTCCCTTGACACCGCTTTCACAGCCAAACACACTCTGCCCATCTGCCTTTGCCTTGCCTCCCAGCACTCCCAACACACATTCTCAGGCTCACTCTCACTCTCACTAACGGAACAGACCACTTCCCAAAGTGCAAACGTCCAAGCCATTTCTCCCATACGATAGGCCTAAGGGCTTAGAGCTGTTGCTGGTCCTCACCTTCCCTTGACACCGCTTTCACAGCCAAACACACTCTGCCCATCTGCCTTTGCCTTGCCTCCCGGCAATCCCAACACACTCTCACTCTCGGCACACACTACCTCCCAAAGTGCCAACAACCAAGCGAGTTCTGACGCACGCTACATCTAAGGGCTTAGAGCTGTTGCTGGTCCTCACCTTCCCTTGACACCGCTTTCACAGCCAAACACACTCTGCCCATCTGCCTTTACCTTGCCTCCCGGCACTGCCAACACACATTCTCAGGCTCACTCAGGCTCTCACTCTCACTCCCAGCACAGACCAACTCCCAAAGTGCAAACGTCCAAGCGATTTCTGACGCACGCTACATCTAAGGGCTTAGAGATGTGGCTGGTCCTCACCTTCCCTTGACACCGCTTTCACAGCCAAACACACTCTGCCCATCTGCCTTTGCCTCAACTCGCACCACTCCCAACACACTCTCACTCTCGGCACACACCACCTCCCAAAGTGCCAACAACCAAGCGATTTCTGACGCACGCTACATCTAAGGGCTTAGAGCAGATGCTGGTCCTCACCTTCCCTTGACACCGCTTTCACAGCCAAACACACTCTGCCCATCTGCCTTTGCCTCAACTCCCACCACTCCCAACACACTCTCACTCTCGGCACACACCACCTCCCAAAGTGCCAGCACCCAAGCGGTTTCTGACACACGCTACATCTAAGGGCTCAGAGCTGTTGCTGGTCATCACCTTCCCTTCACAGCGCTTTCACAGCCAAACACACTCTGCCCATCTAGCCTGGCTTTGCCTCCCAGCACTCCCAACACACATTCTCAGGCGCAATCTAACTCTCACTCCTGGCACAGACCACCTCCCAAAGTGCAGACGTGCAAGCCATTTCTCCCATAGGATAGGCCTAAGGGCTTAGAGCTGTGGCTGGTCCTTACCTTCCCTTGACACCGCTTTCACAGCCAAACACACTCTGGGAATCTGCCCTGGCTTTGCCTCCCAGCACTCCCAACACACATTCTCAGGTGCAATCTCACTGTCACTCCCGGCACAGACCACCTCCCATAGTGACAACACGCAAGCCATTTCTCCCAGGCGACAGGCCTAAGGGCTTAGAGCTGTTGCTGGTCCTCACCTTCCCTTGACACCGCTTTCACAGACAAACACATTCTGCCCATCTGCCTTTGCCTTGCCTCACAGCACTCCCAACACACAGTCTCACTCTTGGCACAGACCACCTCCCAAAGTGCCAACACCCAAGCTATTTCGGAGGCACGCTACATGTAAGGGCTTAGAGCTGTTGCTGGTCCTCACCTTCCCTTGACACCGCTTTCACAGCCAAACACACTCTGCCCATCTACCCTGGCTTTGCCTCCCAGCACTCCCAACACACATTCTCAGGTTCAATCTCACTCTCACTCCTGGCACAGACCACCTCCCAAAGTGCAAACACCCAAGCCATTTCTCCCATACGATAGGCCTAAGGGCTTAGAGCTGTTGCTGGTCCTCACCTTCCCTTGACACCGCTTTCACAGCCAAACACACTCTGGCCATCTACCTTTGCCTTGCCTCCCAGCACTCCCAACACACTCTCACTACCGGCACAGACCACCTGCCAAAGTGCAAACACCCAAGCGATTTCTGACACACGCTACATCTAAGGGCTTAGAGCTGTTGCTGGTCCTCACCTTCCCTTGACACCGCTTTCACAGCCAAACACACTCTGCCCATCGGCCTTTGCCTTGCCTCCCAGCACTCCCAACACACATTCTCAGACTCAATCTCACTCTCACTCCCGGCACAGACCACTTCCCAAAGTGCAAACACCCAAGCCATTTCTCCCATACGATAGGCCTAAGGGCTTAGAGCTGATGCTGGTCCTCACATTCCCTTCACACCGCTTTCACAGCCAAACACACTCTGGCCATCTGCCTTTGCCTTGCCTACCAGCACTCCCAACACACATTCTCAGGCTCACTCTCACTCTCACTACCGGCACAGACCACCTCCCAAAGTGCAAACGTCCAAGCCATTTCTCCCATACGATAGGCCTAAGGGCTTAGAGCTGATGCTGGTCCTCACCTTCCCTTGACACCGCTTTCACAGCCAAACACACTCTGGCCATCTACCTTTGCCTTGCCTCCCAGCACTCCCAACACACTCTCACTCTCGGCACAGACCACCTCCCAAAGTGCCAACAACCAAGCGATTTCTGACGCACGCTACATCTAAGGGCTTAGAGCTGTTGCTGGTCCTCACCTTCCCTTGACACCGCTTTCACAGCCAAACACACTCTGCCCATCTGCCTTTACCTTGCCTCCCGGCACTGCCAACACACATTCTCAGGCTCACTCAGGCTCTCACTCTCACTCCCAGCACAGACCAACTCCCAAAGTGCAAACGTCCAAGCGATTTCTGACGCTCGCTACCTCTAAAGGCTTAGAGGTGTGGCTGGTCCTCACCTTCCCTTGACACCGCTTTCACAGCCAAACACACTCTGCCCATCTGCCTTTACCTTGCCTCCCGGCACTCCCAACACACTCTCACTCTCGGCACACACCACCTCCCAAAGTGCCAACAACCAAGCGAGTTCTGACGCACGCTACATCTAAGGGCTTAGAGCAGATGCTGGTCCTCACCTTCCCTTGACACCGCTTTCACAGCCAAACACACTCTGGCCATCTGCCTTTGCCTTGCCTCCCAGCACTCCCAACACACATTCTCAGGCTCACTCTCACTCTCACTAACGGAACAGACCACTTCCCAAAGTGCAAACGTCCAAGCCATTTCTCCCATACGATAGGCCTAAGGGCTTAGAGCTGTTGCTGGTCCTCACCTTCCCTTGACACCGCTTTCACAGCCAAACACACTCTGCCCATCTGCCTTTGCCTTGCCTCCCGGCAATCCCAACACACTCTCACTCTCGGCACACACTACCTCCCAAAGTGCCAACAACCAAGCGAGTTCTGACGCACGCTACATCTAAGGGCTTAGAGCTGTTGCTGGTCCTCACCTTCCCTTGACACCGCTTTCACAGCCAAACACACTCTGCCCATCTGCCTTTACCTTGCCTCCTGGCACTGCCAACACACATTCTCAGGCTCACTCAGGCTCTCACTCTCACTCCCAGCACAGACCAACTCCCAAAGTGCAAACCTCCAAGCGATTTCTGACGCACGCTACATCTAAGGGCTTAGAGATGTGGCTGGTCCTCACCTTCCCTTGACACCGCTTTCACAGCCAAACACACTCTGCCCATCTGCCTTTGCCTCAACTCGCACCACTCCCAACACACTCTCACTCTCGGCACACACCACCTCCCAAAGTGCCAACAACCAAGCGATTTCTGACGCACGCTACATCTAAGGGCTTAGAGCAGATGCTGGTCCTCACCTTCCCTTGACACCGCTTTCACAGCCAAACACACTCTGGCCATCTGCCTTTGCCTCAACTCCCACCACTCCCAACACACTCTCACTCTCGGCACACACCACCTCCCAAAGTGCCAGCACCCAAGCGGTTTCTGACACACGCTACATCTAAGGGCTCAGAGCTGTTGCTGGTCATCACCTTCCCTTCACAGCGCTTTCACAGCCAAACACACTCTGCCCATCTAGCCTGGCTTTGCCTCCCAGCACTCCCAACACACATTCTCAGGCGCAATCTAACTCTCACTCCTGGCACAGACCACCTCCCAAAGTGCAGACGTGCAAGCCATTTCTCCCATAGGATAGGCCTAAGGGCTTAGAGCTGTGGCTGGTCCTTACCTTCCCTTGACACCGCTTTCACAGCCAAACACACTCTGGGAATCTGCCCTGGCTTTGCCTCCCAGCACTCCCAACACACATTCTCAGGTGCAATCTCACTGTCACTCCCGGCACAGACCACCTCCCATAGTGACAACACGCAAGCCATTTCTCCCAGGCGACAGGCCTAAGGGCTTAGAGCTGTTGCTGGTCCTCACCTTCCCTTGACACCGCTTTCACAGACAAACACATTCTGCCCATCTGCCTTTGCCTTGCCTCACAGCACTCCCAACACACAGTCTCACTCTTGGCACAGACCACCTCCCAAAGTGCCAACACCCAAGCTATTTCGGAGGCACGCTACATGTAAGGGCTTAGAGCTGTTGCTGGTCCTCACCTTCCCTTGACACCGCTTTCACAGCCAAACACACTCTGGCCATCTACCCTGGCTTTGCCTCCCAGCACTCCCAACACACATTCTCAGGTTCAATCTCACTCTCACTCCTGGCACAGACCACCTCCCAAAGTGCAAACACCCAAGCCATTTCTCCCATACGATAGGCCTAAGGGCTTAGAGCTGTTGCTGGTCCTCACCTTCCCTTGACACCGCTTTCACAGCCAAACACACTCTGGCCATCTACCTTTGCCTTGCCTCCCAGCACTCCCAACACACTCTCACTACCGGCACAGACCACCTGCCAAAGTGCAAACACCCAAGCGATTTCTGACACACGCTACATCTAAGGGCTTAGAGCTGTTGCTGGTCCTCACCTTCCCTTGACACCGCTTTCACAGCCAAACACACTCTGCCCATCGGCCTTTGCCTTGCCTCCCAGCACTCCCAACACACATTCTCAGACTCAATCTCACTCTCACTCCCGGCACAGACCACTTCCCAAAGTGCAAACACCCAAGCCATTTCTCCCATACGATAGGCCTAAGGGCTTAGAGCTGATGCTGGTCCTCACATTCCCTTCACACCGCTTTCACAGCCAAACACACTCTGGCCATCTGCCTTTGCCTTGCCTACCAGCACTCCCAACACACATTCTCAGGCTCACTCTCACTCTCACTACCGGCACAGACCACCTCCCAAAGTGCAAACGTCCAAGCCATTTCTCCCATACGATAGGCCTAAGGGCTTAGAGCTGTTGCTGGTCCTCACCTTCCCTTGACACCGCTTTCACAGCCAAACACACTCTGCCCATCTGCCTTTACCTTGCCTCCCGGCACTGCCAACACACATTCTCAGGCTCACTCAGGCTCTCACTCTCACTCCCAGCACAGACCAACTCCCAAAGTGCAAACGTCCAAGCGATTTCTGACGCTCGCTACCTCTAAAGGCTTAGAGGTGTGGCTGGTCCTCACCTTCCCTTGACACCGCTTTCACAGCCAAACACACTCTGCCCATCTGCCTTTACCTTGCCTCCCGGCACTCCCAACACACTCTCACTCTCGGCACACACCACCTCCCAAAGTGCCAACAACCAAGCGAGTTCTGACGCACGCTACATCTAAGGGCTTAGAGCAGATGCTGGTCCTCACCTTCCCTTGACACCGCTTTCACAGCCAAACACACTCTGCCCATCTGCCTTTGCCTTGCCTCCCAGCACTCCCAACACACATTCTCAGGCTCACTCTCACTCTCACTAACGGAACAGACCACTTCCCAAAGTGCAAACGTCCAAGCCATTTCTCCCATACGATAGGCCTAAGGGCTTAGAGCTGTTGCTGGTCCTCACCTTCCCTTGACACCGCTTTCACAGCCAAACACACTCTGCCCATCTGCCTTTGCCTTGCCTCCCGGCAATCCCAACACACTCTCACTCTCGGCACACACTACCTCCCAAAGTGCCAACAACCAAGCGAGTTCTGACGCACGCTACATCTAAGGGCTTAGAGCTGTTGCTGGTCCTCACCTTCCCTTGACACCGCTTTCACAGCCAAACACACTCTGCCCATCTGCCTTTGCCTTGCCTCCCAGCACTCCCAACACACTCTCACTCTCGGCACAGACCACCTGCCAAAGTGCAAACACCCAAGCGATTTCTGACACACGCTACATCTAAGGGCTTAGAGTTGCAGATGGTCCTCACCTTCCCTTGACACCGCTTTCATAGCCAAACACACTCTGCCCATCGGCCTTTGCCTTGCCTCCCAGCACTCCCAACACACATTCTCAGACTCAGTCTCACTCTCACTCCCGGCACAGACCACCTCCCAAAGTGCAAACACCCAAGCCATTTCTCCCATACGATAGGCCTAAGGGCTTAGAGCTGATGCTGGTCGTCACATTCCCTTCACACCGCTTTCACAGCCAAACACACTCTGCCCATCTGACTTTGCCTTGCCTCACAGCACTCCCAACACACATTCTCAGGCTCACTCTCACTCTCACTACCGGCACAGACCACCTCCCAAAGTGCAAACGTCCAAGCCATTTCTCCCATACGATAGGCCTAAGGGCTTAGAGCTGTTGCTGGTCCTCACCTTCCCTTGACACCGCTTTCACAGCCAAACACACTCTGGCCATCTACCTTTGCCTTGCCTCCCAGCACTCCCAACACACTCTCACTCTCGGCACAGACCACCTCCCAAAGTGCCAACAACCAAGCGATTTCTGACGCACGCTACATCTAAGGGCTTAGAGCTGTTGCTGGTCCTCACCTTCCCTTGACACCGCTTTCACAGCCAAACACACTCTGCCCATCTGCCTTTACCTTGCCTCCCGGCACTGCCAACACACATTCTCAGGCTCACTCAGGCTCTCACTCTCACTCCCAGCACAGACCAACTCCCAAAGTGCAAACGTCCAAGCGATTTCTGACGCTCGCTACCTCTAAGGGCTTAGAGGTGTGGCTGGTCCTCACCTTCCCTTGACACCGCTTTCACAGCCAAACACACTCTGCCCATCTGCCTTTACCTTGCCTCCCGGCACTCCCAACACACTCTCACTCTCAGCACCCACCACCTCCCAAAGTGCCAACAACCAAGCGAGTTCTGACGCACGCTACATCTAAGGGCTTAGAGCAGATGCTGGTCCTCACCTTCCCTTGACACCGCTTTCACAGCCAAACACACTCTGCCCATCTGCCTTTGCCTTGCCTCCCAGCACTCCCAACACACATTCTCAGGCTCACTCTCACTCTCACTAACGGAACAGACCACTTCCCAAAGTGCAAACGTCCAAGCCATTTCTCCCATACGATAGGCCTAAGGGCTTAGAGCTGTTGCTGGTCCTCACCTTCCCTTGACACCGCTTTCACAGCCAAACACACTCTGCCCATCTGCCTTTGCCTTGCCTCCCGGCAATCCCAACACACTCTCACTCTCGGCACACACTACCTCCCAAAGTGCCAACAACCAAGCGAGTTCTGACGCACGCTACATCTAAGGGCTTAGAGCTGTTGCTGGTCCTCACCTTCCCTTGACACCGCTTTCACAGCCAAACACACTCTGCCCATCTGCCTTTACCTTGCCTCCCGGCACTGCCAACACACATTCTCAGGCTCACTCAGGCTCTCACTCTCACTCCCAGCACAGACCAACTCCCAAAGTGCAAACGTCCAAGCGATTTCTGACGCACGCTACATCTAAGGGCTTAGAGATGTGGCTGGTCCTCACCTTCCCTTGACACCGCTTTCACAGCCAAACACACTCTGCCCATCTGCCTTTGCCTCAACTCGCACCACTCCCAACACACTCTCACTCTCGGCACACACCACCTCCCAAAGTGCCAACAACCAAGCGAGTTCTGACGCACGCTACATCTAAGGGCTTAGAGCAGATGCTGGTCCTCACCTTCCCTTGACACCGCTTTCACAGCCAAACACACTCTGGCCATCTGCCTTTGCCTCAACTCCCACCACTCCCAACACACTCTCACTCTCGGCACACACCACCTCCCAAAGTGCCAGCACCCAAGCGGTTTCTGACACACGCTACATCTAAGGGCTCAGAGCTGTTGCTGGTCATCACCTTCCCTTCACAGCGCTTTCACAGCCAAACACACTCTGCCCATCTAGCCTGGCTTTGCCTCCCAGCACTCCCAACACACATTCTCAGGCGCAATCTAACTCTCACTCCTGGCACAGACCACCTCCCAAAGTGCAGACGTGCAAGCCATTTCTCCCCTAGGATAGGCCTAAGGGCTTAGAGCTGTGGCTGGTCCTTACCTTCCCTTGACACCGCTTTCACAGCCAAACACACTCTGGGAATCTGCCCTGGCTTTGCCTCCCAGCACTCCCAACACACATTCTCAGGTGCAATCTCACTGTCACTCCCGGCACAGACCACCTCCCATAGTGACAACACGCAAGCCATTTCTCCCAGGCGACAGGCCTAAGGGCTTAGAGCTGTTGCTGGTCCTCACCTTCCCTTGACACCGCTTTCACAGACAAACACATTCTGCCCATCTGCCTTTGCCTTGCCTCACAGCACTCCCAACACACAGTCTCACTCTTGGCACAGACCACCTCCCAAAGTGCCAACACCCAAGCTATTTCGGAGGCACGCTACATGTAAGGGCTTAGAGCTGTTGCTGGTCCTCACCTTCCCTTGACACCGCTTTCACAGCCAAACACACTCTGCCCATCTACCCTGGCTTTGCCTCCCAGCACTCCCAACACACATTCTCAGGTTCAATCTCACTCTCACTCCTGGCACAGACCACCTCCCAAAGTGCAAACACCCAAGCCATTTCTCCCATACGATAGGCCTAAGGGCTTAGAGCTGTTGCTGGTCCTCACCTTCCCTTGACACCGCTTTCACAGCCAAACACACTCTGGCCATCTACCTTTGCCTTGCCTCCCAGCACTCCCAACACACTCTCACTACCGGCACAGACCACCTGCCAAAGTGCAAACACCCAAGCGATTTCTGACACACGCTACATCTAAGGGCTTAGAGCTGTTGATGGTCCTCACCTTCCCTTGACACCGCTTTCACAGCCAAACACACTCTGCCCATCGGCCTTTGCCTTGCCTCCCAGCACTCCCAACACACATTCTCAGACTCACTCTCACTCTCACTCCCGGCACAGACCACTTCCCAAAGTGCAAACACCCAAGCCATTTCTCCCATACGATAGGCCTAAGGGCTTAGAGCTGATGCTGGTCCTCACATTCCCTTCACACCGCTTTCACAGCCAAACACACTCTGGCCATCTGCCTTTGCCTTGCCTACCAGCACTCCCAACACACATTCTCAGGCTCACTCTCACTCTCACTACCGGCACAGACCACCTCCCAAAGTGCAAACGTCCAAGCCATTTCTCCCATACGATAGGCCTAAGGGCTTAGAGCTGATGCTGGTCCTCACCTTCCCTTGACACCGCTTTCACAGCCAAACACACTCTGGCCATCTACCTTTGCCTTGCCTCCCAGCACTCCCAACACACTCTCACTCTCGGCACAGACCACCTCCCAAAGTGCCAACAACCAAGCGATTTCTGACGCACGCTACATCTAAGGGCTTAGAGCTGTTGCTGGTCCTCACCTTCCCTTGACACCGCTTTCACAGCCAAACACACTCTGGCCATCTGCCTTTACCTTGCCTCCCGGCACTGCCAACACACATTCTCAGGCTCACTCAGGCTCTCACTCTCACTCCCAGCACAGACCAACTCCCAAAGTGCAAACGTCCAAGCGATTTCTGACGCTCGCTACCTCTAAAGGCTTAGAGGTGTGGCTGGTCCTCACCTTCCCTTGACACCGCTTTCACAGCCAAACACACTCTGCCCATCTGCCTTTACCTTGCCTCCCGGCACTCCCAACACACTCTCACTCTCGGCACACACCACCTCCCAAAGTGCCAACAACCAAGCGAGTTCTGACGCACGCTACATCTAAGGGCTTAGAGCAGATGCTGGTCCTCACCTTCCCTTGACACCGCTTTCACAGCCAAACACACTCTGGCCATCTGCCTTTGCCTTGCCTCCCAGCACTCCCAACACACATTCTCAGGCTCACTCTCACTCTCACTAACGGAACAGACCACTTCCCAAAGTGCAAACGTCCAAGCCATTTCTCCCATACGATAGGCCTAAGGGCTTAGAGCTGTTGCTGGTCCTCACCTTCCCTTGACACCGCTTTCACAGCCAAACACACTCTGCCCATCTGCCTTTGCCTTGCCTCCCGGCAATCCCAACACACTCTCACTCTCGGCACACACTACCTCCCAAAGTGCCAACAACCAAGCGAGTTCTGACGCACGCTACATCTAAGGGCTTAGAGCTGTTGCTGGTCCTCACCTTCCCTTGACACCGCTTTCACAGCCAAACACACTCTGCCCATCTGCCTTTGCCTTGCCTCCCAGCACTCCCAACACACTCTCACTCTCGGCACAGACCACCTGCCAAAGTGCAAACACCCAAGCGATTTCTGACACACGCTACATCTAAGGGCTTAGAGTTGCAGATGGTCCTCACCTTCCCTTGACACCGCTTTCATAGCCAAACACACTCTGCCCATCGGCCTTTGCCTTGCCTCCCAGCACTCCCAACACACATTCTCAGACTCAGTCTCACTCTCACTCCCGGCACAGACCACCTCCCAAAGTGCAAACACCCAAGCCATTTCTCCCATACGATAGGCCTAAGGGCTTAGAGCTGATGCTGGTCCTCACATTCCCTTGACACCGCTTTCACAGCCAAACACACTCTGGCCATCTGCCTTTGCCTTGCCTACCAGCACTCCCAACACACATTCTCAGGCTCACTCTCACTCTCACTACCGGCACAGACCACCTCCCAAAGTGCAAACGTCCAAGCCATTTCTCCCATACGATAGGCCTAAGGGCTTAGAGCTGTTGCTGGTCCTCACCTTCCCTTGACACCGCTTTCACAGCCAAACACACTCTGGCCATCTACCTTTGCCTTGCCTCCCAGCACTCCCAACACACTCTCACTCTCGGCACAGACCACCTCCCAAAGTGCCAACAACCAAGCGATTTCTGACGCACGCTACATCTAAGGGCTTAGAGCTGTTGCTGGTCCTCACCTTCCCTTGACACCGCTTTCACAGCCAAACACACTCTGCCCATCTGCCTTTACCTTGCCTCCCGGCACTGCCAACACACATTCTCAGGCTCACTCAGGCTCTCACTCTCACTCCCAGCACAGACCAACTCCCAAAGTGCAAACGTCCAAGCGATTTCTGACGCACGCTACATCTAAGGGCTTAGAGATGTGGCTGGTCCTCACCTTCCCTTGACACCGCTTTCACAGCCAAACACACTCTGCCCATCTGCCTTTGCCTCAACTCGCACCACTCCCAACACACTCTCACTCTCGGCACACACCACCTCCCAAAGTGCCAACAACCAAGCGAGTTCTGACGCACGCTACATCTAAGGGCTTAGAGCAGATGCTGGTCCTCACCTTCCCTTGACACCGCTTTCACAGCCAAACACACTCTGGCCATCTGCCTTTGCCTCAACTCCCACCACTCCCAACACACTCTCACTCTCGGCACACACCACCTCCCAAAGTGCCAGCACCCAAGCGGTTTCTGACACACGCTACATCTAAGGGCTCAGAGCTGTTGCTGGTCATCACCTTCCCTTCACAGCGCTTTCACAGCCAAACACACTCTGCCCATCTAGCCTGGCTTTGCCTCCCAGCACTCCCAACACACATTCTCAGGCGCAATCTAACTCTCACTCCTGGCACAGACCACCTCCCAAAGTGCAGACGTGCAAGCCATTTCTGCCCTAGGATAGGCCTAAGGGCTTAGAGCTGTGGCTGGTCCTTACCTTCCCTTGACACCGCTTTCACAGCCAAACACACTCTGGGAATCTGCCCTGGCTTTGCCTCCCAGCACTCCCAACACACATTCTCAGGTGCAATCTCACTGTCACTCCCGGCACAGACCACCTCCCATAGTGACAACACGCAAGCCATTTCTCCCAGGCGACAGGCCTAAGGGCTTAGAGCTGTTGCTGGTCCTCACCTTCCCTTGACACCGCTTTCACAGACAAACACATTCTGCCCATCTGCCTTTGCCTTGCCTCACAGCACTCCCAACACACAGTCTCACTCTTGGCACAGACCACCTCCCAAAGTGCCAACACCCAAGCTATTTCGGAGGCACGCTACATGTAAGGGCTTAGAGCTGTTGCTGGTCCTCACCTTCCCTTGACACCGCTTTCACAGCCAAACACACTCTGCCCATCTACCCTGGCTTTGCCTCCCAGCACTCCCAACACACATTCTCAGGTTCAATCTCACTCTCACTCCTGGCACAGACCACCTCCCAAAGTGCAAACACCCAAGCCATTTCTCCCATACGATAGGCCTAAGGGCTTAGAGCTGTTGCTGGTCCTCACCTTCCCTTGACACCGCTTTCACAGCCAAACACACTCTGGCCATCTACCTTTGCCTTGCCTCCCAGCACTCCCAACACACTCTCACTACCGGCACAGACCACCTGCCAAAGTGCAAACACCCAAGCGATTTCTGACACACGCTACATCTAAGGGCTTAGAGCTGTTGCTGGTCCTCACCTTCCCTTGACACCGCTTTCACAGCCAAACACACTCTGCCCATCGGCCTTTGCCTTGCCTCCCAGCACTCCCAACACACATTCTCAGACTCAATCTCACTCTCACTCCCGGCACAGACCACTTCCCAAAGTGCAAACACCCAAGCCATTTCTCCCATACGATAGGCCTAAGGGCTTAGAGCTGATGCTGGTCCTCACATTCCCTTCACACCGCTTTCACAGCCAAACACACTCTGGCCATCTACCCTGGCTTTGCCTCCCAGCACTCCCAACACACATTCTCAGACTCAATCTCACTCTCACTCCTGGCACAGACCACCTCCCAAAGTGCAAACACCCAAGCCATTTCTCCCATACGATAGGCCTAAGGGCTTAGAGCTGTTGCTGGTCCTCACCTTCCCTTGACACCGCTTTCACAGCCAAACACACTATGGCCATGTACCTTTGCCTTGCCTCCCAGCACTCCCAACACACTCTCACTCTCGGCACAGACCACCTCCCAAAGTGCCAACAACCAAGCGATTTCTGACGCACGCTACATCTAAGGGCTTAGAGCTGTTGCTGGTCCTCACCTTCCCTTGACACCGCTTTCACAGCC
Source organism: Pelecanus crispus (assembly GCF_030463565.1). Taxonomy (NCBI): domain Eukaryota; kingdom Metazoa; phylum Chordata; class Aves; order Pelecaniformes; family Pelecanidae; genus Pelecanus; species Pelecanus crispus. The sequence continues at coordinate 558,179 of NW_027461445.1, read as the reverse complement.
AAACACACTCTGCCCATCTGCCTTTACCTTGCCTCCCGGCACTGCCAACACACATTCTCAGGCTCACTCAGGCTCTCACTCTCACTCCCAGCACAGACCAACTCCCAAAGTGCAAACGTCCAAGCGATTTCTGACGCTCGCTACCTCTAAGGGCTTAGAGGTGTGGCTGGTCCTCACCTTCCCTTGACACCGCTTTCACAGCCAAACACACTCTGCCCATCTGCCTTTACCTTGCCTCCCGGCACTCCCAACACACTCTCACTCTCGGCACACACCACCTCCCAAAGTGCCAACAACCAAGCGAGTTCTGACGCACGCTACATCTAAGGGCTTAGAGCAGATGCTGGTCCTCACCTTCCCTTGACACCGCTTTCACAGCCAAACACACTCTGCCCATCTGCCTTTGCCTTGCCTCCCAGCACTCCCAACACATTCTCAGGCTCACTCTCACTCTCACTAACGGAACAGACCACTTCCCAAAGTGCAAACGTCCAAGCCATTTCTCCCATACGATAGGCCTAAGGGCTTAGAGCTGTTGCTGGTCCTCACCTTCCCTTGACACCGCTTTCACAGCCAAACACACTCTGCCCATCTGCCTTTGCCTTGCCTCCCGGCAATCCCAACACACTCTCACTCTCGGCACACACTACCTCCCAAAGTGCCAACAACCAAGCGAGTTCTGACGCACGCTACATCTAAGGGCTTAGAGCTGTTGCTGGTCCTCACCTTCCCTTGACACCGCTTTCACAGCCAAACACACTCTGCCCATCTGCCTTTACCTTGCCTCCCGGCACTGCCAACACACATTCTCAGGCTCACTCAGGCTCTCACTCTCACTCCCAGCACAGACCAACTCCCAAAGTGCAAACGTCCAAGCGATTTCTGACGCACGCTACATCTAAGGGCTTAGAGATGTGGCTGGTCCTCACCTTCCCTTGACACCGCTTTCACAGCCAAACACACTCTGCCCATCTGCCTTTGCCTCAACTCGCACCACTCCCAACACACTCTCACTCTCGGCACACACCACCTCCCAAAGTGCCAACAACCAAGCGAGTTCTGACGCACGCTACATCTAAGGGCTTAGAGCAGATGCTGGTCCTCACCTTCCCTTGACACCGCTTTCACAGCCAAACACACTCTGGCCATCTGCCTTTGCCTCAACTCCCACCACTCCCAACACACTCTCACTCTCGGCACACACCACCTCCCAAAGTGCCAGCACCCAAGCGGTTTCTGACACACGCTACATCTAAGGGCTCAGAGCTGTTGCTGGTCATCACCTTCCCTTCACAGCGCTTTCACAGCCAAACACACTCTGCCCATCTAGCCTGGCTTTGCCTCCCAGCACTCCCAACACACATTCTCAGGCGCAATCTAACTCTCACTCCTGGCACAGACCACCTCCCAAAGTGCAGACGTGCAAGCCATTTCTCCCCTAGGATAGGCCTAAGGGCTTAGAGCTGTGGCTGGTCCTTACCTTCCCTTGACACCGCTTTCACAGCCAAACACACTCTGGGAATCTGCCCTGGCTTTGCCTCCCAGCACTCCCAACACACATTCTCAGGTGCAATCTCACTGTCACTCCCGGCACAGACCACCTCCCATAGTGACAACACGCAAGCCATTTCTCCCAGGCGACAGGCCTAAGGGCTTAGAGCTGTTGCTGGTCCTCACCTTCCCTTGACACCGCTTTCACAGACAAACACATTCTGCCCATCTGCCTTTGCCTTGCCTCACAGCACTCCCAACACACAGTCTCACTCTTGGCACAGACCACCTCCCAAAGTGCCAACACCCAAGCTATTTCGGAGGCACGCTACATGTAAGGGCTTAGAGCTGTTGCTGGTCCTCACCTTCCCTTGACACCGCTTTCACAGCCAAACACACTCTGCCCATCTACCCTGGCTTTGCCTCCCAGCACTCCCAACACACATTCTCAGGTTCAATCTCACTCTCACTCCTGGCACAGACCACCTCCCAAAGTGCAAACACCCAAGCCATTTCTCCCATACGATAGGCCTAAGGGCTTAGAGCTGATGCTGGTCCTCACATTCCCTTGACACCGCTTTCACAGCCAAACACACTCTGGCCATCTGCCTTTGCCTTGCCTACCAGCACTCCCAACACACATTCTCAGGCTCACTCTCACTCTCACTACCGGCACAGACCACCTCCCAAAGTGCAAACGTCCAAGCCATTTCTCCCATACGATAGGCCTAAGGGCTTAGAGCTGATGCTGGTCCTCACCTTCCCTTGACACCGCTTTCACAGCCAAACACACTCTGGCCATCTACCTTTGCCTTGCCTCCCAGCACTCCCAACACACTCTCACTCTCGGCACAGACCACCTCCCAAAGTGCCAACAACCAAGCGATTTCTGACGCACGCTACATCTAAGGGCTTAGAGCTGTTGCTGGTCCTCACCTTCCCTTGACACCGCTTTCACAGCCAAACACACTCTGCCCATCTGCCTTTACCTTGCCTCCCGGCACTGCCAACACACATTCTCAGGCTCACTCAGGCTCTCACTCTCACTCCCAGCACAGACCAACTCCCAAAGTGCAAACGTCCAAGCGATTTCTGACGCACGCTACATCTAAGGGCTTAGAGATGTGGCTGGTCCTCACCTTCCCTTGACACCGCTTTCACAGCCAAACACACTCTGCCCATCTGCCTTTGCCTCAACTCGCACCACTCCCAACACACTCTCACTCTCGGCACACACCACCTCCCAAAGTGCCAACAACCAAGCGAGTTCTGACGCACGCTACATCTAAGGGCTTAGAGCAGATGCTGGTCCTCACCTTCCCTTGACACCGCTTTCACAGCCAAACACACTCTGGCCATCTGCCTTTGCCTCAACTCCCACCACTCCCAACACACTCTCACTCTCGGCACACACCACCTCCCAAAGTGCCAGCACCCAAGCGGTTTCTGACACACGCTACATCTAAGGGCTCAGAGCTGTTGCTGGTCATCACCTTCCCTTCACAGCGCTTTCACAGCCAAACACACTCTGCCCATCTAGCCTGGCTTTGCCTCCCAGCACTCCCAACACACATTCTCAGGCGCAATCTAACTCTCACTCCTGGCACAGACCACCTCCCAAAGTGCAGACGTGCAAGCCATTTCTGCCCTAGGATAGGCCTAAGGGCTTAGAGCTGTGGCTGGTCCTTACCTTCCCTTGACACCGCTTTCACAGCCAAACACACTCTGGGAATCTGCCCTGGCTTTGCCTCCCAGCACTCCCAACACACATTCTCAGGTGCAATCTCACTGTCACTCCCGGCACAGACCACCTCCCATAGTGACAACACGCAAGCCATTTCTCCCAGGCGACAGGCCTAAGGGCTTAGAGCTGTTGCTGGTCCTCACCTTCCCTTGACACCGCTTTCACAGACAAACACATTCTGCCCATCTGCCTTTGCCTTGCCTCACAGCACTCCCAACACACAGTCTCACTCTTGGCACAGACCACCTCCCAAAGTGCCAACACCCAAGCTATTTCGGAGGCACGCTACATGTAAGGGCTTAGAGCTGTTGCTGGTCCTCACCTTCCCTTGACACCGCTTTCACAGCCAAACACACTCTGCCCATCTACCCTGGCTTTGCCTCCCAGCACTCCCAACACACATTCTCAGGTTCAATCTCACTCTCACTCCTGGCACAGACCACCTCCCAAAGTGCAAACACCCAAGCCATTTCTCCCATACGATAGGCCTAAGGGCTTAGAGCTGTTGCTGGTCCTCACCTTCCCTTGACACCGCTTTCACAGCCAAACACACTCTGGCCATCTACCTTTGCCTTGCCTCCCAGCACTCCCAACACACTCTCACTACCGGCACAGACCACCTGCCAAAGTGCAAACACCCAAGCGATTTCTGACACACGCTACATCTAAGGGCTTAGAGCTGTTGCTGGTCCTCACCTTCCCTTGACACCGCTTTCACAGCCAAACACACTCTGCCCATCGGCCTTTGCCTTGCCTCCCAGCACTCCCAACACACATTCTCAGACTCAATCTCACTCTCACTCCCGGCACAGACCACTTCCCAAAGTGCAAACACCCAAGCCATTTCTCCCATACGATAGGCCTAAGGGCTTAGAGCTGATGCTGGTCCTCACATTCCCTTCACACCGCTTTCACAGCCAAACACACTCTGGCCATCTGCCTTTGCCTTGCCTACCAGCACTCCCAACACACATTCTCAGGCTCACTCTCACTCTCACTACCGGCACAGACCACCTCCCAAAGTGCAAACGTCCAAGCCATTTCTCCCATACGATAGGCCTAAGGGCTTAGAGCTGATGCTGGTCCTCACCTTCCCTTGACACCGCTTTCACAGCCAAACACACTCTGGCCATCTACCTTTGCCTTGCCTCCCAGCACTCCCAACACACTCTCACTCTCGGCACAGACCACCTCCCAAAGTGCCAACAACCAAGCGATTTCTGACGCACGCTACATCTAAGGGCTTAGAGCTGTTGCTGGTCCTCACCTTCCCTTGACACCGCTTTCACAGCCAAACACACTCTGCCCATCTGCCTTTACCTTGCCTCCCGGCACTGCCAACACACATTCTCAGGCTCACTCAGGCTCTCACTCTCACTCCCAGCACAGACCAACTCCCAAAGTGCAAACGTCCAAGCGATTTCTGACGCTCGCTACCTCTAAGGGCTTAGAGGTGTGGCTGGTCCTCACCTTCCCTTGACACCGCTTTCACAGCCAAACACACTCTGCCCATCTGCCTTTACCTTGCCTCCCGGCACTCCCAACACACTCTCACTCTCGGCACACACCACCTCCCAAAGTGCCAACAACCAAGCGAGTTCTGACGCACGCTACATCTAAGGGCTTAGAGCAGATGCTGGTCCTCACCTTCCCTTGACACCGCTTTCACAGCCAAACACACTCTGCCCATCTGCCTTTGCCTTGCCTCCCAGCACTCCCAACACATTCTCAGGCTCACTCTCACTCTCACTAACGGAACAGACCACTTCCCAAAGTGCAAACGTCCAAGCCATTTCTCCCATACGATAGGCCTAAGGGCTTAGAGCTGTTGCTGGTCCTCACCTTCCCTTGACACCGCTTTCACAGCCAAACACACTCTGCCCATCTGCCTTTGCCTTGCCTCCCGGCAATCCCAACACACTCTCACTCTCGGCACACACTACCTCCCAAAGTGCCAACAACCAAGCGAGTTCTGACGCACGCTACATCTAAGGGCTTAGAGCTGTTGCTGGTCCTCACCTTCCCTTGACACCGCTTTCACAGCCAAACACACTCTGCCCATCTGCCTTTACCTTGCCTCCCGGCACTGCCAACACACATTCTCAGGCTCACTCAGGCTCTCACTCTCACTCCCAGCACAGACCAACTCCCAAAGTGCAAACGTCCAAGCGATTTCTGACGCACGCTACATCTAAGGGCTTAGAGATGTGGCTGGTCCTCACCTTCCCTTGACACCGCTTTCACAGCCAAACACACTCTGCCCATCTGCCTTTGCCTCAACTCGCACCACTCCCAACACACTCTCACTCTCGGCACACACCACCTCCCAAAGTGCCAACAACCAAGCGAGTTCTGACGCACGCTACATCTAAGGGCTTAGAGCAGATGCTGGTCCTCACCTTCCCTTGACACCGCTTTCACAGCCAAACACACTCTGGCCATCTGCCTTTGCCTCAACTCCCACCACTCCCAACACACTCTCACTCTCGGCACACACCACCTCCCAAAGTGCCAGCACCCAAGCGGTTTCTGACACACGCTACATCTAAGGGCTCAGAGCTGTTGCTGGTCATCACCTTCCCTTCACAGCGCTTTCACAGCCAAACACACTCTGCCCATCTAGCCTGGCTTTGCCTCCCAGCACTCCCAACACACATTCTCAGGCGCAATCTAACTCTCACTCCTGGCACAGACCACCTCCCAAAGTGCAGACGTGCAAGCCATTTCTCCCCTAGGATAGGCCTAAGGGCTTAGAGCTGTGGCTGGTCCTTACCTTCCCTTGACACCGCTTTCACAGCCAAACACACTCTGGGAATCTGCCCTGGCTTTGCCTCCCAGCACTCCCAACACACATTCTCAGGTGCAATCTCACTGTCACTCCCGGCACAGACCACCTCCCATAGTGACAACACGCAAGCCATTTCTCCCAGGCGACAGGCCTAAGGGCTTAGAGCTGTTGCTGGTCCTCACCTTCCCTTGACACCGCTTTCACAGACAAACACATTCTGCCCATCTGCCTTTGCCTTGCCTCACAGCACTCCCAACACACAGTCTCACTCTTGGCACAGACCACCTCCCAAAGTGCCAACACCCAAGCTATTTCGGAGGCACGCTACATGTAAGGGCTTAGAGCTGTTGCTGGTCCTCACCTTCCCTTGACACCGCTTTCACAGCCAAACACACTCTGCCCATCTACCCTGGCTTTGCCTCCCAGCACTCCCAACACACATTCTCAGGTTCAATCTCACTCTCACTCCTGGCACAGACCACCTCCCAAAGTGCAAACACCCAAGCCATTTCTCCCATACGATAGGCCTAAGGGCTTAGAGCTGTTGCTGGTCCTCACCTTCCCTTGACACCGCTTTCACAGCCAAACACACTCTGGCCATCTACCTTTGCCTTGCCTCCCAGCACTCCCAACACACTCTCACTACCGGCACAGACCACCTGCCAAAGTGCAAACACCCAAGCGATTTCTGACACACGCTACATCTAAGGGCTTAGAGCTGTTGATGGTCCTCACCTTCCCTTGACACCGCTTTCACAGCCAAACACACTCTGCCCATCGGCCTTTGCCTTGCCTCCCAGCACTCCCAACACACATTCTCAGACTCACTCTCACTCTCACTCCCGGCACAGACCACTTCCCAAAGTGCAAACACCCAAGCCATTTCTCCCATACGATAGGCCTAAGGGCTTAGAGCTGATGCTGGTCCTCACATTCCCTTCACACCGCTTTCACAGCCAAACACACTCTGGCCATCTGCCTTTGCCTTGCCTACCAGCACTCCCAACACACATTCTCAGGCTCACTCTCACTCTCACTACCGGCACAGACCACCTCCCAAAGTGCAAACGTCCAAGCCATTTCTCCCATACGATAGGCCTAAGGGCTTAGAGCTGATGCTGGTCCTCACCTTCCCTTGACACCGCTTTCACAGCCAAACACACTCTGCCCATCTACCTTTGCCTTGCCTCCCAGCACTCCCAACACACTCTCACTCTCGGCACAGACCACCTCCCAAAGTGCCAACAACCAAGCGATTTCTGACGCACGCTACATCTAAGGGCTTAGAGCTGTTGCTGGTCCTCACCTTCCCTTGACACCGCTTTCACAGCCAAACACACTCTGGCCATCTGCCTTTACCTTGCCTCCCGGCACTGCCAACACACATTCTCAGGCTCACTCAGGCTCTCACTCTCACTCCCAGCACAGACCAACTCCCAAAGTGCAAACGTCCAAGCGATTTCTGACGCTCGCTACCTCTAAAGGCTTAGAGGTGTGGCTGGTCCTCACCTTCCCTTGACACCGCTTTCACAGCCAAACACACTCTGCCCATCTGCCTTTACCTTGCCTCCCGGCACTCCCAACACACTCTCACTCTCGGCACACACCACCTCCCAAAGTGCCAACAACCAAGCGAGTTCTGACGCACGCTACATCTAAGGGCTTAGAGCAGATGCTGGTCCTCACCTTCCCTTGACACCGCTTTCACAGCCAAACACACTCTGGCCATCTGCCTTTGCCTTGCCTCCCAGCACTCCCAACACACATTCTCAGGCTCACTCTCACTCTCACTAACGGAACAGACCACTTCCCAAAGTGCAAACGTCCAAGCCATTTCTCCCATACGATAGGCCTAAGGGCTTAGAGCTGTTGCTGGTCCTCACCTTCCCTTGACACCGCTTTCACAGCCAAACACACTCTGCCCATCTGCCTTTGCCTTGCCTCCCGGCAATCCCAACACACTCTCACTCTCGGCACACACTACCTCCCAAAGTGCCAACAACCAAGCGAGTTCTGACGCACGCTACATCTAAGGGCTTAGAGCTGTTGCTGGTCCTCACCTTCCCTTGACACCGCTTTCACAGCCAAACACACTCTGCCCATCTGCCTTTGCCTTGCCTCCCAGCACTCCCAACACACTCTCACTCTCGGCACAGACCACCTGCCAAAGTGCAAACACCCAAGCGATTTCTGACACACGCTACATCTAAGGGCTTAGAGTTGCAGATGGTCCTCACCTTCCCTTGACACCGCTTTCATAGCCAAACACACTCTGCCCATCGGCCTTTGCCTTGCCTCCCAGCACTCCCAACACACATTCTCAGACTCAGTCTCACTCTCACTCCCGGCACAGACCACCTCCCAAAGTGCAAACACCCAAGCCATTTCTCCCATACGATAGGCCTAAGGGCTTAGAGCTGATGCTGGTCCTCACATTCCCTTGACACCGCTTTCACAGCCAAACACACTCTGCCCATCTGCCTTTGCCTTGCCTACCAGCACTCCCAACACACATTCTCAGGCTCACTCTCACTCTCACTACCGGCACAGACCACCTCCCAAAGTGCAAACGTCCAAGCCATTTCTCCCATACGATAGGCCTAAGGGCTTAGAGCTGTTGCTGGTCCTCACCTTCCCTTGACACCGCTTTCACAGCCAAACACACTCTGGCCATCTACCTTTGCCTTGCCTCCCAGCACTCCCAACACACTCTCACTCTCGGCACAGACCACCTCCCAAAGTGCCAACAACCAAGCGATTTCTGACGCACGCTACATCTAAGGGCTTAGAGCTGTTGCTGGTCCTCACCTTCCCTTGACACCGCTTTCACAGCCAAACACACTCTGCCCATCTGCCTTTACCTTGCCTCCCGGCACTGCCAACACACATTCTCAGGCTCACTCAGGCTCTCACTCTCACTCCCAGCACAGACCAACTCCCAAAGTGCAAACGTCCAAGCGATTTCTGACGCTCGCTACCTCTAAGGGCTTAGAGGTGTGGCTGGTCCTCACCTTCCCTTGACACTGCTTTCACAGCCAAACACACTCTGCCCATCTGCCTTTACCTTGCCTCCCGGCACTCCCAACACACTCTCACTCTCAGCACCCACCACCTCCCAAAGTGCCAACAACCAAGCGAGTTCTGACGCACGCTACATCTAAGGGCTTAGAGCAGATGCTGGTCCTCACCTTCCCTTGACACCGCTTTCACAGCCAAACACACTCTGCCCATCTGCCTTTGCCTTGCCTACCAGCACTCCCAACACACATTCTCAGGCTCACTCTCACTCTCACTAACGGAACAGACCACTTCCCAAAGTGCAAACGTCCAAGCCATTTCTCCCATACGATAGGCCTAAGGGCTTAGAGCTGTTGCTGGTCCTCACCTTCCCTTGACACCGCTTTCACAGCCAAACACACTCTGCCCATCTGCCTTTGCCTTGCCTCCCGGCAATCCCAACACACTCTCACTCTCGGCACACACTACCTCCCAAAGTGCCAACAACCAAGCGAGTTCTGACGCACGCTACATCTAAGGGCTTAGAGCTGTTGCTGGTCCTCACCTTCCCTTGACACCGCTTTCACAGCCAAACACACTCTGCCCATCTGCCTTTACCTTGCCTCCCGGCACTGCCAACACACATTCTCAGGCTCACTCAGGCTCTCACTCTCACTCCCAGCACAGACCAACTCCCAAAGTGCAAACGTCCAAGCGATTTCTGACGCACGCTACATCTAAGGGCTTAGAGATGTGGCTGGTCCTCACCTTCCCTTGACACCGCTTTCACAGCCAAACACACTCTGCCCATCTGCCTTTGCCTCAACTCGCACCACTCCCAACACACTCTCACTCTCGGCACACACCACCTCCCAAAGTGCCAACAACCAAGCGAGTTCTGACGCACGCTACATCTAAGGGCTTAGAGCAGATGCTGGTCCTCACCTTCCCTTGACACCGCTTTCACAGCCAAACACACTCTGGCCATCTGCCTTTGCCTCAACTCCCACCACTCCCAACACACTCTCACTCTCGGCACACACCACCTCCCAAAGTGCCAGCACCCAAGCGGTTTCTGACACACGCTACATCTAAGGGCTCAGAGCTGTTGCTGGTCATCACCTTCCCTTCACAGCGCTTTCACAGCCAAACACACTCTGCCCATCTAGCCTGGCTTTGCCTCCCAGCACTCCCAACACACATTCTCAGGCGCAATCTAACTCTCACTCCTGGCACAGACCACCTCCCAAAGTGCAGACGTGCAAGCCATTTCTGCCCTAGGATAGGCCTAAGGGCTTAGAGCTGTGGCTGGTCCTTACCTTCCCTTGACACCGCTTTCACAGCCAAACACACTCTGGGAATCTGCCCTGGCTTTGCCTCCCAGCACTCCCAACACACATTCTCAGGTGCAATCTCACTGTCACTCCCGGCACAGACCACCTCCCATAGTGACAACACGCAAGCCATTTCTCCCAGGCGACAGGCCTAAGGGCTTAGAGCTGTTGCTGGTCCTCACCTTCCCTTGACACCGCTTTCACAGACAAACACATTCTGCCCATCTGCCTTTGCCTTGCCTCACAGCACTCCCAACACACAGTCTCACTCTTGGCACAGACCACCTCCCAAAGTGCCAACACCCAAGCTATTTCGGAGGCACGCTACATGTAAGGGCTTAGAGCTGTTGCTGGTCCTCACCTTCCCTTGACACCGCTTTCACAGCCAAACACACTCTGCCCATCTACCCTGGCTTTGCCTCCCAGCACTCCCAACACACATTCTCAGGTTCAATCTCACTCTCACTCCTGGCACAGACCACCTCCCAAAGTGCAAACACCCAAGCCATTTCTCCCATACGATAGGCCTAAGGGCTTAGAGCTGTTGCTGGTCCTCACCTTCCCTTGACACCGCTTTCACAGCCAAACACACTCTGGCCATCTACCTTTGCCTTGCCTCCCAGCACTCCCAACACACTCTCACTACCGGCACAGACCACCTGCCAAAGTGCAAACACCCAAGCGATTTCTGACACACGCTACATCTAAGGGCTTAGAGCTGTTGATGGTCCTCACCTTCCCTTGACACCGCTTTCACAGCCAAACACACTCTGCCCATCGGCCTTTGCCTTGCCTCCCAGCACTCCCAACACACATTCTCAGACTCAATCTCACTCTCACTCCCGGCACAGACCACTTCCCAAAGTGCAAACACCCAAGCCATTTCTCCCATACGATAGGCCTAAGGGCTTAGAGCTGATGCTGGTCCTCACATTCCCTTCACACCGCTTTCACAGCCAAACACACTCTGGCCATCTGCCTTTGCCTTGCCTACCAGCACTCCCAACACACATTCTCAGGCTCACTCTCACTCTCACTACCGGCACAGACCACCTCCCAAAGTGCAAACGTCCAAGCCATTTCTCCCATACGATAGGCCTAAGGGCTTAGAGCTGATGCTGGTCCTCACCTTCCCTTGACACCGCTTTCACAGCCAAACACACTCTGGCCATCTACCTTTGCCTTGCCTCCCAGCACTCCCAACACACTCTCACTCTCGGCACAGACCACCTCCCAAAGTGCCAACAACCAAGCGATTTCTGACGCACGCTACATCTAAGGGCTTAGAGCTGTTGCTGGTCCTCACCTTCCCTTGACACCGCTTTCACAGCCAAACACACTCTGGCCATCTGCCTTTACCTTGCCTCCCGGCACTGCCAACACACATTCTCAGGCTCACTCAGGCTCTCACTCTCACTCCCAGCACAGACCAACTCCCAAAGTGCAAACGTCCAAGCGATTTCTGACGCTCGCTACCTCTAAAGGCTTAGAGGTGTGGCTGGTCCTCACCTTCCCTTGACACCGCTTTCACAGCCAAACACACTCTGCCCATCTGCCTTTACCTTGCCTCCCGGCACTCCCAACACACTCTCACTCTCGGCACACACCACCTCCCAAAGTGCCAACAACCAAGCGAGTTCTGACGCACGCTACATCTAAGGGCTTAGAGCAGATGCTGGTCCTCACCTTCCCTTGACACCGCTTTCACAGCCAAACACACTCTGGCCATCTGCCTTTGCCTTGCCTCCCAGCACTCCCAACACACATTCTCAGGCTCACTCTCACTCTCACTAACGGAACAGACCACTTCCCAAAGTGCAAACGTCCAAGCCATTTCTCCCATACGATAGGCCTAAGGGCTTAGAGCTGTTGCTGGTCCTCACCTTCCCTTGACACCGCTTTCACAGCCAAACACACTCTGCCCATCTGCCTTTGCCTTGCCTCCCGGCAATCCCAACACACTCTCACTCTCGGCACACACTACCTCCCAAAGTGCCAACAACCAAGCGAGTTCTGACGCACGCTACATCTAAGGGCTTAGAGCTGTTGCTGGTCCTCACCTTCCCTTGACACCGCTTTCACAGACAAACACACTCTGCCCATCTGCCTTTGCCTTGCCTCCCAGCACTCCCAACACACTCTCACTCTCGGCACAGACCACCTGCCAAAGTGCAAACACCCAAGCGATTTCTGACACACGCTACATCTAAGGGCTTAGAGTTGCAGATGGTCCTCACCTTCCCTTGACACCGCTTTCATAGCCAAACACACTCTGCCCATCGGCCTTTGCCTTGCCTCCCAGCACTCCCAACACACATTCTCAGACTCAGTCTCACTCTCACTCCCGGCACAGACCACCTCCCAAAGTGCAAACACCCAAGCCATTTCTCCCATACGATAGGCCTAAGGGCTTAGAGCTGATGCTGGTCCTCACATTCCCTTGACACCGCTTTCACAGCCAAACACACTCTGGCCATCTGCCTTTGCCTTGCCTACCAGCACTCCCAACACACATTCTCAGGCTCACTCTCACTCTCACTACCGGCACAGACCACCTCCCAAAGTGCAAACGTCCAAGCCATTTCTCCCATACGATAGGCCTAAGGGCTTAGAGCTGTTGCTGGTCCTCACCTTCCCTTGACACCGCTTTCACAGCCAAACACACTCTGGCCATCTACCTTTGCCTTGCCTCCCAGCACTCCCAACACACTCTCACTCTCGGCACAGACCACCTCCCAAAGTGCCAACAACCAAGCGATTTCTGACGCACGCTACATCTAAGGCCTTAGAGCTGTTGCTGGTCCTCACCTTCCCTTGACACCGCTTTCACAGCCAAACACACTCTGCCCATCTGCCTTTACCTTGCCTCCCGGCACTGCCAACACACATTCTCAGGCTCACTCAGGCTCTCACTCTCACTCCCAGCACAGACCAACTCCCAAAGTGCAAACGTCCAAGCGATTTCTGACGCTCGCTACCTCTAAGGGCTTAGAGGTGTGGCTGGTCCTCACCTTCCCTTGACACCGCTTTCACAGCCAAACACACTCTGCCCATCTGCCTTTACCTTGCCTCCCGGCACTCCCAACACACTCTCACTCTCAGCACCCACCACCTCCCAAAGTGCCAACAACCAAGCGAGTTCTGACGCACGCTACATCTAAGGGCTTAGAGCAGATGCTGGTCCTCACCTTCCCTTGACACCGCTTTCACAGCCAAACACACTCTGCCCATCTGCCTTTGCCTTGCCTCCCAGCACTCCCAACACACATTCTCAGGCTCACTCTCACTCTCACTAACGGAACAGACCACTTCCCAAAGTGCAAACGTCCAAGCCATTTCTCCCATACGATAGGCCTAAGGGCTTAGAGCTGTTGCTGGTCCTCACCTTCCCTTGACACCGCTTTCACAGCCAAACACACTCTGCCCATCTGCCTTTGCCTTGCCTCCCGGCAATCCCAACACACTCTCACTCTCGGCACACACTACCTCCCAAAGTGCCAACAACCAAGCGAGTTCTGACGCACGCTACATCTAAGGGCTTAGAGCTGTTGCTGGTCCTCACCTTCCCTTGACACCGCTTTCACAGCCAAACACACTCTGCCCATCTGCCTTTACCTTGCCTCCCGGCACTGCCAACACACATTCTCAGGCTCACTCAGGCTCTCACTCTCACTCCCAGCACAGACCAACTCCCAAAGTGCAAACGTCCAAGCGATTTCTGACGCACGCTACATCTAAGGGCTTAGAGATGTGGCTGGTCCTCACCTTCCCTTGACACCGCTTTCACAGCCAAACACACTCTGCCCATCTGCCTTTGCCTCAACTCGCACCACTCCCAACACACTCTCACTCTCGGCACACACCACCTCCCAAAGTGCCAACAACCAAGCGAGTTCTGACGCACGCTACATCTAAGGGCTTAGAGCAGATGCTGGTCCTCACCTTCCCTTGACACCGCTTTCACAGCCAAACACACTCTGGCCATCTGCCTTTGCCTCAACTCCCACCACTCCCAACACACTCTCACTCTCGGCACACACCACCTCCCAAAGTGCCAGCACCCAAGCGGTTTCTGACACACGCTACATCTAAGGGCTCAGAGCTGTTGCTGGTCATCACCTTCCCTTCACAGCGCTTTCACAGCCAAACACACTCTGCCCATCTAGCCTGGCTTTGCCTCCCAGCACTCCCAACACACATTCTCAGGCGCAATCTAACTCTCACTCCTGGCACAGACCACCTCCCAAAGTGCAGACGTGCAAGCCATTTCTGCCCTAGGATAGGCCTAAGGGCTTAGAGCTGTGGCTGGTCCTTACCTTCCCTTGACACCGCTTTCACAGCCAAACACACTCTGGGAATCTGCCCTGGCTTTGCCTCCCAGCACTCCCAACACACATTCTCAGGTGCAATCTCACTGTCACTCCCGGCACAGACCACCTCCCATAGTGACAACACGCAAGCCATTTCTCCCAGGCGACAGGCCTAAGGGCTTAGAGCTGTTGCTGGTCCTCACCTTCCCTTGACACCGCTTTCACAGACAAACACATTCTGGCCATCTGCCTTTGCCTTGCCTCACAGCACTCCCAACACACTCTCACTACCGGCACAGACCACCTCCCAAAGTGCCAACACCCAAGCTATTTCGGAGGCACGCTACATGTAAGGGCTTAGAGCTGTTGCTGGTCCTCACCTTCCCTTGACACCGCTTTCACAGCCAAACACACTCTGCCCATCTACCCTGGCTTTGCCTCCCAGCACTCCCAACACACATTCTCAGGTTCAATCTCACTCTCACTCCTGGCACAGACCACCTCCCAAAGTGCAAACACCCAAGCCATTTCTCCCATACGATAGGCCTAAGGGCTTAGAGCTGTTGCTGGTCCTCACCTTCCCTTGACACCGCTTTCACAGCCAAACACACTCTGGCCATCTACCTTTGCCTTGCCTCCCAGCACTCCCAACACACTCTCACTACCGGCACAGACCACCTGCCAAAGTGCAAACACCCAAGCGATTTCTGACACACGCTACATCTAAGGGCTTAGAGCTGTTGCTGGTCCTCACCTTCCCTTGACACCGCTTTCACAGCCAAACACACTCTGCCCATCGGACTTTGCCTTGCCTCCCAGCACTCCCAACACACATTCTCAGACTCAATCTCACTCTCACTCCCGGCACAGACCACTTCCCAAAGTGCAAACACCCAAGCCATTTCTCCCATACGATAGGCCTAAGGGCTTAGAGCTGATGCTGGTCCTCACATTCCCTTCACACCGCTTTCACAGCCAAACACACTCTGGCCATCTGCCTTTGCCTTGCCTACCAGCACTCCCAACACACATTCTCAGGCTCACTCTCACTCTCACTACCGGCACAGACCACCTCCCAAAGTGCAAACGTCCAAGCCATTTCTCCCATACGATAGGCCTAAGGGCTTAGAGCTGATGCTGGTCCTCACCTTCCCTTGACACCGCTTTCACAGCCAAACACACTCTGGCCATCTACCTTTGCCTTGCCTCCCAGCACTCCCAACACACTCTCACTCTCGGCACAGACCACCTCCCAAAGTGCCAACAACCAAGCGATTTCTGACGCACGCTACATCTAAGGGCTTAGAGCTGTTGCTGGTCCTCACCTTCCCTTGACACCGCTTTCACAGCCAAACACACTCTGCCCATCTGCCTTTACCTTGCCTCCCGGCACTGCCAACACACATTCTCAGGCTCACTCAGGCTCTCACTCTCACTCCCAGCACAGACCAACTCCCAAAGTGCAAACGTCCAAGCGATTTCTGACGCTCGCTACCTCTAAAGGCTTAGAGGTGTGGCTGGTCCTCACCTTCCCTTGACACCGCTTTCACAGCCAAACACACTCTGCCCATCTGCCTTTACCTTGCCTCCCGGCACTCCCAACACACTCTCACTCTCGGCACACACCACCTCCCAAAGTGCCAACAACCAAGCGAGTTCTGACGCACGCTACATCTAAGGGCTTAGAGCAGATGCTGGTCCTCACCTTCCCTTGACACCGCTTTCACAGCCAAACACACTCTGGCCATCTGCCTTTGCCTTGCCTCCCAGCACTCCCAACACACATTCTCAGGCTCACTCTCACTCTCACTAACGGAACAGACCACTTCCCAAAGTGCAAACGTCCAAGCCATTTCTCCCATACGATAGGCCTAAGGGCTTAGAGCTGTTGCTGGTCCTCACCTTCCCTTGACACCGCTTTCACAGCCAAACACACTCTGCCCATCTGCCTTTGCCTTGCCTCCCGGCAATCCCAACACACTCTCACTCTCGGCACACACTACCTCCCAAAGTGCCAACAACCAAGCGAGTTCTGACGCACGCTACATCTAAGGGCTTAGAGCTGTTGCTGGTCCTCACCTTCCCTTGACACCGCTTTCACAGCCAAACACACTCTGCCCATCTGCCTTTGCCTTGCCTCCCAGCACTCCCAACACACTCTCACTCACGGCACAGACCACCTGCCAAAGTGCAAACACCCAAGCGATTTCTGACACACGCTACATCTAAGGGCTTAGAGTTGCAGATGGTCCTCACCTTCCCTTGACACCGCTTTCATAGCCAAACACACTCTGCCCATCGGCCTTTGCCTTGCCTCCCAGCACTCCCAACACACATTCTCAGGCTCACTCTCACTCTCACTCCCGGCACAGACCACCTCCCAAAGTGCAAACACCCAAGCCATTTCTCCCATACGATAGGCCTAAGGGCTTAGAGCTGATGCTGGTCCTCACATTCCCTTGACACCGCTTTCATAGCCAAACACACTCTGCCCATCTGCCTTTGCCTTGCCTCCCAGCACTCCCAACACACTCTCACTCTCGGCACAGACCACCTCCCAAAGTGCCAACAACCAAGCGATTTCTGACGCACGCTACATCTAAGGGCTTAGAGCTGTTGCTGGTCCTCACCTTCCCTTGACACCGCTTTCACAGCCAAACACACTCTGCCCATCTGCCTTTACCTTGCCTCCCGGCACTGCCAACACACATTCTCAGGCTCACTCAGGCTCTCACTCTCACTCCCAGCACAGACCAACTCCCAAAGTGCAAACGTCCAAGCGATTTCTGACGCTCGCTACCTCTAAGGGCTTAGAGGTGTGGCTGGTCCTCACCTTCCCTTGACACCGC
The DNA here is from genome assembly GCF_030463565.1 of Pelecanus crispus. Taxonomy (NCBI): domain Eukaryota; kingdom Metazoa; phylum Chordata; class Aves; order Pelecaniformes; family Pelecanidae; genus Pelecanus; species Pelecanus crispus. Next base: position 540,666 of record NW_027461445.1, on the reverse strand, counting down.
TTTCACAGCCAAACACACTCTGCCCATCTGCCTTTGCCTTGCCTCCCAGCACTCCCAACACACATTCTCAGGCTCACTCTCACTCTCACTAACGGAACAGACCACTTCCCAAAGTGCAAACGTCCAAGCCATTTCTCCCATACGATAGGCCTAAGGGCTTAGAGCTGTTGCTGGTCCTCACCTTCCCTTGACACCGCTTTCACAGCCAAACACACTCTGCCCATCTGCCTTTGCCTTGCCTCCCGGCAATCCCAACACACTCTCACTCTCGGCACACACTACCTCCCAAAGTGCCAACAACCAAGCGAGTTCTGACGCACGCTACATCTAAGGGCTTAGAGCTGTTGCTGGTCCTCACCTTCCCTTGACACCGCTTTCACAGCCAAACACACTCTGCCCATCTGCCTTTACCTTGCCTCCCGGCACTGCCAACACACATTCTCAGGCTCACTCAGGCTCTCACTCTCACTCCCAGCACAGACCAACTCCCAAAGTGCAAACGTCCAAGCGATTTCTGACGCACGCTACATCTAAGGGCTTAGAGATGTGGCTGGTCCTCACCTTCCCTTGACACCGCTTTCACAGCCAAACACACTCTGCCCATCTGCCTTTGCCTCAACTCGCACCACTCCCAACACACTCTCACTCTCGGCACACACCACCTCCCAAAGTGCCAACAACCAAGCGAGTTCTGACGCACGCTACATCTAAGGGCTTAGAGCAGATGCTGGTCCTCACCTTCCCTTGACACCGCTTTCACAGCCAAACACACTCTGCCCATCTGCCTTTGCCTCAACTCCCACCACTCCCAACACACTCTCACTCTCGGCACACACCACCTCCCAAAGTGCCAGCACCCAAGCGGTTTCTGACACACGCTACATCTAAGGGCTCAGAGCTGTTGCTGGTCATCACCTTCCCTTCACAGCGCTTTCACAGCCAAACACACTCTGCCCATCTAGCCTGGCTTTGCCTCCCAGCACTCCCAACACACATTCTCAGGCGCAATCTAACTCTCACTCCTGGCACAGACCACCTCCCAAAGTGCAGACGTGCAAGCCATTTCTCCCCTAGGATAGGCCTAAGGGCTTAGAGCTGTGGCTGGTCCTTACCTTCCCTTGACACCGCTTTCACAGCCAAACACACTCTGGGAATCTGCCCTGGCTTTGCCTCCCAGCACTCCCAACACACATTCTCAGGTGCAATCTCACTGTCACTCCCGGCACAGACCACCTCCCATAGTGACAACACGCAAGCCATTTCTCCCAGGCGACAGGCCTAAGGGCTTAGAGCTGTTGCTGGTCCTCACCTTCCCTTGACACCGCTTTCACAGACAAACACATTCTGCCCATCTGCCTTTGCCTTGCCTCACAGCACTCCCAACACACAGTCTCACTCTTGGCACAGACCACCTCCCAAAGTGCCAACACCCAAGCTATTTCGGAGGCACGCTACATGTAAGGGCTTAGAGCTGTTGCTGGTCCTCACCTTCCCTTGACACCGCTTTCACAGCCAAACACACTCTGCCCATCTACCCTGGCTTTGCCTCCCAGCACTCCCAACACACATTCTCAGGTTCAATCTCACTCTCACTCCTGGCACAGACCACCTCCCAAAGTGCAAACACCCAAGCCATTTCTCCCATACGATAGGCCTAAGGGCTTAGAGCTGTTGCTGGTCCTCACCTTCCCTTGACACCGCTTTCACAGCCAAACACACTCTGGCCATCTACCTTTGCCTTGCCTCCCAGCACTCCCAACACACTCTCACTACCGGCACAGACCACCTGCCAAAGTGCAAACACCCAAGCGATTTCTGACACACGCTACATCTAAGGGCTTAGAGCTGTTGATGGTCCTCACCTTCCCTTGACACCGCTTTCACAGCCAAACACACTCTGCCCATCGGCCTTTGCCTTGCCTCCCAGCACTCCCAACACACATTCTCAGACTCAATCTCACTCTCACTCCCGGCACAGACCACTTCCCAAAGTGCAAACACCCAAGCCATTTCTCCCATACGATAGGCCTAAGGGCTTAGAGCTGATGCTGGTCCTCACATTCCCTTCACACCGCTTTCACAGCCAAACACACTCTGGCCATCTGCCTTTGCCTTGCCTACCAGCACTCCCAACACACATTCTCAGGCTCACTCTCACTCTCACTACCGGCACAGACCACCTCCCAAAGTGCAAACGTCCAAGCCATTTCTCCCATACGATAGGCCTAAGGGCTTAGAGATGTGGCTGGTCCTCACCTTCCCTTGACACCGCTTTCACAGCCAAACACACTCTGGCCATCTACCTTTGCCTTGCCTCCCAGCACTCCCAACACACTCTCACTCTCGGCACAGACCACCTCCCAAAGTGCCAACAACCAAGCGATTTCTGACGCACGCTACATCTAAGGGCTTAGAGCTGTTGCTGGTCCTCACCTTCCCTTGACACCGCTTTCACAGCCAAACACACTCTGCCCATCTGCCTTTACCTTGCCTCCCGGCACTGCCAACACACATTCTCAGGCTCACTCAGGCTCTCACTCTCACTCCCAGCACAGACCAACTCCCAAAGTGCAAACGTCCAAGCGATTTCTGACGCTCGCTACCTCTAAGGGCTTAGAGGTGTGGCTGGTCCTCACCTTCCCTTGACACCGCTTTCACAGCCAAACACACTCTGCCCATCTGCCTTTACCTTGCCTCCCGGCACTCCCAACACACTCTCACTCTCGGCACCCACCACCTCCCAAAGTGCCAACAACCAAGCGAGTTCTGACGCACGCTACATCTAAGGGCTTAGAGCAGATGCTGGTCCTCACCTTCCCTTGACACCGCTTTCACAGCCAAACACACTCTGCCCATCTGCCTTTGCCTTGCCTCCCAGCACTCCCAACACACATTCTCAGGCTCACTCTCACTCTCACTAACGGAACAGACCACTTCCCAAAGTGCAAACGTCCAAGCCATTTCTCCCATACGATAGGCCTAAGGGCTTAGAGCTGTTGCTGGTCCTCACCTTCCCTTGACACCGCTTTCACAGCCAAACACACTCTGCCCATCTGCCTTTGCCTTGCCTCCCAGCACTCCCAACACACTCTCACTCTCGGCACACACCACCTCCCAAAGTGCCAACAACCAAGCGAGTTCTGACGCACGCTACATCTAAGGGCTTAGAGCAGATGCTGGTCCTCACCTTCCCTTGACACCGCTTTCACAGCCAAACACACTCTGGCCATCTGCCTTTGCCTCAACTCCCACCACTCCCAACACACTCTCACTCTCGGCACACACCACCTCCCAAAGTGCCAGCACCCAAGCGGTTTCTGACACACGCTACATCTAAGGGCTCAGAGCTGTTGCTGGTCATCACCTTCCCTTCACAGCGCTTTCACAGCCAAACACACTCTGCCCATCTAGCCTGGCTTTGCCTCCCAGCACTCCCAACACACATTCTCAGGCGCAATCTAACTCTCACTCCTGGCACAGACCACCTCCCAAAGTGCAGACGTGCAAGCCATTTCTCCCCTAGGATAGGCCTAAGGGCTTAGAGCTGTGGCTGGTCCTTACCTTCCCTTGACACCGCTTTCACAGCCAAACACACTCTGGGAATCTGCCCTGGCTTTGCCTCCCAGCACTCCCAACACACATTCTCAGGTGCAATCTCACTGTCACTCCCGGCACAGACCACCTCCCATAGTGACAACACGCAAGCCATTTCTCCCAGGCGACAGGCCTAAGGGCTTAGAGCTGTTGCTGGTCCTCACCTTCCCTTGACACCGCTTTCACAGACAAACACATTCTGCCCATCTGCCTTTGCCTTGCCTCACAGCACTCCCAACACACAGTCTCACTCTTGGCACAGACCACCTCCCAAAGTGCCAACACCCAAGCTATTTCGGAGGCACGCTACATGTAAGGGCTTAGAGCTGTTGCTGGTCCTCACCTTCCCTTGACACCGCTTTCACAGCCAAACACACTCTGCCCATCTACCCTGGCTTTGCCTCCCAGCACTCCCAACACACATTCTCAGGTTCAATCTCACTCTCACTCCTGGCACAGACCACCTCCCAAAGTGCAAACACCCAAGCCATTTCTCCCATACGATAGGCCTAAGGGCTTAGAGCTGTTGCTGGTCCTCACCTTCCCTTGACACCGCTTTCACAGCCAAACACACTCTGGCCATCTACCTTTGCCTTGCCTCCCAGCACTCCCAACACACTCTCACTACCGGCACAGACCACCTGCCAAAGTGCAAACACCCAAGCGATTTCTGACACACGCTACATCTAAGGGCTTAGAGCTGTTGCTGGTCCTCACCTTCCCTTGACACCGCTTTCACAGCCAAACACACTCTGCCCATCTACCCTGGCTTTGCCTCCCAGCACTCCCAACACACATTCTCAGACTCAATCTCACTCTCACTCCCGGCACAGACCACTTCCCAAAGTGCAAACACCCAAGCCATTTCTCCCATACGATAGGCCTAAGGGCTTAGAGCTGATGCTGGTCCTCACATTCCCTTCACACCGCTTTCACAGCCAAACACACTCTGGCCATCTGCCTTTGCCTTGCCTACCAGCACTCCCAACACACATTCTCAGGCTCACTCTCACTCTCACTACCGGCACAGACCACCTCCCAAAGTGCAAACGTCCAAGCCATTTCTCCCATACGATAGGCCTAAGGGCTTAGAGCTGATGCTGGTCCTCACCTTCCCTTGACACCGCTTTCACAGCCAAACACACTCTGGCCATCTACCTTTGCCTTGCCTCCCAGCACTCCCAACACACTCTCACTCTCGGCACAGACCACCTCCCAAAGTGCCAACAACCAAGCGATTTCTGACGCACGCTACATCTAAGGGCTTAGAGCTGTTGCTGGTCCTCACCTTCCCTTGACACCGCTTTCACAGCCAAACACACTCTGCCCATCTGCCTTTACCTTGCCTCCCGGCACTGCCAACACACATTCTCAGGCTCACTCAGGCTCTCACTCTCACTCCCAGCACAGACCAACTCCCAAAGTGCAAACGTCCAAGCGATTTCTGACGCTCGCAACCTCTAAAGGCTTAGAGGTGTGGCTGGTCCTCACCTTCCCTTGACACCGCTTTCACAGCCAAACACACTCTGCCCATCTGCCTTTACCTTGCCTCCCGGCACTCCCAACACACTCTCACTCTCGGCACCCACCACCTCCCAAAGTGCCAACAACCAAGCGAGTTCTGACGCACGCTACATCTAAGGGCTTAGAGCAGATGCTGGTCCTCACCTTCCCTTGACACCGCTTTCACAGCCAAACACACTCTGCCCATCTGCCTTTGCCTCAACTCGCACCACTCCCAACACACATTCTCAGGCTCACTCTCACTCTCACTAACGGAACAGACCACTTCCCAAAGTGCAAACGTCCAAGCCATTTCTCCCATACGATAGGCCTAAGGGCTTAGAGCTGTTGCTGGTCCTCACCTTCCCTTGACACCGCTTTCACAGCCAAACACACTCTGCCCATCTGCCTTTGCCTTGCCTCCCGGCAATCCCAACACACTCTCACTCTCGGCACACACTACCTCCCAAAGTGCCAACAACCAAGCGAGTTCTGACGCACGCTACATCTAAGGGCTTAGAGCTGTTGCTGGTCCTCACCTTCCCTTGACACCGCTTTCACAGCCAAACACACTCTGCCCATCTGCCTTTGCCTTGCCTCCCAGCACTCCCAACACACTCTCACTCTCGGCACAGACCACCTGCCAAAGTGCAAACACCCAAGCGATTTCTGACACACGCTACATCTAAGGGCTTAGAGTTGCAGATGGTCCTCACCTTCCCTTGACACCGCTTTCATAGCCAAACACACTCTGCCCATCGGCCTTTGCCTTGCCTCCCAGCACTCCCAACACACATTCTCAGACTCAGTCTCACTCTCACTCCCGGCACAGACCACCTCCCAAAGTGCAAACACCCAAGCCATTTCTCCCATACGATAGGCCTAAGGGCTTAGAGCTGATGCTGGTCCTCACATTCCCTTGACACCGCTTTCACAGCCAAACACACTCTGGCCATCTGCCTTTGCCTTGCCTACCAGCACTCCCAACACACATTCTCAGGCTCACTCTCACTCTCACTACCGGCACAGACCACCTCCCAAAGTGCAAACGTCCAAGCCATTTCTCCCATACGATAGGCCTAAGGGCTTAGAGCTGTTGCTGGTCCTCACCTTCCCTTGACACCGCTTTCACAGCCAAACACACTCTGGCCATCTACCTTTGCCTTGCCTCCCAGCACTCCCAACACACTCTCACTCTCGGCACAGACCACCTCCCAAAGTGCCAACAACCAAGCGATTTCTGACGCACGCTACATCTAAGGGCTTAGAGCTGTTGCTGGTCCTCACCTTCCCTTGACACCGCTTTCACAGCCAAACACACTCTGCCCATCTGCCTTTACCTTGCCTCCCGGCACTGCCAACACACATTCTCAGGCTCACTCAGGCTCTCACTCTCACTCCCAGCACAGACCAACTCCCAAAGTGCAAACGTCCAAGCGATTTCTGACGCTCACTACCTCTAAGGGCTTAGAGGTGTGGCTGGTCCTCACCTTCCCTTGACACCGCTTTCACAGCCAAACACACTCTGCCCATCTGCCTTTACCTTGCCTCCCGGCACTCCCAACACACTCTCACTCTCGGCACCCACCACCTCCCAAAGTGCCAACAACCAAGCGAGTTCTGACGCACGCTACATCTAAGGGCTTAGAGCAGATGCTGGTCCTCACCTTCCCTTGACACCGCTTTCACAGCCAAACACACTCTGCCCATCTGCCTTTGCCTTGCCTCCCAGCACTCCCAACACATTCTCAGGCTCACTCTCACTCTCACTAACGGAACAGACCACTTCCCAAAGTGCAAACGTCCAAGCCATTTCTCCCATACGATAGGCCTAAGGGCTTAGAGCTGTTGCTGGTCCTCACCTTCCCTTGACACCGCTTTCACAGCCAAACACACTCTGCCCATCTGCCTTTGCCTTGCCTCCCAGCACTCCCAACACACTCTCACTCTCGGCACACACTACCTCCCAAAGTGCCAACAACCAAGCGAGTTCTGACGCACGCTACATCTAAGGGCTTAGAGCAGATGCTGGTCCTCACCTTCCCTTGACACCGCTTTCACAGCCAAACACACTCTGGCCATCTGCCTTTGCCTCAACTCCCACCACTCCCAACACACTCTCACTCTCGGCACACACCACCTCCCAAAGTGCCAGCACCCAAGCGGTTTCTGACACACGCTACATCTAAGGGCTCAGAGCTGTTGCTGGTCATCACCTTCCCTTCACAGCGCTTTCACAGCCAAACACACTCTGCCCATCTAGCCTGGCTTTGCCTCCCAGCACTCCCAACACACATTCTCAGGCGCAATCTAACTCTCACTCCTGGCACAGACCACCTCCCAAAGTGCAGACGTGCAAGCCATTTCTCCCCTAGGATAGGCCTAAGGGCTTAGAGCTGTGGCTGGTCCTTACCTTCCCTTGACACCGCTTTCACAGCCAAACACACTCTGGGAATCTGCCCTGGCTTTGCCTCCCAGCACTCCCAACACACATTCTCAGGTGCAATCTCACTGTCACTCCCGGCACAGACCACCTCCCATAGTGACAACACGCAAGCCATTTCTCCCAGGCGACAGGCCTAAGGGCTTAGAGCTGTTGCTGGTCCTCACCTTCCCTTGACACCGCTTTCACAGACAAACACATTCTGCCCATCTGCCTTTGCCTTGCCTCACAGCACTCCCAACACACTCTCACTCTCGGCACAGACCACCTCCCAAAGTGCCAACAACCAAGCGATTTCTGACGCACGCTACATGTAAGGGCTTAGAGCTGTTGCTGGTCCTCACCTTCCCTTGACACCGCTTTCACAGCCAAACACACTCTGCCCATCTGCCTTTACCTTGCCTCCCGGCACTGCCAACACACATTCTCAGGCTCACTCAGGCTCTCACTCTCACTCCCAGCACAGACCAACTCCCAAAGTGCAAACGTCCAAGCGATTTCTGACGCTCGCTACCTCTAAGGGCTTAGAGGTGTGGCTGGTCCTCACCTTCCCTTGACACTGCTTTCACAGCCAAACACACTCTGCCCATCTGCCTTTACCTTGCCTCCCGGCACTCCCAACACACTCTCACTCTCAGCACCCACCACCTCCCAAAGTGCCAACAACCAAGCGAGTTCTGACGCACGCTACATCTAAGGGCTTAGAGCAGATGCTGGTCCTCACCTTCCCTTGACACCGCTTTCACAGCCAAACACACTCTGGCCATCTGCCTTTGCCTTGCCTCCCAGCACTCCCAACACACATTCTCAGGCTCACTCTCACTCTCACTAACGGAACAGACCACTTCCCAAAGTGCAAACGTCCAAGCCATTTCTCCCATACGATAGGCCTAAGGGCTTAGAGCTGTTGCTGGTCCTCACCTTCCCTTGACACCGCTTTCACAGCCAAACACACTCTGCCCATCTGCCTTTGCCTTGCCTCCCGGCAATCCCAACACACTCTCACTCTCGGCACACACTACCTCCCAAAGTGCCAACAACCAAGCGAGTTCTGACGCACGCTACATCTAAGGGCTTAGAGCTGTTGCTGGTCCTCACCTTCCCTTGACACCGCTTTCACAGCCAAACACACTCTGCCCATCTGCCTTTACCTTGCCTCCCGGCACTGCCAACACACATTCTCAGGCTCACTCAGGCTCTCACTCTCACTCCCAGCACAGACCAACTCCCAAAGTGCAAACGTCCAAGCGATTTCTGACGCACGCTACATCTAAGGGCTTAGAGATGTGGCTGGTCCTCACCTTCCCTTGACACCGCTTTCACAGCCAAACACACTCTGCCCATCTGCCTTTGCCTCAACTCGCACCACTCCCAACACACTCTCACTCTCGGCACACACCACCTCCCAAAGTGCCAACAACCAAGCGAGTTCTGACGCACGCTACATCTAAGGGCTTAGAGCAGATGCTGGTCCTCACCTTCCCTTGACACCGCTTTCACAGCCAAACACACTCTGGCCATCTGCCTTTGCCTCAACTCCCACCACTTCCAACACACTCTCACTCTCGGCACACACCACCTCCCAAAGTGCCAGCACCCAAGCGGTTTCTGACACACGCTACATCTAAGGGCTCAGAGCTGTTGCTGGTCATCACCTTCCCTTCACAGCGCTTTCACAGCCAAACACACTCTGCCCATCTAGCCTGGCTTTGCCTCCCAGCACTCCCAACACACATTCTCAGGCGCAATCTAACTCTCACTCCTGGCACAGACCACCTCCCAAAGTGCAGACGTGCAAGCCATTTCTGCCCTAGGATAGGCCTAAGGGCTTAGAGCTGTGGCTGGTCCTTACCTTCCCTTGACACCGCTTTCACAGCCAAACACACTCTGGGAATCTGCCCTGGCTTTGCCTCCCAGCACTCCCAACACACATTCTCAGGTGCAATCTCACTGTCACTCCCGGCACAGACCACCTCCCATAGTGACAACACGCAAGCCATTTCTCCCAGGCGACAGGCCTAAGGGCTTAGAGCTGTTGCTGGTCCTCACCTTCCCTTGACACCGCTTTCACAGACAAACACATTCTGCCCATCTGCCTTTGCCTTGCCTCACAGCACTCCCAACACACAGTCTCACTCTTGGCACAGACCACCTCCCAAAGTGCCAACACCCAAGCTATTTCGGAGGCACGCTACATGTAAGGGCTTAGAGCTGTTGCTGGTCCTCACCTTCCCTTGACACCGCTTTCACAGCCAAACACACTCTGCCCATCTACCCTGGCTTTGCCTCCCAGCACTCCCAACACACATTCTCAGGTTCAATCTCACTCTCACTCCTGGCACAGACCACCTCCCAAAGTGCAAACACCCAAGCCATTTCTCCCATACGATAGGCCTAAGGGCTTAGAGCTGTTGCTGGTCCTCACCTTCCCTTGACACCGCTTTCACAGCCAAACACACTCTGGCCATCTACCTTTGCCTTGCCTCCCAGCACTCCCAACACACTCTCACTACCGGCACAGACCACCTGCCAAAGTGCAAACACCCAAGCGATTTCTGACACACGCTACATCTAAGGGCTTAGAGCTGTTGATGGTCCTCACCTTCCCTTGACACCGCTTTCACAGCCAAACACACTCTGCCCATCGGCCTTTGCCTTGCCTCCCAGCACTCCCAACACACATTCTCAGACTCAATCTCACTCTCACTCCCGGCACAGACCACTTCCCAAAGTGCAAACACCCAAGCCATTTCTCCCATACGATAGGCCTAAGGGCTTAGAGCTGATGCTGGTCCTCACATTCCCTTCACACCGCTTTCACAGCCAAACACACTCTGGCCATCTGCCTTTGCCTTGCCTACCAGCACTCCCAACACACATTCTCAGGCTCACTCTCACTCTCACTACCGGCACAGACCACCTCCCAAAGTGCAAACGTCCAAGCCATTTCTCCCATACGATAGGCCTAAGGGCTTAGAGCTGATGCTGGTCCTCACCTTCCCTTGACACCGCTTTCACAGCCAAACACACTCTGGCCATCTACCTTTGCCTTGCCTCCCAGCACTCCCAACACACTCTCACTCTCGGCACAGACCACCTCCCAAAGTGCCAACAACCAAGCGATTTCTGACGCACGCTACATCTAAGGGCTTAGAGCTGTTGCTGGTCCTCACCTTCCCTTGACACCGCTTTCACAGCCAAACACACTCTGGCCATCTGCCTTTACCTTGCCTCCCGGCACTGCCAACACACATTCTCAGGCTCACTCAGGCTCTCACTCTCACTCCCAGCACAGACCAACTCCCAAAGTGCAAACGTCCAAGCGATTTCTGACGCTCGCTACCTCTAAAGGCTTAGAGGTGTGGCTGGTCCTCACCTTCCCTTGACACCGCTTTCACAGCCAAACACACTCTGCCCATCTGCCTTTACCTTGCCTCCCGGCACTCCCAACACACTCTCACTCTCGGCACACACCACCTCCCAAAGTGCCAACAACCAAGCGAGTTCTGACGCACGCTACATCTAAGGGCTTAGAGCAGATGCTGGTCCTCACCTTCCCTTGACACCGCTTTCACAGCCAAACACACTCTGGCCATCTGCCTTTGCCTTGCCTCCCAGCACTCCCAACACACATTCTCAGGCTCACTCTCACTCTCACTAACGGAACAGACCACTTCCCAAAGTGCAAACGTCCAAGCCATTTCTCCCATACGATAGGCCTAAGGGCTTAGAGCTGTTGCTGGTCCTCACCTTCCCTTGACACCGCTTTCACAGCCAAACACACTCTGCCCATCTGCCTTTGCCTTGCCTCCCGGCAATCCCAACACACTCTCACTCTCGGCACACACTACCTCCCAAAGTGCCAACAACCAAGCGAGTTCTGACGCACGCTACATCTAAGGGCTTAGAGCTGTTGCTGGTCCTCACCTTCCCTTGACACCGCTTTCACAGACAAACACACTCTGCCCATCTGCCTTTGCCTTGCCTCCCAGCACTCCCAACACACTCTCACTCTCGGCACAGACCACCTGCCAAAGTGCAAACACCCAAGCGATTTCTGACACACGCTACATCTAAGGGCTTAGAGTTGCAGATGGTCCTCACCTTCCCTTGACACCGCTTTCATAGCCAAACACACTCTGCCCATCGGCCTTTGCCTTGCCTCCCAGCACTCCCAACACACATTCTCAGACTCAGTCTCACTCTCACTCCCGGCACAGACCACCTCCCAAAGTGCAAACACCCAAGCCATTTCTCCCATACGATAGGCCTAAGGGCTTAGAGCTGATGCTGGTACTCACATTCCCTTGACACCGCTTTCACAGCCAAACACACTCTGGCCATCTGCCTTTGCCTTGCCTACCAGCACTCCCAACACACATTCTCAGGCTCACTCTCACTCTCACTACCGGCACAGACCACCTCCCAAAGTGCAAACGTCCAAGCCATTTCTCCCATACGATAGGCCTAAGGGCTTAGAGCTGTTGCTGGTCCTCACCTTCCCTTGACACCGCTTTCACAGCCAAACACACTCTGGCCATCTACCTTTGCCTTGCCTCCCAGCACTCCCAACACACTCTCACTCTCGGCACAGACCACCTCCCAAAGTGCCAACAACCAAGCGATTTCTGACGCACGCTACATCTAAGGGCTTAGAGCTGTTGCTGGTCCTCACCTTCCCTTGACACCGCTTTCACAGCCAAACACACTCTGCCCATCTGCCTTTACCTTGCCTCCCGGCACTGCCAACACACATTCTCAGGCTCACTCAGGCTCTCACTCTCACTCCCAGCACAGACCAACTCCCAAAGTGCAAACGTCCAAGCGATTTCTGACGCTCGCTACCTCTAAGGGCTTAGAGGTGTGGCTGGTCCTCACCTTCCCTTGACACCGCTTTCACAGCCAAACACACTCTGCCCATCTGCCTTTACCTTGCCTCCCGGCACTCCCAACACACTCTCACTCTCAGCACCCACCACCTCCCAAAGTGCCAACAACCAAGCGAGTTCTGACGCACGCTACATCTAAGGGCTTAGAGCAGATGCTGGTCCTCACCTTCCCTTGACACCGCTTTCACAGCCAAACACACTCTGCCCATCTGCCTTTGCCTTGCCTCCCAGCACTCCCAACACACATTCTCAGGCTCACTCTCACTCTCACTAACGGAACAGACCACTTCCCAAAGTGCAAACGTCCAAGCCATTTCTCCCATACGATAGGCCTAAGGGCTTAGAGCTGTTGCTGGTCCTCACCTTCCCTTGACACCGCTTTCACAGCCAAACACACTCTGCCCATCTGCCTTTGCCTTGCCTCCCGGCAATCCCAACACACTCTCACTCTCGGCACACACTACCTCCCAAAGTGCCAACAACCAAGCGAGTTCTGACGCACGCTACATCTAAGGGCTTAGAGCTGTTGCTGGTCCTCACCTTCCCTTGACACCGCTTTCACAGCCAAACACACTCTGCCCATCTGCCTTTACCTTGCCTCCCGGCACTGCCAACACACATTCTCAGGCTCACTCAGGCTCTCACTCTCACTCCCAGCACAGACCAACTCCCAAAGTGCAAACGTCCAAGCGATTTCTGACGCACGCTACATCTAAGGGCTTAGAGATGTGGCTGGTCCTCACCTTCCCTTGACACCGCTTTCACAGCCAAACACACTCTGCCCATCTGCCTTTGCCTCAACTCGCACCACTCCCAACACACTCTCACTCTCGGCACACACCACCTCCCAAAGTGCCAACAACCAAGCGAGTTCTGACGCACGCTACATCTAAGGGCTTAGAGCAGATGCTGGTCCTCACCTTCCCTTGACACCGCTTTCACAGCCAAACACACTCTGGCCATCTGCCTTTGCCTCAACTCCCACCACTCCCAACACACTCTCACTCTCGGCACACACCACCTCCCAAAGTGCCAGCACCCAAGCGGTTTCTGACACACGCTACATCTAAGGGCTCAGAGCTGTTGCTGGTCATCACCTTCCCTTCACAGCGCTTTCACAGCCAAACACACTCTGCCCATCTAGCCTGGCTTTGCCTCCCAGCACTCCCAACACACATTCTCAGGCGCAATCTAACTCTCACTCCTGGCACAGACCACCTCCCAAAGTGCAGACGTGCAAGCCATTTCTGCCCTAGGATAGGCCTAAGGGCTTAGAGCTGTGGCTGGTCCTTACCTTCCCTTGACACCGCTTTCACAGCCAAACACACTCTGGGAATCTGCCCTGGCTTTGCCTCCCAGCACTCCCAACACACATTCTCAGGTGCAATCTCACTGTCACTCCCGGCACAGACCACCTCCCATAGTGACAACACGCAAGCCATTTCTCCCAGGCGACAGGCCTAAGGGCTTAGAGCTGTTGCTGGTCCTCACCTTCCCTTGACACCGCTTTCACAGACAAACACATTCTGCCCATCTGCCTTTGCCTTGCCTCACAGCACTCCCAACACACAGTCTCACTCTTGGCACAGACCACCTCCCAAAGTGCCAACACCCAAGCTATTTCGGAGGCACGCTACATGTAAGGGCTTAGAGCTGTTGCTGGTCCTCACCTTCCCTTGACACCGCTTTCACAGCCAAACACACTCTGCCCATCTACCCTGGCTTTGCCTCCCAGCACTCCCAACACACATTCTCAGGTTCAATCTCACTCTCACTCCTGGCACAGACCACCTCCCAAAGTGCAAACACCCAAGCCATTTCTCCCATACGATAGGCCTAAGGGCTTAGAGCTGTTGCTGGTCCTCACCTTCCCTTGACACCGCTTTCACAGCCAAACACACTCTGGCCATCTACCTTTGCCTTGCCTCCCAGCACTCCCAACACACTCTCACTACCGGCACAGACCACCTGCCAAAGTGCAAACACCCAAGCGATTTCTGACACACGCTACATCTAAGGGCTTAGAGCTGTTGCTGGTCCTCACCTTCCCTTGACACCGCTTTCACAGCCAAACACACTCTGCCCATCGGACTTTGCCTTGCCTCCCAGCACTCCCAACACACATTCTCAGACTCAATCTCACTCTCACTCCCGGCACAGACCACTTCCCAAAGTGCAAACACCCAAGCCATTTCTCCCATACGATAGGCCTAAGGGCTTAGAGCTGATGCTGGTCCTCACCTTCCCTTGACACCGCTTTCACAGCCAAACACACTCTGGCCATCTGCCTTTGCCTTGCCTACCAGCACTCCCAACACACATTCTCAGGCTCACTCTCACTCTCACTACCGGCACAGACCACCTCCCAAAGTGCAAACGTCCAAGCCATTTCTCCCATACGATAGGCCTAAGGGCTTAGAGCTGATGCTGGTCCTCACCTTCCCTTGACACCGCTTTCACAGCCAAACACACTCTGGCCATCTACCTTTGCCTTGCCTCCCAGCACTCCCAACACACTCTCACTCTCGGCACAGACCACCTCCCAAAGTGCCAACAACCAAGCGATTTCTGACGCACGCTACATCTAAGGGCTTAGAGCTGTTGCTGGTCCTCACCTTCCCTTGACACCGCTTTCACAGCCAAACACACTCTGCCCATCTGCCTTTACCTTGCCTCCCGGCACTGCCAACACACATTCTCAGGCTCACTCAGGCTCTCACTCTCACTCCCAGCACAGACCAACTCCCAAAGTGCAAACGTCCAAGCGATTTCTGACGCTCGCTACCTCTAAAGGCTTAGAGGTGTGGCTGGTCCTCACCTTCCCTTGACACCGCTTTCACAGCCAAACACACTCTGCCCATCTGCCTTTACCTTGCCTCCCGGCACTCCCAACACACTCTCACACTCGGCACACACCACCTCCCAAAGTGCCAACAACCAAGCGAGTTCTGACGCACGCTACATCTAAGGGCTTAGAGCAGATGCTGGTCCTCACCTTCCCTTGACACCGCTTTCACAGCCAAACACACTCTGGCCATCTGCCTTTGCCTTGCCTCCCAGCACTCCCAACACACATTCTCAGGCTCACTCTCACTCTCACTAACGGAACAGACCACTTCCCAAAGTGCAAACGTCCAAGCCATTTCTCCCATACGATAGGCCTAAGGGCTTAGAGCTGTTGCTGGTCATCACCTTCCCTTGACACCGCTTTCACAGCCAAACACACTCTGCCCATCTGCCTTTGCCTTGCCTCCCGGCAATCCCAACACACTCTCACTCTCGGCACACACTACCTCCCAAAGTGCCAACAACCAAGCGAGTTCTGACGCACGCTACATCTAAGGGCTTAGAGCTGTTGCTGGTCCTCACCTTCCCTTGACACCGCTTTCACAGCCAAACACACTCTGCCCATCTGCCTTTACCTTGCCTCCCGGCACTGCCAACACACATTCTCAGGCTCACTCAGGCTCTCACTCTCACTCCCAGCACAGACCAACTCCCAAAGTGCAAACGTCCAAGCGATTTCTGACGCACGCTACATCTAAGGGCTTAGAGATGTGGCTGGTCCTCACCTTCCCTTGACACCGCTTTCACAGCCAAACACACTCTGCCCATCTGCCTTTGCCTCAACTCGCACCACTCCCAACACACTCTCACTCTCGGCACACACCACCTCCCAAAGTGCCAACAACCAAGCGAGTTCTGACGCACGCTACATCTAAGGGCTTAGAGCAGATGCTGGTCCTCACCTTCCCTTGACACCGCTTTCACAGCCAAACACACTCTGCCCATCTGCCTTTGCCTCAACTCCCACCACTCCCAACACACTCTCACTCTCGGCACACACCACCTCCCAAAGTGCCAGCACCCAAGCGGTTTCTGACACACGCTACATCTAAGGGCTCAGAGCTGTTGCTGGTCATCACCTTCCCTTCACAGCGCTTTCACAGCCAAACACACTCTGCCCATCTAGCCTGGCTTTGCCTCCCAGCACTCCCAACACACATTCTCAGGCGCAATCTAACTCTCACTCCTGGCACAGACCACCTCCCAAAGTGCAGACGTGCAAGCCATTTCTCCCCTAGGATAGGCCTAAGGGCTTAGAGCTGTGGCTGGTCCTTACCTTCCCTTGACACCGCTTTCACAGCCAAACACACTCTGGGAATCTGCCCTGGCTTTGCCTCCCAGCACTCCCAACACACATTCTCAGGTGCAATCTCACTGTCACTCCCGGCACAGACCACCTCCCATAGTGACAACACGCAAGCCATTTCTCCCAGGCGACAGGCCTAAGGGCTTAGAGCTGTTGCTGGTCCTCACCTTCCCTTGACACCGCTTTCACAGCCAAACACACTCTGGCCATCTGCCTTTGCCTTGCCTCCCAGCACTCCCAACACACATTCTCAGGCTCACTCTCACTCTCACTAACGGAACAGACCACTTCCCAAAGTGCAAACGTCCAAGCCATTTCTCCCATACGATAGGCCTAAGGGCTTAGAGCTGTTGCTGGTCCTCACCTTCCCTTGACACCGCTTTCACAGCCAAACACACTCTGCCCATCTGCCTTTGCCTTGCCTCCCGGCAATCCCAACACACTCTCACTCTCGGCACACACTACCTCCCAAAGTGCCAACAACCAAGCGAGTTCTGACGCACGCTACATCTAAGGGCTTAGAGCTGTTGCTGGTCCTCACCTTCCCTTGACACCGCTTTCACAGCCAAACACACTCTGCCCATCTGCCTTTACCTTGCCTCCCGGCACTGCCAACACACATTCTCAGGCTCACTCAGGCTCTCACTCTCACTCCCAGCACAGACCAACTCCCAAAGTGCAAACGTCCAAGCGATTTCTGACGCACGCTACATCTAAGGGCTTAGAGATGTGGCTGGTCCTCACCTTCCCTTGACACCGCTTTCACAGCCAAACACACTCTGCCCATCTGCCTTTGCCTCAACTCGCACCACTCCCAACACACTCTCACTCTCGGCACACACCACCTCCCAAAGTGCCAACAACCAAGCGAGTTCTGACGCACGCTACATCTAAGGGCTTAGAGCAGATGCTGGTCCTCACCTTCCCTTGACACCGCTTTCACAGCCAAACACACTCTGGCCATCTGCCTTTGCCTCAACTCCCACCACTTCCAACACACTCTCACTCTCGGCACACACCACCTCCCAAAGTGCCAGCACCCAAGCGGTTTCTGACACACGCTACATCTAAGGGCTCAGAGCTGTTGCTGGTCATCACCTTCCCTTCACAGCGCTTTCACAGCCAAACACACTCTGCCCATCTAGCCTGGCTTTGCCTCCCAGCACTCCCAACACACATTCTCAGGCGCAATCTAACTCTCACTCCTGGCACAGACCACCTCCCAAAGTGCAGACGTGCAAGCCATTTCTGCCCTAGGATAGGCCTAAGGGCTTAGAGCTGTGGCTGGTCCTTACCTTCCCTTGACACCGCTTTCACAGCCAAACACACTCTGGGAATCTGCCCTGGCTTTGCCTCCCAGCACTCCCAACACACATTCTCAGGTGCAATCTCACTGTCACTCCCGGCACAGACCACCTCCCATAGTGACAACACGCAAGCCATTTCTCCCAGGCGACAGGCCTAAGGGCTTAGAGCTGTTGCTGGTCCTCACCTTCCCTTGACACCGCTTTCACAGACAAACACATTCTGCCCATCTGCCTTTGCCTTGCCTCACAGCACTCCCAACACACAGTCTCACTCTTGGCACAGACCACCTCCCAAAGTGCCAACACCCAAGCTATTTCGGAGGCACGCTACATGTAAGGGCTTAGAGCTGTTGCTGGTCCTCACCTTCCCTTGACACCGCTTTCACAGCCAAACACACTCTGCCCATCTACCCTGGCTTTGCCTCCCAGCACTCCCAACACACATTCTCAGGTTCAATCTCACTCTCACTCCTGGCACAGACCACCTCCCAAAGTGCAAACACCCAAGCCATTTCTCCCATACGATAGGCCTAAGGGCTTAGAGCTGTTGCTGGTCCTCACCTTCCCTTGACACCGCTTTCACAGCCAAACACACTCTGGCCATCTACCTTTGCCTTGCCTCCCAGCACTCCCAACACACTCTCACTACCGGCACAGACCACCTGCCAAAGTGCAAACACCCAAGCGATTTCTGACACACGCTACATCTAAGGGCTTAGAGCTGTTGATGGTCCTCACCTTCCCTTGACACCGCTTTCACAGCCAAACACACTCTGCCCATCGGCCTTTGCCTTGCCTCCCAGCACTCCCAACACACATTCTCAGACTCAATCTCACTCTCACTCCCGGCACAGACCACTTCCCAAAGTGCAAACACCCAAGCCATTTCTCCCATACGATAGGCCTAAGGGCTTAGAGCTGATGCTGGTCCTCACATTCCCTTCACACCGCTTTCACAGCCAAACACACTCTGGCCATCTGCCTTTGCCTTGCCTACCAGCACTCCCAACACACATTCTCAGGCTCACTCTCACTCTCACTACCGGCACAGACCACCTCCCAAAGTGCAAACGTCCAAGCCATTTCTCCCATACGATAGGCCTAAGGGCTTAGAGCTGATGCTGGTCCTCACCTTCCCTTGACACCGCTTTCACAGCCAAACACACTCTGGCCATCTACCTTTGCCTTGCCTCCCAGCACTCCCAACACACTCTCACTCTCGGCACAGACCACCTCCCAAAGTGCCAACAACCAAGCGATTTCTGACGCACGCTACATCTAAGGGCTTAGAGCTGTTGCTGGTCCTCACCTTCCCTTGACACCGCTTTCACAGCCAAACACACTCTGGCCATCTGCCTTTACCTTGCCTCCCGGCACTGCCAACACACATTCTCAGGCTCACTCAGGCTCTCACTCTCACTCCCAGCACAGACCAACTCCCAAAGTGCAAACGTCCAAGCGATTTCTGACGCTCGCTACCTCTAAAGGCTTAGAGGTGTGGCTGGTCCTCACCTTCCCTTGACACCGCTTTCACAGCCAAACACACTCTGCCCATCTGCCTTTACCTTGCCTCCCGGCACTCCCAACACACTCTCACTCTCGGCACACACCACCTCCCAAAGTGCCAACAACCAAGCGAGTTCTGACGCACGCTACATCTAAGGGCTTAGAGCAGATGCTGGTCCTCACCTTCCCTTGACACCGCTTTCACAGCCAAACACACTCTGGCCATCTGCCTTTGCCTTGCCTCCCAGCACTCCCAACACACATTCTCAGGCTCACTCTCACTCTCACTAACGGAACAGACCACTTCCCAAAGTGCAAACGTCCAAGCCATTTCTCCCATACGATAGGCCTAAGGGCTTAGAGCTGTTGCTGGTCCTCACCTTCCCTTGACACCGCTTTCACAGCCAAACACACTCTGCCCATCTGCCTTTGCCTTGCCTCCCGGCAATCCCAACACACTCTCACTCTCGGCACACACTACCTCCCAAAGTGCCAACAACCAAGCGAGTTCTGACGCACGCTACATCTAAGGGCTTAGAGCTGTTGCTGGTCCTCACCTTCCCTTGACACCGCTTTCACAGACAAACACACTCTGCCCATCTGCCTTTGCCTTGCCTCCCAGCACTCCCAACACACTCTCACTCTCGGCACAGACCACCTGCCAAAGTGCAAACACCCAAGCGATTTCTGACACACGCTACATCTAAGGGCTTAGAGTTGCAGATGGTCCTCACCTTCCCTTGACACCGCTTTCATAGCCAAACACACTCTGCCCATCGGCCTTTGCCTTGCCTCCCAGCACTCCCAACACACATTCTCAGACTCAGTCTCACTCTCACTCCCGGCACAGACCACCTCCCAAAGTGCAAACACCCAAGCCATTTCTCCCATACGATAGGCCTAAGGGCTTAGAGCTGATGCTGGTACTCACATTCCCTTGACACCGCTTTCACAGCCAAACACACTCTGGCCATCTGCCTTTGCCTTGCCTACCAGCACTCCCAACACACATTCTCAGGCTCACTCTCACTCTCACTACCGGCACAGACCACCTCCCAAAGTGCAAACGTCCAAGCCATTTCTCCCATACGATAGGCCTAAGGGCTTAGAGCTGTTGCTGGTCCTCACCTTCCCTTGACACCGCTTTCACAGCCAAACACACTCTGGCCATCTACCTTTGCCTTGCCTCCCAGCACTCCCAACACACTCTCACTCTCGGCACAGACCACCTCCCAAAGTGCCAACAACCAAGCGATTTCTGACGCACGCTACATCTAAGGGCTTAGAGCTGTTGCTGGTCCTCACCTTCCCTTGACACCGCTTTCACAGCCAAACACACTCTGCCCATCTGCCTTTACCTTGCCTCCCGGCACTGCCAACACACATTCTCAGGCTCACTCAGGCTCTCACTCTCACTCCCAGCACAGACCAACTCCCAAAGTGCAAACGTCCAAGCGATTTCTGACGCTCGCTACCTCTAAGGGCTTAGAGGTGTGGCTGGTCCTCACCTTCCCTTGACACCGCTTTCACAGCCAAACACACTCTGCCCATCTGCCTTTACCTTGCCTCCCGGCACTCCCAACACACTCTCACTCTCAGCACCCACCACCTCCCAAAGTGCCAACAACCAAGCGAGTTCTGACGCACGCTACATCTAAGGGCTTAGAGCAGATGCTGGTCCTCACCTTCCCTTGACACCGCTTTCACAGCCAAACACACTCTGCCCATCTGCCTTTGCCTTGCCTCCCAGCACTCCCAACACACATTCTCAGGCTCACTCTCACTCTCACTAACGGAACAGACCACTTCCCAAAGTGCAAACGTCCAAGCCATTTCTCCCATACGATAGGCCTAAGGGCTTAGAGCTGTTGCTGGTCCTCACCTTCCCTTGACACCGCTTTCACAGCCAAACACACTCTGCCCATCTGCCTTTGCCTTGCCTCCCGGCAATCCCAACACACTCTCACTCTCGGCACACACTACCTCCCAAAGTGCCAACAACCAAGCGAGTTCTGACGCACGCTACATCTAAGGGCTTAGAGCTGTTGCTGGTCCTCACCTTCCCTTGACACCGCTTTCACAGCCAAACACACTCTGCCCATCTGCCTTTACCTTGCCTCCCGGCACTGCCAACACACATTCTCAGGCTCACTCAGGCTCTCACTCTCACTCCCAGCACAGACCAACTCCCAAAGTGCAAACGTCCAAGCGATTTCTGACGCACGCTACATCTAAGGGCTTAGAGATGTGGCTGGTCCTCACCTTCCCTTGACACCGCTTTCACAGCCAAACACACTCTGCCCATCTGCCTTTGCCTCAACTCGCACCACTCCCAACACACTCTCACTCTCGGCACACACCACCTCCCAAAGTGCCAACAACCAAGCGAGTTCTGACGCACGCTACATCTAAGGGCTTAGAGCAGATGCTGGTCCTCACCTTCCCTTGACACCGCTTTCACAGCCAAACACACTCTGGCCATCTGCCTTTGCCTCAACTCCCACCACTCCCAACACACTCTCACTCTCGGCACACACCACCTCCCAAAGTGCCAGCACCCAAGCGGTTTCTGACACACGCTACATCTAAGGGCTCAGAGCTGTTGCTGGTCATCACCTTCCCTTCACAGCGCTTTCACAGCCAAACACACTCTGCCCATCTAGCCTGGCTTTGCCTCCCAGCACTCCCAACACACATTCTCAGGCGCAATCTAACTCTCACTCCTGGCACAGACCACCTCCCAAAGTGCAGACGTGCAAGCCATTTCTGCCCTAGGATAGGCCTAAGGGCTTAGAGCTGTGGCTGGTCCTTACCTTCCCTTGACACCGCTTTCACAGCCAAACACACTCTGGGAATCTGCCCTGGCTTTGCCTCCCAGCACTCCCAACACACATTCTCAGGTGCAATCTCACTGTCACTCCCGGCACAGACCACCTCCCATAGTGACAACACGCAAGCCATTTCTCCCAGGCGACAGGCCTAAGGGCTTAGAGCTGTTGCTGGTCCTCACCTTCCCTTGACACCGCTTTCACAGACAAACACATTCTGCCCATCTGCCTTTGCCTTGCCTCACAGCACTCCCAACACACAGTCTCACTCTTGGCACAGACCACCTCCCAAAGTGCCAACACCCAAGCTATTTCGGAGGCACGCTACATGTAAGGGCTTAGAGCTGTTGCTGGTCCTCACCTTCCCTTGACACCGCTTTCACAGCCAAACACACTCTGCCCATCTACCCTGGCTTTGCCTCCCAGCACTCCCAACACACATTCTCAGGTTCAATCTCACTCTCACTCCTGGCACAGACCACCTCCCAAAGTGCAAACACCCAAGCCATTTCTCCCATACGATAGGCCTAAGGGCTTAGAGCTGTTGCTGGTCCTCACCTTCCCTTGACACCGCTTTCACAGCCAAACACACTCTGGCCATCTACCTTTGCCTTGCCTCCCAGCACTCCCAACACACTCTCACTACCGGCACAGACCACCTGCCAAAGTGCAAACACCCAAGCGATTTCTGACACACGCTACATCTAAGGGCTTAGAGCTGTTGCTGGTCCTCACCTTCCCTTGACACCGCTTTCACAGCCAAACACACTCTGCCCATCGGACTTTGCCTTGCCTCCCAGCACTCCCAACACACATTCTCAGACTCAATCTCACTCTCACTCCCGGCACAGACCACTTCCCAAAGTGCAAACACCCAAGCCATTTCTCCCATACGATAGGCCTAAGGGCTTAGAGCTGATGCTGGTCCTCACATTCCCTTCACACCGCTTTCACAGCCAAACACACTCTGGCCATCTGCCTTTGCCTTGCCTACCAGCACTCCCAACACACATTCTCAGGCTCACTCTCACTCTCACTACCGGCACAGACCACCTCCCAAAGTGCAAACGTCCAAGCCATTTCTCCCATACGATAGGCCTAAGGGCTTAGAGCTGATGCTGGTCCTCACCTTCCCTTGACACCGCTTTCACAGCCAAACACACTCTGGCCATCTACCTTTGCCTTGCCTCCCAGCACTCCCAACACACTCTCACTCTCGGCACAGACCACCTCCCAAAGTGCCAACAACCAAGCGATTTCTGACGCACGCTACATCTAAGGGCTTAGAGCTGTTGCTGGTCCTCACCTTCCCTTGACACCGCTTTCACAGCCAAACACACTCTGCCCATCTGCCTTTACCTTGCCTCCCGGCACTGCCAACACACATTCTCAGGCTCACTCAGGCTCTCACTCTCACTCCCAGCACAGACCAACTCCCAAAGTGCAAACGTCCAAGCGATTTCTGACGCTCGCTACCTCTAAAGGCTTAGAGGTGTGGCTGGTCCTCACCTTCCCTTGACACCGCTTTCACAGCCAAACACACTCTGCCCATCTGCCTTTACCTTGCCTCCCGGCACTCCCAACACACTCTCACACTCGGCACACACCACCTCCCAAAGTGCCAACAACCAAGCGAGTTCTGACGCACGCTACATCTAAGGGCTTAGAGCAGATGCTGGTCCTCACCTTCCCTTGACACCGCTTTCACAGCCAAACACACTCTGGCCATCTGCCTTTGCCTTGCCTCCCAGCACTCCCAACACACATTCTCAGGCTCACTCTCACTCTCACTAACGGAACAGACCACTTCCCAAAGTGCAAACGTCCAAGCCATTTCTCCCATACGATAGGCCTAAGGGCTTAGAGCTGTTGCTGGTCATCACCTTCCCTTGACACCGCTTTCACAGCCAAACACACTCTGCCCATCTGCCTTTGCCTTGCCTCCCGGCAATCCCAACACACTCTCACTCTCGGCACACACTACCTCCCAAAGTGCCAACAACCAAGCGAGTTCTGACGCACGCTACATCTAAGGGCTTAGAGCTGTTGCTGGTCCTCACCTTCCCTTGACACCGCTTTCACAGCCAAACACACTCTGCCCATCTGCCTTTACCTTGCCTCCCGGCACTGCCAACACACATTCTCAGGCTCACTCAGGCTCTCACTCTCACTCCCAGCACAGACCAACTCCCAAAGTGCAAACGTCCAAGCGATTTCTGACGCACGCTACATCTAAGGGCTTAGAGATGTGGCTGGTCCTCACCTTCCCTTGACACCGCTTTCACAGCCAAACACACTCTGCCCATCTGCCTTTGCCTCAACTCGCACCACTCCCAACACACTCTCACTCTCGGCACACACCACCTCCCAAAGTGCCAACAACCAAGCGAGTTCTGACGCACGCTACATCTAAGGGCTTAGAGCAGATGCTGGTCCTCACCTTCCCTTGACACCGCTTTCACAGCCAAACACACTCTGCCCATCTGCCTTTGCCTCAACTCCCACCACTCCCAACACACTCTCACTCTCGGCACACACCACCTCCCAAAGTGCCAGCACCCAAGCGGTTTCTGACACACGCTACATCTAAGGGCTCAGAGCTGTTGCTGGTCATCACCTTCCCTTCACAGCGCTTTCACAGCCAAACACACTCTGCCCATCTAGCCTGGCTTTGCCTCCCAGCACTCCCAACACACATTCTCAGGCGCAATCTAACTCTCACTCCTGGCACAGACCACCTCCCAAAGTGCAGACGTGCAAGCCATTTCTCCCCTAGGATAGGCCTAAGGGCTTAGAGCTGTGGCTGGTCCTTACCTTCCCTTGACACCGCTTTCACAGCCAAACACACTCTGGGAATCTGCCCTGGCTTTGCCTCCCAGCACTCCCAACACACATTCTCAGGTGCAATCTCACTGTCACTCCCGGCACAGACCACCTCCCATAGTGACAACACGCAAGCCATTTCTCCCAGGCGACAGGCCTAAGGGCTTAGAGCTGTTGCTGGTCCTCACCTTCCCTTGACACCGCTTTCACAGACAAACACATTCTGCCCATCTGCCTTTGCCTTGCCTCACAGCACTCCCAACACACAGTCTCACTCTTGGCACAGACCACCTCCCAAAGTGCCAACACCCAAGCTATTTCGGAGGCACGCTACATGTAAGGGCTTAGAGCTGTTGCTGGTCCTCACCTTCCCTTGACACCGCTTTCACAGCCAAACACACTCTGCCCATCTACCCTGGCTTTGCCTCCCAGCACTCCCAACACACATTCTCAGGTTCAATCTCACTCTCACTCCTGGCACAGACCACCTCCCAAAGTGCAAACACCCAAGCCATTTCTCCCATACGATAGGCCTAAGGGCTTAGAGCTGTTGCTGGTCCTCACCTTCCCTTGACACCGCTTTCACAGCCAAACACACTCTGGCCATCTACCTTTGCCTTGCCTCACAGCACTCCCAACACACTCTCACTACCGGCACAGACCACCTGCCAAAGTGCAAACACCCAAGCGATTTCTGACACACGCTACATCTAAGGGCTTAGAGCTGTTGATGGTCCTCACCTTCCCTTGACACCGCTTTCACAGCCAAACACACTCTGCCCATCGGCCTTTGCCTTGCCTCCCAGCACTCCCAACACACATTCTCAGACTCAATCTCACTCTCACTCCCGGCACAGACCACTTCCCAAAGTGCAAACACCCAAGCCATTTCTCCCATACGATAGGCCTAAGGGCTTAGAGCTGATGCTGGTCCTCACATTCCCTTCACACCGCTTTCACAGCCAAACACACTCTGGCCATCTGCCTTTGCCTTGCCTACCAGCACTCCCAACACACATTCTCAGGCTCACTCTCACTCTCACTACCGGCACAGACCACCTCCCAAAGTGCAAACGTCCAAGCCATTTCTCCCATACGATAGGCCTAAGGGCTTAGAGCTGTTGCTGGTCCTCACCTTCCCTTGACACCGCTTTCACAGCCAAACACACTCTGGCCATCTACCTTTGCCTTGCCTCCCAGCACTCCCAACACACTCTCACTCTCGGCACAGACCACCTCCCAAAGTGCCAACAACCAAGCGATTTCTGACGCACGCTACATCTAAGGGCTTAGAGCTGTTGCTGGTCCTCACCTTCCCTTGACACCGCTTTCACAGCCAAACACACTCTGCCCATCTGCCTTTACCTTGCCTCCCGGCACTGCCAACACACATTCTCAGGCTCACTCAGGCTCTCACTCTCACTCCCAGCACAGACCAACTCCCAAAGTGCAAACGTCCAAGCGATTTCTGACGCTCGCTACCTCTAAGGGCTTAGAGGTGTGGCTGGTCCTCACCTTCCCTTGACACCGCTTTCACAGCCAAACACACTCTGCCCATCTGCCTTTACCTTGCCTCCCGGCACTCCCAACACACTCTCACTCTCGGCACCCACCACCTCCCAAAGTGCCAACAACCAAGCGAGTTCTGACGCACGCTACATCTAAGGGCTTAGAGCAGATGCTGGTCCTCACCTTCCCTTGACACCGCTTTCACAGCCAAACACACTCTGCCCATCTGCCTTTGCCTTGCCTCCCAGCACTCCCAACACATTCTCAGGCTCACTCTCACTCTCACTAACGGAACAGACCACTTCCCAAAGTGCAAACGTCCAAGCCATTTCTCCCATACGATAGGCCTAAGGGCTTAGAGCTGTTGCTGGTCCTCACCTTCCCTTGACACCGCTTTCACAGCCAAACACACTCTGCCCATCTGCCTTTGCCTTGCCTCCCAGCACTCCCAACACACTCTCACTCTCGGCACACACTACCTCCCAAAGTGCCAACAACCAAGCGAGTTCTGACGCACGCTACATCTAAGGGCTTAGAGCAGATGCTGGTCCTCACCTTCCCTTGACACCGCTTTCACAGCCAAACACACTCTGCCCATCTGCCTTTGCCTCAACTCGCACCACTCCCAACACACTCTCACTCTCGGCACACACCACCTCCCAAAGTGCCAACAACCAAGCGATTTCTGACGCACGCTACATCTAAGGGCTTAGAGCAGATGCTGGTCCTCACCTTCCCTTGACACCGCTTTCACAGCCAAACACACTCTGCCCATCTGCCTTTGCCTCAACTCCCACCACTCCCAACACACTCTCACTCTCGGCACACACCACCTCCCAAAGTGCCAGCACCCAAGCGGTTTCTGACACACGCTACATCTAAGGGCTCAGAGCTGTTGCTGGTCATCACCTTCCCTTCACAGCGCTTTCACAGCCAAACACACTCTGCCCATCTAGCCTGGCTTTGCCTCCCAGCACTCCCAACACACATTCTCAGGCGCAATCTAACTCTCACTCCTGGCACAGACCACCTCCCAAAGTGCAGACGTGCAAGCCATTTCTCCCCTAGGATAGGCCTAAGGGCTTAGAGCTGTGGCTGGTCCTTACCTTCCCTTGACACCGCTTTCACAGCCAAACACACTCTGGGAATCTGCCCTGGCTTTGCCTCCCAGCACTCCCAACACACATTCTCAGGTGCAATCTCACTGTCACTCCCGGCACAGACCACCTCCCATAGTGACAACACGCAAGCCATTTCTCCCAGGCGACAGGCCTAAGGGCTTAGAGCTGTTGCTGGTCCTCACCTTCCCTTGACACCGCTTTCACAGACAAACACATTCTGCCCATCTGCCTTTGCCTTGCCTCACAGCACTCCCAACACACAGTCTCACTCTTGGCACAGACCACCTCCCAAAGTGCCAACACCCAAGCTATTTCGGAGGCACGCTACATGTAAGGGCTTAGAGCTGTTGCTGGTCCTCACCTTCCCTTGACACCGCTTTCACAGCCAAACACACTCTGCCCATCTACCCTGGCTTTGCCTCCCAGCACTCCCAACACACATTCTCAGGTTCAATCTCACTCTCACTCCTGGCACAGACCACCTCCCAAAGTGCAAACACCCAAGCCATTTCTCCCATACGATAGGCCTAAGGGCTTAGAGCTGTTGCTGGTCCTCACCTTCCCTTGACACCGCTTTCACAGCCAAACACACTCTGGCCATCTACCTTTGCCTTGCCTCCCAGCACTCCCAACACACTCTCACTACCGGCACAGACCACCTGCCAAAGTGCAAACACCCAAGCGATTTCTGACACACGCTACATCTAAGGGCTTAGAGCTGTTGATGGTCCTCACCTTCCCTTGACACCGCTTTCACAGCCAAACACACTCTGCCCATCGGCCTTTGCCTTGCCTCCCAGCACTCCCAACACACATTCTCAGACTCAATCTCACTCTCACTCCCGGCACAGACCACTTCCCAAAGTGCAAACACCCAAGCCATTTCTCCCATACGATAGGCCTAAGGGCTTAGAGCTGATGCTGGTCCTCACATTCCCTTCACACCGCTTTCACAGCCAAACACACTCTGGCCATCTGCCTTTGCCTTGCCTACCAGCACTCCCAACACACATTCTCAGGCTCACTCTCACTCTCACTACCGGCACAGACCACCTCCCAAAGTGCAAACGTCCAAGCCATTTCTCCCATACGATAGGCCTAAGGGCTTAGAGATGTGGCTGGTCCTCACCTTCCCTTGACACCGCTTTCACAGCCAAACACACTCTGGCCATCTACCTTTGCCTTGCCTCCCAGCACTCCCAACACACTCTCACTCTCGGCACAGACCACCTCCCAAAGTGCCAACAACCAAGCGATTTCTGACGCACGCTACATCTAAGGGCTTAGAGCTGTTGCTGGTCCTCACCTTCCCTTGACACCGCTTTCACAGCCAAACACACTCTGCCCATCTGCCTTTACCTTGCCTCCCGGCACTGCCAACACACATTCTCAGGCTCACTCAGGCTCTCACTCTCACTCCCAGCACAGACCAACTCCCAAAGTGCAAACGTCCAAGCGATTTCTGACGCTCGCTACCTCTAAGGGCTTAGAGGTGTGGCTGGTCCTCACCTTCCCTTGACACCGCTTTCACAGCCAAACACACTCTGCCCATCTGCCTTTACCTTGCCTCCCGGCACTCCCAACACACTCTCACTCTCGGCACCCACCACCTCCCAAAGTGCCAACAACCAAGCGAGTTCTGACGCACGCTACATCTAAGGGCTTAGAGCAGATGCTGGTCCTCACCTTCCCTTGACACCGCTTTCACAGCCAAACACACTCTGCCCATCTGCCTTTGCCTTGCCTCCCAGCACTCCCAACACATTCTCAGGCTCACTCTCACTCTCACTAACGGAACAGACCACTTCCCAAAGTGCAAACGTCCAAGCCATTTCTCCCATACGATAGGCCTAAGGGCTTAGAGCTGTTGCTGGTCCTCACCTTCCCTTGACACCGCTTTCACAGCCAAACACACTCTGCCCATCTGCCTTTGCCTTGCCTCCCAGCACTCCCAACACACTCTCACTCTCGGCACACACCACCTCCCAAAGTGCCAACAACCAAGCGAGTTCTGACGCACGCTACATCTAAGGGCTTAGAGCAGATGCTGGTCCTCACCTTCCCTTGACACCGCTTTCACAGCCAAACACACTCTGGCCATCTGCCTTTGCCTCAACTCCCACCACTCCCAACACACTCTCACTCTCGGCACACACCACCTCCCAAAGTGCCAGCACCCAAGCGGTTTCTGACACACGCTACATCTAAGGGCTCAGAGCTGTTGCTGGTCATCACCTTCCCTTCACAGCGCTTTCACAGCCAAACACACTCTGCCCATCTAGCCTGGCTTTGCCTCCCAGCACTCCCAACACACATTCTCAGGCGCAATCTAACTCTCACTCCTGGCACAGACCACCTCCCAAAGTGCAGACGTGCAAGCCATTTCTCCCCTAGGATAGGCCTAAGGGCTTAGAGCTGTGGCTGGTCCTTACCTTCCCTTGACACCGCTTTCACAGCCAAACACACTCTGGGAATCTGCCCTGGCTTTGCCTCCCAGCACTCCCAACACACATTCTCAGGTGCAATCTCACTGTCACTCCCGGCACAGACCACCTCCCATAGTGACAACACGCAAGCCATTTCTCCCAGGCGACAGGCCTAAGGGCTTAGAGCTGTTGCTGGTCC
Source organism: Pelecanus crispus (assembly GCF_030463565.1). Taxonomy (NCBI): domain Eukaryota; kingdom Metazoa; phylum Chordata; class Aves; order Pelecaniformes; family Pelecanidae; genus Pelecanus; species Pelecanus crispus. The sequence continues at coordinate 510,365 of NW_027461445.1, read as the reverse complement.
TCACCTTCCCTTGACACCGCTTTCACAGACAAACACATTCTGCCCATCTGCCTTTGCCTTGCCTCACAGCACTCCCAACACACAGTCTCACTCTTGGCACAGACCACCTCCCAAAGTGCCAACACCCAAGCTATTTCGGAGGCACGCTACATGTAAGGGCTTAGAGCTGTTGCTGGTCCTCACCTTCCCTTGACACCGCTTTCACAGCCAAACACACTCTGCCCATCTACCCTGGCTTTGCCTCCCAGCACTCCCAACACACATTCTCAGGTTCAATCTCACTCTCACTCCTGGCACAGACCACCTCCCAAAGTGCAAACACGCAAGCCATTTCTCCCATACGATAGGCCTAAGGGCTTAGAGCTGTTGCTGGTCCTCACCTTCCCTTGACACCGCTTTCACAGCCAAACACACTCTGGCCATCTACCTTTGCCTTGCCTCCCAGCACTCCCAACACACTCTCACTACCGGCACAGACCACCTGCCAAAGTGCAAACACCCAAGCGATTTCTGACACACGCTACATCTAAGGGCTTAGAGCTGTTGATGGTCCTCACCTTCCCTTGACACCGCTTTCACAGCCAAACACACTCTGCCCATCGGCCTTTGCCTTGCCTCCCAGCACTCCCAACACACATTCTCAGACTCAATCTCACTCTCACTCCCGGCACAGACCACTTCCCAAAGTGCAAACACCCAAGCCATTTCTCCCATACGATAGGCCTAAGGGCTTAGAGCTGATGCTGGTCCTCACATTCCCTTCACACCGCTTTCACAGCCAAACACACTCTGGCCATCTGCCTTTGCCTTGCCTACCAGCACTCCCAACACACATTCTCAGGCTCACTCTCACTCTCACTACCGGCACAGACCACCTCCCAAAGTGCAAACGTCCAAGCCATTTCTCCCATACGATAGGCCTAAGGGCTTAGAGCTGATGCTGGTCCTCACCTTCCCTTGACACCGCTTTCACAGCCAAACACACTCTGGCCATCTACCTTTGCCTTGCCTCCCAGCACTCCCAACACACTCTCACTCTCGGCACAGACCACCTCCCAAAGTGCCAACAACCAAGCGATTTCTGACGCACGCTACATCTAAGGGCTTAGAGCTGTTGCTGGTCCTCACCTTCCCTTGACACCGCTTTCACAGCCAAACACACTCTGCCCATCTGCCTTTACCTTGCCTCCCGGCACTGCCAACACACATTCTCAGGCTCACTCAGGCTCTCACTCTCACTCCCAGCACAGACCAACTCCCAAAGTGCAAACGTCCAAGCGATTTCTGACGCTCGCAACCTCTAAAGGCTTAGAGGTGTGGCTGGTCCTCACCTTCCCTTGACACCGCTTTCACAGCCAAACACACTCTGCCCATCTGCCTTTACCTTGCCTCCCGGCACTCCCAACACACTCTCACTCTCGGCACCCACCACCTCCCAAAGTGCCAACAACCAAGCGAGTTCTGACGCACGCTACATCTAAGGGCTTAGAGCAGATGCTGGTCCTCACCTTCCCTTGACACCGCTTTCACAGCCAAACACACTCTGCCCATCTGCCTTTGCCTTGCCTCCCAGCACTCCCAACACACATTCTCAGGCTCACTCTCACTCTCACTAACGGAACAGACCACTTCCCAAAGTGCAAACGTCCAAGCCATTTCTCCCATACGATAGGCCTAAGGGCTTAGAGCTGTTGCTGGTCCTCACCTTCCCTTGACACCGCTTTCACAGCCAAACACACTCTGCCCATCTGCCTTTGCCTTGCCTCCCGGCAATCCCAACACACTCTCACTCTCGGCACACACTACCTCCCAAAGTGCCAACAACCAAGCGATTTCTGACGCACGCTACATCTAAGGGCTTAGAGCTGTTGCTGGTCCTCACCTTCCCTTGACACCGCTTTCACAGCCAAACACACTCTGCCCATCTGCCTTTGCCTTGCCTCCCAGCACTCCCAACACACTCTCACTCTCGGCACAGACCACCTGCCAAAGTGCAAACACCCAAGCGATTTCTGACACACGCTACATCTAAGGGCTTAGAGTTGCAGATGGTCCTCACCTTCCCTTGACACCGCTTTCATAGCCAAACACACTCTGCCCATCGGCCTTTGCCTTGCCTCCCAGCACTCCCAACACACATTCTCAGACTCAGTCTCACTCTCACTCCCGGCACAGACCACCTCCCAAAGTGCAAACACCCAAGCCATTTCTCCCATACGATAGGCCTAAGGGCTTAGAGCTGATGCTGGTCCTCACATTCCCTTCACACCGCTTTCACAGCCAAACACACTCTGGCCATCGGCCTTTGCCTTGCCTACCAGCACTCCCAACACACATTCTCAGGCTCACTCTCACTCTCACTACCGGCACAGACCACCTCCCAAAGTGCAAACTTCCAAGCCATTTCTCCCATACGATAGGCCTAAGGGCTTAGAGCTGATGCTGGTCCTCACCTTCCCTTGACACCGCTTTCACAGCCAAACACACTCTGGCCATCTACCTTTGCCTTGCCTCCCAGCACTCCCAACACACTCTCACTCTCGGCACAGACCACCTCCCAAAGTGCCAACAACCAAGCGATTTCTGACGCACGCTACATCTAAGGGCTTAGAGCTGTTGCTGGTCCTCACCTTCCCTTGACACCGCTTTCACAGCCAAACACACTCTGCCCATCTGCCTTTACCTTGCCTCCCGGCACTGCCAACACACATTCTCAGGCTCACTCAGGCTCTCACTCTCACTCCCAGCACAGACCAACTCCCAAAGTGCAAACGTCCAAGCGATTTCTGACGCTCACTACCTCTAAGGGCTTAGAGGTGTGGCTGGTCCTCACCTTCCCTTGACACCGCTTTCACAGCCAAACACACTCTGCCCATCTGCCTTTACCTTGCCTCCCGGCACTCCCAACACACTCTCACTCTCGGCACCCACCACCTCCCAAAGTGCCAACAACCAAGCGAGTTCTGACGCACGCTACATCTAAGGGCTTAGAGCAGATGCTGGTCCTCACCTTCCCTTGACACCGCTTTCACAGCCAAACACACTCTGCCCATCTGCCTTTGCCTCAACTCCCACCACTCCCAACACATTCTCAGGCTCACTCTCACTCTCACTAACGGAACAGACCACTTCCCAAAGTGCAAACGTCCAAGCCATTTCTCCCATACGATAGGCCTAAGGGCTTAGAGCTGTTGCTGGTCCTCACCTTCCCTTGACACCGCTTTCACAGCCAAACACACTCTGCCCATCTGCCTTTGCCTTGCCTCCCAGCACTCCCAACACACTCTCACTCTCGGCACACACTACCTCCCAAAGTGCCAACAACCAAGCGAGTTCTGACGCACGCTACATCTAAGGGCTTAGAGCAGATGCTGGTCCTCACCTTCCCTTGACACCGCTTTCACAGCCAAACACACTCTGGCCATCTGCCTTTGCCTCAACTCCCACCACTCCCAACACACTCTCACTCTCGGCACACACCACCTCCCAAAGTGCCAGCACCCAAGCGGTTTCTGACACACGCTACATCTAAGGGCTCAGAGCTGTTGCTGGTCATCACCTTCCCTTCACAGCGCTTTCACAGCCAAACACACTCTGCCCATCTAGCCTGGCTTTGCCTCCCAGCACTCCCAACACACATTCTCAGGCGCAATCTAACTCTCACTCCTGGCACAGACCACCTCCCAAAGTGCAGACGTGCAAGCCATTTCTCCCCTAGGATAGGCCTAAGGGCTTAGAGCTGTGGCTGGTCCTTACCTTCCCTTGACACCGCTTTCACAGCCAAACACACTCTGGGAATCTGCCCTGGCTTTGCCTCCCAGCACTCCCAACACACATTCTCAGGTGCAATCTCACTGTCACTCCCGGCACAGACCACCTCCCATAGTGACAACACGCAAGCCATTTCTCCCAGGCGACAGGCCTAAGGGCTTAGAGCTGTTGCTGGTCCTCACCTTCCCTTGACACCGCTTTCACAGACAAACACATTCTGCCCATCTGCCTTTGCCTTGCCTCACAGCACTCCCAACACACTCTCACTCTCGGCACAGACCACCTCCCAAAGTGCCAACAACCAAGCGATTTCTGACGCACGCTACATCTAAGGGCTTAGAGCTGTTGCTGGTCCTCACCTTCCCTTGACACCGCTTTCACAGCCAAACACACTCTGCCCATCTGCCTTTACCTTGCCTCCCGGCACTGCCAACACACATTCTCAGGCTCACTCAGGCTCTCACTCTCACTCCCAGCACAGACCAACTCCCAAAGTGCAAACGTCCAAGCGATTTCTGACGCTCGCTACCTCTAAGGGCTTAGAGGTGTGGCTGGTCCTCACCTTCCCTTGACACCGCTTTCACAGCCAAACACACTCTGCCCATCTGCCTTTACCTTGCCTCCCGGCACTCCCAACACACTCTCACTCTCGGCACCCACCACCTCCCAAAGTGCCAACAACCAAGCGAGTTCTGACGCACGCTACATCTAAGGGCTTAGAGCAGATGCTGGTCCTCACCTTCCCTTGACACCGCTTTCACAGCCAAACACACTCTGCCCATCTGCCTTTGCCTTGCCTCCCAGCACTCCCAACACATTCTCAGGCTCACTCTCACTCTCACTAACGGAACAGACCACTTCCCAAAGTGCAAACGTCCAAGCCATTTCTCCCATACGATAGGCCTAAGGGCTTAGAGCTGTTGCTGGTCCTCACCTTCCCTTGACACCGCTTTCACAGCCAAACACACTCTGCCCATCTGCCTTTGCCTTGCCTCCCAGCACTCCCAACACACTCTCACTCTCGGCACACACCACCTCCCAAAGTGCCAACAACCAAGCGAGTTCTGACGCACGCTACATCTAAGGGCTTAGAGCAGATGCTGGTCCTCACCTTCCCTTGACACCGCTTTCACAGCCAAACACACTCTGGCCATCTGCCTTTGCCTCAACTCCCACCACTCCCAACACACTCTCACTCTCGGCACACACCACCTCCCAAAGTGCCAGCACCCAAGCGGTTTCTGACACACGCTACATCTAAGGGCTCAGAGCTGTTGCTGGTCATCACCTTCCCTTCACAGCGCTTTCACAGCCAAACACACTCTGCCCATCTAGCCTGGCTTTGCCTCCCAGCACTCCCAACACACATTCTCAGGCGCAATCTAACTCTCACTCCTGGCACAGACCACCTCCCAAAGTGCAGACGTGCAAGCCATTTCTCCCCTAGGATAGGCCTAAGGGCTTAGAGCTGTGGCTGGTCCTTACCTTCCCTTGACACCGCTTTCACAGCCAAACACACTCTGGGAATCTGCCCTGGCTTTGCCTCCCAGCACTCCCAACACACATTCTCAGGTGCAATCTCACTGTCACTCCCGGCACAGACCACCTCCCATAGTGACAACACGCAAGCCATTTCTCCCAGGCGACAGGCCTAAGGGCTTAGAGCTGTTGCTGGTCCTCACCTTCCCTTGACACCGCTTTCACAGACAAACACATTCTGCCCATCTGCCTTTGCCTTGCCTCACAGCACTCCCAACACACAGTCTCACTCTTGGCACAGACCACCTCCCAAAGTGCCAACACCCAAGCTATTTCGGAGGCACGCTACATGTAAGGGCTTAGAGCTGTTGCTGGTCCTCACCTTCCCTTGACACCGCTTTCACAGCCAAACACACTCTGCCCATCTACCCTGGCTTTGCCTCCCAGCACTCCCAACACACATTCTCAGGTTCAATCTCACTCTCACTCCTGGCACAGACCAACTCCCAAAGTGCAAACGTCCAAGCGATTTCTGACGCACGCTACATCTAAGGGCTTAGAGATGTGGCTGGTCCTCACCTTCCCTTGACACCGCTTTCACAGCCAAACACACTCTGCCCATCTGCCTTTGCCTCAACTCGCACCACTCCCAACACACTCTCACTCTCGGCACACACCACCTCCCAAAGTGCCAACAACCAAGCGATTTCTGACGCACGCTACATCTAAGGGCTTAGAGCAGATGCTGGTCCTCACCTTCCCTTGACACCGCTTTCACAGCCAAACACACTCTGCCCATCTGCCTTTGCCTCAACTCCCACCACTCCCAACACACTCTCACTCTCGGCACACACCACCTCCCAAAGTGCCAGCACCCAAGCGATTTCTGACGCACGCTACATCTAAGGGCTCAGAGCTGTTGCTGGTCATCACCTTCCCTTCACAGCGCTTTCACAGCCAAACACACTCTGCCCATCTAGCCTGGCTTTGCCTCCCAGCACTCCCAACACACATTCTCAGGCGCAATCTAACTCTCACTCCTGGCACAGACCACCTCCCAAAGTGCAGACGTGCAAGCCATTTCTCCCCTAGGATAGGCCTAAGGGCTTAGAGCTGTGGCTGGTCCTTACCTTCCCTTGACACCGCTTTCACAGCCAAACACACTCTGGGAATCTGCCCTGGCTTTGCCTCCCAGCACTCCCAACACACATTCTCAGGTGCAATCTCACTCTCACTCCCGGCACAGACCACCTCCCATAGTGACAACACGCAAGCCATTTCTCCCAGGCGACAGGCCTAAGGGCTTAGAGCTGTTGCTGGTCCTCACCTTCCCTTGACACCGCTTTCACAGACAAACACATTCTGCCCATCTGCCTTTGCCTTGCCTCACAGCACTCCCAACACACAGTCTCACTCTTGGCACAGACCACCTCCCAAAGTGCCAACACCCAAGCTATTTCGGAGGCACGCTACATGTAAGGGCTTAGAGCTGTTGCTGGTCCTCACCTTCCCTTGACACCGCTTTCACAGCCAAACACACTCTGCCCATCTACCCTGGCTTTGCCTCCCAGCACTCCCAACACACATTCTCAGGTTCAATCTCACTCTCACTCCTGGCACAGACCACCTCCCAAAGTGCAAACACCCAAGCCATTTCTCCCATACGATAGGCCTAAGGGCTTAGAGCTGTTGCTGGTCTTCACCTTCCCTTGACACCGCTTTCACAGCCAAACACACTCTGCCCATCTACCTTTGCCTTGCCTCCCAGCACTCCCAACACACTCTCACTACCGGCACAGACCACCTGCCAAAGTGCAAACACCCAAGCGATTTCTGACACACGCTACATCTAAGGGCTTAGAGCTGTTGATGGTCCTCACCTTCCCTTGACACCGCTTTCACAGCCAAACACACTCTGCCCATCGGCCTTTGCCTTGCCTCCCAGCACTCCCAACACACATTCTCAGACTCAATCTCACTCTCACTCCCGGCACAGACCACCTCCCAAAGTGCAAACGTCCAAGCCATTTCTCCCATACGATAGGCCTAAGGGCTTAGAGCTGATGCTGGTCCTCACATTCCCTTCACACCGCTTTCACAGCCAAACACACTCTGGCCATCTGCCTTTGCCTTGCCTACCAGCACTCCCAACACACATTCTCAGGCTCACTCTCACTCTCACTACCGGCACAGACCACCTCCCAAAGTGCAAACGTCCAAGCCATTTCTCCCATACGATAGGCCTAAGGGCTTAGAGCTGATGCTGGTCCTCACCTTCCCTTGACACCGCTTTCACAGCCAAACACACTCTGCCCATCTGCCTTTGCCTTGCCTCCCAGCACTCCCAACACACTCTCACTCTCGGCACACACCACCTCCCAAAGTGCCAACAACCAAGCGAGTTCTGACGCACGCTACATCTAAGGGCTTAGAGCTGTTGCTGGTCCTCACCTTCCCTTGACACCGCTTTCACAGCCAAACACACGCTGGCCATCTGCCTTTACCTTACCTCCCGGCACTGCCAACACACATTCTCAGGCTCACTCAGGCTCTCACTCTCACTCCCAGCACAGACCAACTCCCAAAGTGCAAACCTCCAAGCCATTTCTGACGCTCGCTACCTCTAAGGGCTTAGAGGTGTGGCTGGTCCTCACCTTCCCTTGACACCGCTTTCACAGCCAAACACACTCTGCCCATCTGCCTTTACCTTGCCTCCCGGCACTCCCAACACACTCTCACTCTCGGCACCCACCACCTCCCAAAGTGCCAACAACCAAGCGAGTTCTGACGCACGCTACATCTAAGGGCTTAGAGCAGATGCTGGTCCTCACCTTCCCTTGACACCGCTTTCACAGCCAAACACACTCTGCCCATCTGCCTTTGCCTCAACTCCCACCACTCCCAACACACTCTCACTCTCGGCACACACCACCTCCCAAAGTGCCAGCACCCAAGCGATTTCTGACGCACGCTACATCTAAGGGCTCAGAGCTGTTGCTGGTCATCACCTTCCCTTCACAGCGCTTTCACAGCCAAACACACTCTGCCCATCTAGCCTGGCTTTGCCTCCCAGCACTCCCAACACACATTCTCAGGCGCAATCTAACTCTCACTCCTGGCACAGACCACCTCCCAAAGTGCAGACGTGCAAGCCATTTCTCCCCTAGGATAGGCCTAAGGGCTTAGAGCTGTGGCTGGTCCTTTACCTTCCCTTGACACCGCTTTCACAGCCAAACACACTCTGGGAATCTGCCCTGGCTTTGCCTCCCAGCACTCCCAACACACATTCTCAGGTGCAATCTCACTGTCACTCCCGGCACAGACCACCTCCCATAGTGACAACACGCAAGCCATTTCTCCCAGGCGACAGGCCTAAGGGCTTAGAGCTGTTGCTGGTCCTCACCTTCCCTTGACACCGCTTTCACAGACAAACACATTCTGCCCATCTGCCTTTGCCTTGCCTCACAGCACTCCCAACACACAGTCTCACTCTTGGCACAGACCACCTCCCAAAGTGCCAACACCCAAGCTATTTCGGAGGCACGCTACATGTAAGGGCTTAGAGCTGTTGCTGGTCCTCACCTTCCCTTGACACCGCTTTCACAGCCAAACACACTCTGCCCATCTACCCTGGCTTTGCCTCCCAGCACTCCCAACACACATTCTCAGGTTCAATCTCACTCTCACTCCTGGCACAGACCACCTCCCAAAGTGCAAACACCCAAGCCATTTCTCCCATACGATAGGCCTAAGGGCTTAGAGCTGTTGCTGGTCTTCACCTTCCCTTGACACCGCTTTCACAGCCAAACACACTCTGCCCATCTGCCTTTGCCTTGCCTCCCAGCACTCCCAACACACTCTCACTACCGGCACAGACCACCTGCCAAAGTGCAAACACCCAAGCGATTTCTGACACACGCTACATCTAAGGGCTTAGAGCTGTTGATGGTCCTCACCTTCCCTTGACACCGCTTTCACAGCCAAACACACTCTGACCATCGGCCTTTGCCTTGCCTCCCAGCACTCCCAACACACATTCTCAGACTCAATCTTACTCTCACTCCCGGCACAGACCACCTCCCAAAGTGCAAACGTCCAAGCCATTTCTCCCATACGATAGGCCTAAGGGCTTAGAGCTGATGCTGGTCCTCACCTTCCCTTGACACCGCTTTCACAGCCAAACACACTCTGGCCATCTACCTTTGCCTTGCCTCCCAGCACTCCCAACACACTCTCACTCTCGGCACACACCACCTCCCAAAGTGCCAACAACCAAGCGATTTCTGACGCACGCTACATCTAAGGGCTTAGAGCAGATGCTGGTCCTCACCTTCCCTTGACACCGCTTTCACAGCCAAACACACTCTGCCCATCTGCCTTTGCCTCAACTCCCACCACTCCCAACACACTCTCACTCTCGGCACACACCACCTCCCAAAGTGCCAGCACCCAAGCGATTTCTGACGCACGCTACATCTAAGGGCTCAGAGCTGTTGCTGGTCATCACCTTCCCTTCACAGCGCTTTCACAGCCAAACACACTCTGCCCATCTAGCCTGGCTTTGCCTCCCAGCACTCCCAACACACATTCTCAGGCGCAATCTAACTCTCACTCCTGGCACAGACCACCTCCCAAAGTGCAGACGTGCAAGCCATTTCTCCCCTAGGATAGGCCTAAGGGCTTAGAGCTGTGGCTGGTCCTTACCTTCCCTTGACACCGCTTTCACAGCCAAACACACTCTGGGAATCTGCCCTGGCTTTGCCTCCCAGCACTCCCAACACACATTCTCAGGTGCAATCTCACTCTCACTCCCGGCAAAGACCACCTCCCATAGTGACAACACGCAAGCCATTTCTCCCAGGCGACAGGCCTAAGGGCTTAGAGCTGTTGCTGGTCCTCACCTTCCCTTGACACCGCTTTCACAGACAAACACATTCTGCCCATCTGCCTTTGCCTTGCCTCACAGCACTCCCAACACACAGTCTCACTCTTGGCACAGACCACCTCCCAAAGTGCCAACACCCAAGCTATTTCGGAGGCACGCTACATGTAAGGGCTTAGAGCTGTTGCTGGTCCTCACCTTCCCTTGACACCGCTTTCACAGCCAAACACACTCTGCCCATCTACCCTGGCTTTGCCTCCCAGCACTCCCAACACACATTCTCAGGTTCAATCTCACTCTCACTCCTGGCACAGACCACCTCCCAAAGTGCAAACACCCAAGCCATTTCTCCCATACGATAGGCCTAAGGGCTTAGAGCTGTTGCTGGTCTTCACCTTCCCTTGACACCGCTTTCACAGCCAAACACACTCTGCCCATCTACCTTTGCCTTGCCTCCCAGCACTCCCAACACACTCTCACTACCGGCACAGACCACCTGCCAAAGTGCAAACACCCAAGCGATTTCTGACACACGCTACATCTAAGGGCTTAGAGCTGTTGATGGTCCTCACCTTCCCTTGACACCGCTTTCACAGCCAAACACACTCTGCCCATCGGCCTTTGCCTTGCCTCCCAGCACTCCCAACACACATTCTCAGACTCAATCTCACTCTCACTCCCGGCACAGACCACCTCCCAAAGTGCAAACGTCCAAGCCATTTCTCCCATACGATAGGCCTAAGGGCTTAGAGCTGATGCTGGTCCTCACATTCCCTTCACACCGCTTTCACAGCCAAACACACTCTGGCCATCTGCCTTTGCCTTGCCTACCAGCACTCCCAACACACATTCTCAGGCTCACTCTCACTCTCACTACCGGCACAGACCACCTCCCAAAGTGCAAACGTCCAAGCCATTTCTCCCATACGATAGGCCTAAGGGCTTAGAGCTGATGCTGGTCCTCACCTTCCCTTGACACCGCTTTCACAGCCAAACACACTCTGCCCATCTGCCTTTGCCTTGCCTCCCAGCACTCCCAACACACTCTCACTCTCGGCACACACCACCTCCCAAAGTGCCAACAACCAAGCGAGTTCTGACGCACGCTACATCTAAGGGCTTAGAGCTGTTGCTGGTCCTCACCTTCCCTTGACACCGCTTTCACAGCCAAACACACGCTGGCCATCTGCCTTTACCTTACCTCCCGGCACTGCCAACACACATTCTCAGGCTCACTCAGGCTCTCACTCTCACTCCCAGCACAGACCAACTCCCAAAGTGCAAACGTCCAAGCGATTTCTGACGCTCGCTACCTCTAAGGGCTTAGAGGTGTGGCTGGTCCTCACCTTCCCTTGACACCGCTTTCACAGCCAAACACACTCTGCCCATCTGCCTTTACCTTGCCTCCCGGCACTCCCAACACACTCTCACTCTCGGCACCCACCACCTCCCAAAGTGCCAACAACCAAGCGAGTTCTGACGCACGCTACATCTAAGGGCTTAGAGCAGATGCTGGTCCTCACCTTCCCTTGACACCGCTTTCACAGCCAAACACACTCTGCCCATCTGCCTTTGCCTCAACTCCCACCACTCCCAACACACTCTCACTCTCGGCACACACCACCTCCCAAAGTGCCAGCACCCAAGCGATTTCTGACGCACGCTACATCTAAGGGCTCAGAGCTGTTGCTGGTCATCACCTTCCCTTCACAGCGCTTTCACAGCCAAACACACTCTGCCCATCTAGCCTGGCTTTGCCTCCCAGCACTCCCAACACACATTCTCAGGCGCAATCTAACTCTCACTCCTGGCACAGACCACCTCCCAAAGTGCAGACGTGCAAGCCATTTCTCCCCTAGGATAGGCCTAAGGGCTTAGAGCTGTGGCTGGTCCTTTACCTTCCCTTGACACCGCTTTCACAGCCAAACACACTCTGGGAATCTGCCCTGGCTTTGCCTCCCAGCACTCCCAACACACATTCTCAGGCTCACTCTCACTCTCACTACCGGCACAGACCACCTCCCATAGTGACAACACGCAAGCCATTTCTCCCAGGCGACAGGCCTAAGGGCTTAGAGCTGTTGCTGGTCCTCACCTTCCCTTGACACCGCTTTCACAGACAAACACATTCTGCCCATCTGCCTTTGCCTTGCCTCACAGCACTCCCAACACACAGTCTCACTCTTGGCACAGACCACCTCCCAAAGTGCCAACACCCAAGCTATTTCGGAGGCACGCTACATGTAAGGGCTTAGAGCTGTTGCTGGTCCTCACCTTCCCTTGACACCGCTTTCACAGCCAAACACACTCTGCCCATCTACCCTGGCTTTGCCTCCCAGCACTCCCAACACACATTCTCAGGTTCAATCTCACTCTCACTCCTGGCACAGACCACTTCCCAAAGTGCAAACACCCAAGCCATTTCTCCCATACGATAGGCCTAAGGGCTTAGAGCTGTTGCTGGTCTTCACCTTCCCTTGACACCGCTTTCACAGCCAAACACACTCTGCCCATCTGCCTTTGCCTTGCCTCCCAGCACTCCCAACACACTCTCACTACCGGCACAGACCACCTGCCAAAGTGCAAACACCCAAGCGATTTCTGACACACGCTACATCTAAGGGCTTAGAGCTGTTGATGGTCCTCACCTTCCCTTGACACCGCTTTCACAGCCAAACACACTCTGCCCATCGGCCTTTGCCTTGCCTCCCAGCACTCCCAACACACATTCTCAGACTCAATCTCACTCTCACTCCCGGCACAGACCACCTCCCAAAGTGCAAACGTCCAAGCCATTTCTCCCATACGATAGGCCTAAGGGCTTAGAGCTGATGCTGGTCCTCACCTTCCCTTGACACCGCTTTCACAGCCAAACACACTCTGGCCATCTACCTTTGCCTTGCCTCCCAGCACTCCCAACACACTCTCACTCTCGGCACACACCACCTCCCAAAGTGCCAACAACCAAGCGATTTCTGACGCACGCTACATCTAAGGGCTTAGAGCTGTTGCTGGTCCTCACCTTCCCTTGACACCCGCTTTCACAGCCAAACACACGCTGCCCATCTGCCTTTACCTTGCCTCCCGGCACTGCCAACACACATTCTCAGGCTCACTCAGGCTCTCACTCTCACTCCCAGCACAGACCAACTCCCAAAGTGCAAACGTCCAAGCGATTTCTGACGCACGCTACATCTAAGGGCTTAGAGATGTGGCTGGTCCTCACCTTCCCTTGACACCGCTTTCACAGCCAAACACACTCTGGCCATCTGCCTTTGCCTTGCCTCCCAGCACTCCCAACACACATTCTCAGGCTCACTCTCACTCTCACTAACGGAACAGACCACTTCCCAAAGTGCAAACGTCCAAGCCATTTCTCCCATACGATAGGCCTAAGGGCTTAGAGCTGTTGCTGGTCCTCACCTTCCCTTGACACCGCTTTCACAGCCAAACACACTCTGCCCATCTGCCTTTGCCTCAACTCCCACCACTCCCAACACACTCTCACTCTCGGCACACACCACCTCCCAAAGTGCCAACAACCAAGCGATTTCTGACGCACGCTACATCTAAGGGCTTAGAGCTGTTGCTGGTCCTCACCTTCCCTTGACACCGCTTTCACAGCCAAACACACTCTGCCCATCTGCCTTTACCTTGCCTCCCGGCACTGCCAACACACATTCTCAGGCTCACTCAGGCTCTCACTCTCACTCCCAGCACAGACCAACTCCCAAAGTGCAAACGTCCAAGCGATTTCTGACGCACGCTACATCTAAGGGCTTAGAGATGTGGCTGGTCCTCACCTTCCCTTGACACCGCTTTCACAGCCAAACACACTCTGCCCATCTGCCTTTGCCTCAACTCGCACCACTCCCAACACACTCTCACTCTCGGCACACACCACCTCCCAAAGTGCCAACAACCAAGCGATTTCTGACGCACGCTACATCTAAGGGCTTAGAGCAGATGCTGGTCCTCACCTTCCCTTGACACCGCTTTCACAGCCAAACACACTCTGCCCATCTGCCTTTGCCTCAACTCCCACCACTCCCAACACACTCTCACTCTCGGCACACACCACCTCCCAAAGTGCCAGCACCCAAGCGATTTCTGACGCACGCTACATCTAAGGGCTCAGAGCTGTTGCTGGTCATCACCTTCCCTTCACAGCGCTTTCACAGCCAAACACACTCTGCCCATCTAGCCTGGCTTTGCCTCCCAGCACTCCCAACACACATTCTCAGGCGCAATCTAACTCTCACTCCTGGCACAGACCACCTCCCAAAGTGCAGACGTGCAAGCCATTTCTCCCCTAGGATAGGCCTAAGGGCTTAGAGCTGTGGCTGGTCCTTACCTTCCCTTGACACCGCTTTCACAGCCAAACACACTCTGGGAATCTGCCCTGGCTTTGCCTCCCAGCACTCCCAACACACATTCTCAGGTGCAATCTCACTCTCACTCCCGGCACAGACCACCTCCCATAGTGACAACACGCAAGCCATTTCTCCCAGGCGACAGGCCTAAGGGCTTAGAGCTGTTGCTGGTCCTCACCTTCCCTTGACACCGCTTTCACAGACAAACACATTCTGCCCATCTGCCTTTGCCTTGCCTCCCAGCACTCCCAACACACATTCTCAGACTCAATCTCACTCTCACTCCCGGCACAGACCACCTCCCAAAGTGCAAACGTCCAAGCCATTTCTCCCATACGATAGGCCTAAGGGCTTAGAGCTGATGCTGGTCCTCACCTTCCCTTGACACCGCTTTCACAGCCAAACACACTCTGGCCATCTACCTTTGCCTTGCCTCCCAGCACTCCCAACACACTCTCACTCTCGGCACAGACCACCTCCCAAAGTGCCAACAACCAAGCGATTTCTGACGCACGCTACATCTAAGGGCTTAGAGCTGTTGCTGGTCCTCACCTTCCCTTGACACCGCTTTCACAGCCAAACACACGCTGCCCATCTGCCTTTACCTTGCCTCCCGGCACTGCCAACACACATTCTCAGGCTCACTCAGGCTCTCACTCTCACTCCCAGCACAGACCAACTCCCAAAGTGCAAACGTCCAAGCGATTTCTGACGCACGCTACATCTAAGGGCTTAGAGATGTGGCTGGTCCTCTCCTTCCCTTGACACCGCTTTCACAGCCAAACACACTCTGGCCATCTGCCTTTGCCTTGCCTCCCAGCACTCCCAACACACATTCTCAGGCTCACTCTCACTCTCACTAACGGAACAGACCACTTCCCAAAGTGCAAACGTCCAAGCCATTTCTCCCATACGATAGGCCTAAGGGCTTAGAGCTGTTGCTGGTCCTCACCTTCCCTTGACACCGCTTTCACAGCCAAACACACTCTGCCCATCTGCCTTTGCCTCAACTCCCACCACTCCCAACACACTCTCACTCTCGGCACACACCACCTCCCAAAGTGCCAACAACCAAGCGATTTCTGACGCACGCTACATCTAAGGGCTTAGAGCTGTTGCTGGTCCTCACCTTCCCTTGACACCGCTTTCACAGCCAAACACACTCTGCCCATCTGCCTTTACCTTGCCTCCCGGCACTGCCAACACACATTCTCAGGCTCAATCAGGCTCTCACTCTCACTCCCAGCACAGACCAACTCCCAAAGTGCAAACCTCCAAGCGATTTCTGACGCACGCTACATCTAAGGGCTTAGAGATGTGGCTGGTCCTCACCTTCCCTTGACACCGCTTTCACAGCCAAACACACTCTGCCCATCTGCCTTTGCCTCAACTCGCACCACTCCCAACACACTCTCACTCTCGGCACACACCACCTCCCAAAGTGCCAACAACCAAGCGATTTCTGACGCACGCTACATCTAAGGGCTTAGAGCAGATGCTGGTCCTCACCTTCCCTTGACACCGCTTTCACAGCCAAACACACTCTGCCCATCTGCCTTTGCCTCAACTCCCACCACTCCCAACACACTCTCACTCTCGGCACACACCACCTCCCAAAGTGCCAGCACCCAAGCGATTTCTGACGCACGCTACATCTAAGGGCTCAGAGCTGTTGCTGGTCATCACCTTCCCTTCACAGCGCTTTCACAGCCAAACACACTCTGCCCATCTAGCCTGGCTTTGCCTCCCAGCACTCCCAACACACATTCTCAGGCGCAATCTAACTCTCACTCCTGGCACAGACCACCTCCCAAAGTGCAGACGTGCAAGCCATTTCTCCCCTAGGATAGGCCTAAGGGCTTAGAGCTGTGGCTGGTCCTTACCTTCCCTTGACACCGCTTTCACAGCCAAACACACTCTGGGAATCTGCCCTGGCTTTGCCTCCCAGCACTCCCAACACACATTCTCAGGTGCAATCTCACTCTCACTCCCGGCACAGACCACCTCCCATAGTGACAACACGCAAGCCATTTCTCCCAGGCGACAGGCCTAAGGGCTTAGAGCTGTTGCTGGTCCTCACCTTCCCTTGACACCGCTTTCACAGACAAACACATTCTGCCCATCTGCCTTTGCCTTGCCTCACAGCACTCCCAACACACAGTCTCACTCTTGGCACAGACCACCTCCCAAAGTGCCAACACCCAAGCTATTTCGGAGGCACGCTACATGTAAGGGCTTAGAGCTGTTGCTGGTCCTCACCTTCCCTTGACACCGCTTTCACAGCCAAACACACTCTGCCCATCTACCCTGGCTTTGCCTCCCAGCACTCCCAACACACATTCTCAGGTTCAATCTCACTCTCACTCCTGGCACAGACCACCTCCCAAAGTGCAAACACCCAAGCCATTTCTCCCATACGATAGGCCTAAGGGCTTAGAGCTGTTGCTGGTCCTCACCTTCCCTTGACACCGCTTTCACAGCCAAACACACTCTGCCCATCTGCCTTTGCCTTGCCTCCCAGCACTCCCAACACACTCTCACTACCGGCACAGACCACCTGCCAAAGTGCAAACACCCAAGCGATTTCTGACACACGCTACATCTAAGGGCTTAGAGCTGTTGATGGTCCTCACCTTCCCTTGACACCGCTTTCACAGCCAAACACACTCTGACCATCGGCCTTTGCCTTGCCTCCCAGCACTCCCAACACACATTCTCAGACTCAATCTTACTCTCACTCCCGGCACAGACCACCTCCCAAAGTGCAAACGTCCAAGCCATTTCTCCCATACGATAGGCCTAAGGGCTTAGAGCTGATGCTGGTCCTCACCTTCCCTTGACACCGCTTTCACAGCCAAACACACTCTGGCCATCTACCTTTGCCTTGCCTCCCAGCACTCCCAACACACTCTCACTCTCGGCACACACCACCTCCCAAAGTGCCAACAACCAAGCGATTTCTGACGCACGCTACATCTAAGGGCTTAGAGCTGTTGCTGGTCCTCACCTTCCCTTGACACCGCTTTCACAGCCAAACACACTCTGCCCATCTGCCTTTACCTTGCCTCCCGGCACTGCCAACACACATTCTCAGGCTCACTCAGGCTCTCACTCTCACTCCCAGCACAGACCAACTCCCAAAGTGCAAACGTCCAAGCGATTTCTGACGCACGCTACATCTAAGGGCTTAGAGATGTGGCTGGTCCTCACCTTCCCTTGACACCGCTTTCACAGCCAAACACACTCTGCCCATCTGCCTTTGCCTTGCCTCCCAGCACTCCCAACACACATTCTCAGGCTCACTCTCACTCTCACTAACGGAACAGACCACTTCCCAAAGTGCAAACGTCGAAGCCATTTCTCCCATACGATAGGCCTAAGGGCTTAGAGCTGTTGCTGGTCCTCACCTTCCCTTGACACCGCTTTCACAGCCAAACACACTCTGCCCATCTGCCTTTGCCTCAACTCCCACCACTCCCAACACACTCTCACTCTCGGCACACACCACCTCCCAAAGTGCCAACAACCAAGCGATTTCTGACGCACGCTACATCTAAGGGCTTAGAGCTGTTGCTGGTCCTCACCTTCCCTTGACACCGCTTTCACAGCCAAACACACTCTGCCCATCTGCCTTTACCTTGCCTCCCGGCACTGCCAACACACATTCTCAGGCTCACTCAGGCTCTCACTCTCACTCCCAGCACAGACCAACTCCCAAAGTGCAAACGTCCAAGCGATTTCTGACGCACGCTACATCTAAGGGCTTAGAGATGTGGCTGGTCCTCACCTTCCCTTGACACCGCTTTCACAGCCAAACACACTCTGCCCATCTGCCTTTGCCTCAACTCGCACCACTCCCAACACACTCTCACTCGCGGCACACACCACCTCCCAAAGTGCCAACAACCAAGCGATTTCTGACGCACGCTACATCTAAGGGCTTAGAGCAGATGCTGGTCCTCACCTTCCCTTGACACCGCTTTCACAGCCAAACACACTCTGCCCATCTGCCTTTGCCTCAACTCCCACCACTCCCAACACACTCTCACTCTCGGCACACACCACCTCCCAAAGTGCCAGCACCCAAGCGATTTCTGACGCACGCTACATCTAAGGGCTCAGAGCTGTTGCTGGTCATCACCTTCCCTTCACAGCGCTTTCACAGCCAAACACACTCTGCCCATCTAGCCTGGCTTTGCCTCCCAGCACTCCCAACACACATTCTCAGGCGCAATCTAACTCTCACTCCTGGCACAGACCACCTCCCAAAGTGCAGACGTGCAAGCCATTTCTCCCCTAGGATAGGCCTAAGGGCTTAGAGCTGTGGCTGGTCCTTACCTTCCCTTGACACCGCTTTCACAGCCAAACACACTCTGGGAATCTGCCCTGGCTTTGCCTCCCAGCACTCCCAACACACATTCTCAGGTGCAATCTCACTGTCACTCCCGGCACAGACCACCTCCCATAGTGACAACACGCAAGCCATTTCTCCCAGGCGACAGGCCTAAGGGCTTAGAGCTGTTGCTGGTCCTCACCTTCCCTTGACACCGCTTTCACAGACAAACACATTCTGCCCATCTGCCTTTGCCTTGCCTC
Organism: Pelecanus crispus; assembly: GCF_030463565.1. Lineage (NCBI taxonomy): Eukaryota > Metazoa > Chordata > Aves > Pelecaniformes > Pelecanidae > Pelecanus > Pelecanus crispus. The sequence continues at coordinate 491,264 of NW_027461445.1, read as the reverse complement.
CCAGCACTCCCAACACACATTCTCAGACTCAATCTCACTCTCACTCCCGGCACAGACCACCTCCCAAAGTGCAAACGTCCAAGCCATTTCTCCCATACGATAGGCCTAAGGGCTTAGAGCTGATGCTGGTCCTCACCTTCCCTTGACACCGCTTTCACAGCCAAACACACTCTGGCCATCTACCTTTGCCTTGCCTCCCAGCACTCCCAACACACTCTCACTCTCGGCACAGACCACCTCCCAAAGTGCCAACAACCAAGCGATTTCTGACGCACGCTACATCTAAGGGCTTAGAGCTGTTGCTGGTCCTCACCTTCCCTTGACACCGCTTTCACAGCCAAACACACGCTGCCCATCTGCCTTTACCTTGCCTCCCGGCACTGCCAACACACATTCTCAGGCTCACTCAGGCTCTCACTCTCACTCCCAGCACAGACCAACTCCCAAAGTGCAAACGTCCAAGCGATTTCTGACGCACGCTACATCTAAGGGCTTAGAGATGTGGCTGGTCCTCTCCTTCCCTTGACACCGCTTTCACAGCCAAACACACTCTGGCCATCTGCCTTTGCCTTGCCTCCCAGCACTCCCAACACACATTCTCAGGCTCACTCTCACTCTCACTAACGGAACAGACCACTTCCCAAAGTGCAAACGTCCAAGCCATTTCTCCCATACGATAGGCCTAAGGGCTTAGAGCTGTTGCTGGTCCTCACCTTCCCTTGACACCGCTTTCACAGCCAAACACACTCTGCCCATCTGCCTTTGCCTCAACTCCCACCACTCCCAACACACTCTCACTCTCGGCACACACCACCTCCCAAAGTGCCAACAACCAAGCGATTTCTGACGCACGCTACATCTAAGGGCTTAGAGCTGTTGCTGGTCCTCACCTTCCCTTGACACCGCTTTCACAGCCAAACACACTCTGCCCATCTGCCTTTACCTTGCCTCCCGGCACTGCCAACACACATTCTCAGGCTCACTCAGGCTCTCACTCTCACTCCCAGCACAGACCAACTCCCAAAGTGCAAACCTCCAAGCGATTTCTGACGCACGCTACATCTAAGGGCTTAGAGATGTGGCTGGTCCTCACCTTCCCTTGACACCGCTTTCACAGCCAAACACACTCTGCCCATCTGCCTTTGCCTCAACTCGCACCACTCCCAACACACTCTCACTCTCGGCACACACCACCTCCCAAAGTGCCAACAACCAAGCGATTTCTGACGCACGCTACATCTAAGGGCTTAGAGCAGATGCTGGTCCTCACCTTCCCTTGACACCGCTTTCACAGCCAAACACACTCTGCCCATCTGCCTTTGCCTCAACTCCCACCACTCCCAACACACTCTCACTCTCGGCACACACCACCTCCCAAAGTGCCAGCACCCAAGCGATTTCTGACGCACGCTACATCTAAGGGCTCAGAGCTGTTGCTGGTCATCACCTTCCCTTCACAGCGCTTTCACAGCCAAACACACTCTGCCCATCTAGCCTGGCTTTGCCTCCCAGCACTCCCAACACACATTCTCAGGCGCAATCTAACTCTCACTCCTGGCACAGACCACCTCCCAAAGTGCAGACGTGCAAGCCATTTCTCCCCTAGGATAGGCCTAAGGGCTTAGAGCTGTGGCTGGTCCTTACCTTCCCTTGACACCGCTTTCACAGCCAAACACACTCTGGGAATCTGCCCTGGCTTTGCCTCCCAGCACTCCCAACACACATTCTCAGGTGCAATCTCACTCTCACTCCCGGCACAGACCACCTCCCATAGTGACAACACGCAAGCCATTTCTCCCAGGCGACAGGCCTAAGGGCTTAGAGCTGTTGCTGGTCCTCACCTTCCCTTGACACCGCTTTCACAGACAAACACATTCTGCCCATCTGCCTTTGCCTTGCCTCACAGCACTCCCAACACACAGTCTCACTCTTGGCACAGACCACCTCCCAAAGTGCCAACACCCAAGCTATTTCGGAGGCACGCTACATGTAAGGGCTTAGAGCTGTTGCTGGTCCTCACCTTCCCTTGACACCGCTTTCACAGCCAAACACACTCTGCCCATCTACCCTGGCTTTGCCTCCCAGCACTCCCAACACACATTCTCAGGTTCAATCTCACTCTCACTCCTGGCACAGACCACCTCCCAAAGTGCAAACACCCAAGCCATTTCTCCCATACGATAGGCCTAAGGGCTTAGAGCTGTTGCTGGTCCTCACCTTCCCTTGACACCGCTTTCACAGCCAAACACACTCTGCCCATCTACCTTTGCCTTGCCTCCCAGCACTCCCAACACACTCTCACTACCGGCACAGACCACCTGCCAAAGTGCAAACACCCAAGCGATTTCTGACACACGCTACATCTAAGGGCTTAGAGCTGTTGATGGTCCTCACCTTCCCTTGACACCGCTTTCACAGCCAAACACACTCTGCCCATCGGCCTTTGCCTTGCCTCCCAGCACTCCCAACACACATTCTCAGACTCAATCTCACTCTCACTCCCGGCACAGACCACCTCCCAAAGTGCAAACGTCCAAGCCATTTCTCCCATACGATAGGCCTAAGGGCTTAGAGCTGATGCTGGTCCTCACATTCCCTTCACACCGCTTTCACAGCCAAACACACTCTGGCCATCGGCCTTTGCCTTGCCTACCAGCACTCCCAACACACATTCTCAGGCTCACTCTCACTCTCACTACCGGCACAGACCACCTCCCAAAGTGCAAACGTCCAAGCCATTTCTCCCATACGATAGGCCTAAGGGCTTAGAGCTGATGCTGGTCCTCACCTTCCCTTGACACCGCTTTCACAGCCAAACACACTCTGCCCATCTGCCTTTGCCTTGCCTCCCAGCACTCCCAACACACTCTCACTCTCGGCACAGACCACCTCCCAAAGTGCCAACAACCAAGCGAGTTCTGACGCACGCTACATCTAAGGGCTTAGAGCTGTTGCTGGTCCTCACCTTCCCTTGACACCGCTTTCACAGCCAAACACACGCTGGCCATCTGCCTTTACCTTACCTCCCGGCACTGCCAACACACATTCTCAGGCTCACTCAGGCTCTCACTCTCACTCCCAGCACAGACCAACTCCCAAAGTGCAAACCTCCAAGCCATTTCTGACGCTCGCTACCTCTAAGGGCTTAGAGGTGTGGCTGGTCCTCACCTTCCCTTGACACCGCTTTCACAGCCAAACACACTCTGCCCATCTGCCTTTACCTTGCCTCCCGGCACTCCCAACACACTCTCACTCTCGGCACCCACCACCTCCCAAAGTGCCAACAACCAAGCGAGTTCTGACGCACGCTACATCTAAGGGCTTAGAGCAGATGCTGGTCCTCACCTTCCCTTGACACCGCTTTCACAGCCAAACACACTCTGCCCATCTGCCTTTGCCTTGCCTCCCAGCACTCCCAACACACATTCTCAGGCTCACTCTCACTCTGACTAACGGAACAGACCACTTCCCAAAGTGCAAACGTCCAAGCCATTTCTCCCATACGATAGGCCTAAGGGCTTAGAGCTGTGGCTGGTCCTTACCTTCCCTTGACACCGCTTTCACAGCCAAACACACTCTGGGAATCTGCCCTGGCTTTGCCTCCCAGCACTCCCAACACACATTCTCAGGTGCAATCTCACTGTCACTCCCGGCACAGACCACCTCCCATAGTGACAACACGCAAGCCATTTCTCCCAGGCGACAGGCCTAAGGGCTTAGAGCTGTTGCTGGTCCTCACCTTCCCTTGACACCGCTTTCACAGACAAACACATTCTGCCCATCTGCCTTTGCCTTGCCTCACAGCACTCCCAACACACAGTCTCACTCTTGGCACAGACCACCTCCCAAAGTGCCAACACCCAAGCTATTTCGGAGGCACGCTACATGTAAGGGCTTAGAGCTGTTGCTGGTCCTCACCTTCCCTTGACACCGCTTTCACAGCCAAACACACTCTGCCCATCTACCCTGGCTTTGCCTCCCAGCACTCCCAACACACATTCTCAGGTTCAATCTCACTCTCACTCCTGGCACAGACCACCTCCCAAAGTGCAAACACCCAAGCCATTTCTCCCATACGATAGGCCTAAGGGCTTAGAGCTGTTGCTGGTCTTCACCTTCCCTTGACACCGCTTTCACAGCCAAACACACTCTGCCCATCTGCCTTTGCCTTGCCTCCCAGCACTCCCAACACACTCTCACTACCGGCACAGACCACCTGCCAAAGTGCAAACACCCAAGCGATTTCTGACACACGCTACATCTAAGGGCTTAGAGCTGTTGATGGTCCTCACCTTCCCTTGACACCGCTTTCACAGCCAAACACACTCTGCCCATCGGCCTTTGCCTTGCCTCCCAGCACTCCCAACACACATTCTCAGACTCAATCTCACTCTCACTCCCGGCACAGACCACCTCCCAAAGTGCAAACGTCCAAGCCATTTCTCCCATACGATAGGCCTAAGGGCTTAGAGCTGATGCTGGTCCTCACCTTCCCTTGACACCGCTTTCACAGCCAAACACACTCTGGCCATCTACCTTTGCCTTGCCTCCCAGCACTCCCAACACACTCTCACTCTCGGCACAGACCACCTCCCAAAGTGCCAACAACCAAGCGATTTCTGACGCACGCTACATCTAAGGGCTTAGAGCTGTTGCTGGTCCTCACCTTCCCTTGACACCGCTTTCACAGCCAAACACACTCTGGCCATCTGCCTTTACCTTGCCTCCCGGCACTGCCAACACACATTCTCAGGCTCACTCAGGCTCTCACTCTCACTCCCAGCACAGACCAACTCCCAAAGTGCAAACGTCCAAGCGATTTCTGACGCACGCTACATCTAAGGGCTTAGAGATGTGGCTGGTCCTCACCTTCCCTTGACACCGCTTTCACAGCCAAACACACTCTGGCCATCTGCCTTTGCCTTGCCTCCCAGCACTCCCAACACACATTCTCAGGCTCACTCTCACTCTCACTAACGGAACAGACCACTTCCCAAAGTGCAAACGTCCAAGCCATTTCTCCCATACGATAGGCCTAAGGGCTTAGAGCTGTTGCTGGTCCTCACCTTCCCTTGACACCGCTTTCACAGCCAAACACACTCTGCCCATCTGCCTTTGCCTCAACTCCCACCACTCCCAACACACTCTCACTCTCGGCACACACCACCTCCCAAAGTGCCAACAACCAAGCGATTTCTGACGCACGCTACATCTAAGGGCTTAGAGCTGTTGCTGGTCCTCACCTTCCCTTGACACCGCTTTCACAGCCAAACACACTCTGCCCATCTGCCTTTACCTTGCCTCCCGGCACTGCCAACACACATTCTCAGGCTCACTCAGGCTCTCACTCTCACTCCCAGCACAGACCAACTCCCAAAGTGCAAACGTCCAAGCGATTTCTGACGCACGCTACATCTAAGGGCTTAGAGATGTGGCTGGTCCTCACCTTCCCTTGACACCGCTTTCACAGCCAAACACACTCTGCCCATCTGCCTTTGCCTCAACTCGCACCACTCCCAACACACTCTCACTCTCGGCACACACCACCTCCCAAAGTGCCAACAACCAAGCGATTTCTGACGCACGCTACATCTAAGGGCTTAGAGCAGATGCTGGTCCTCACCTTCCCTTGACACCGCTTTCACAGCCAAACACACTCTGGCCATCTGCCTTTGCCTCAACTCCCACCACTCCCAACACACTCTCACTCTCGGCACACACCACCTCCCAAAGTGCCAGCACCCAAGCGATTTCTGACGCACGCTACATCTAAGGGCTCAGAGCTGTTGCTGGTCATCACCTTCCCTTCACAGCGCTTTCACAGCCAAACACACTCTGCCCATCTAGCCTGGCTTTGCCTCCCAGCACTCCCAACACACATTCTCAGGCGCAATCTAACTCTCACTCCTGGCACAGACCACCTCCCAAAGTGCAGACGTGCAAGCCATTTCTCCCCTAGGATAGGCCTAAGGGCTTAGAGCTGTGGCTGGTCCTTACCTTCCCTTGACACCGCTTTCACAGCCAAACACACTCTGGGAATCTGCCCTGGCTTTGCCTCCCAGCACTCCCAACACACATTCTCAGGTGCAATCTCACTCTCACTCCCGGCACAGACCACCTCCCATAGTGACAACACGCAAGCCATTTCTCCCAGGCGACAGGCCTAAGGGCTTAGAGCTGTTGCTGGTCCTCACCTTCCCTTGACACCGCTTTCACAGACAAACACATTCTGCCCATCTGCCTTTGCCTTGCCTCACAGCACTCCCAACACACAGTCTCACTCTTGGCACAGACCACCTCCCAAAGTGCCAACACCCAAGCTATTTCGGAGGCACGCTACATGTAAGGGCTTAGAGCTGTTGCTGGTCCTCACCTTCCCTTGACACCGCTTTCACAGCCAAACACACTCTGCCCATCTACCCTGGCTTTGCCTCCCAGCACTCCCAACACACATTCTCAGGTTCAATCTCACTCTCACTCCTGGCACAGACCACCTCCCAAAGTGCAAACACCCAAGCCATTTCTCCCATACGATAGGCCTAAGGGCTTAGAGCTGTTGCTGGTCTTCACCTTCCCTTGACACCGCTTTCACAGCCAAACACACTCTGCCCATCTACCTTTGCCTTGCCTCCCAGCACTCCCAACACACTCTCACTACCGGCACAGACCACCTGCCAAAGTGCAAACACCCAAGCGATTTCTGACACACGCTACATCTAAGGGCTTAGAGCTGTTGATGGTCCTCACCTTCCCTTGACACCGCTTTCACAGCCAAACACACTCTGCCCATCGGCCTTTGCCTTGCCTCCCAGCACTCCCAACACACATTCTCAGACTCAATCTCACTCTCACTCCCGGCACAGACCACCTCCCAAAGTGCAAACGTCCAAGCCATTTCTCCCATACGATAGGCCTAAGGGCTTAGAGCTGATGCTGGTCCTCACATTCCCTTCACACCGCTTTCACAGCCAAACACACTCTGGCCATCTGCCTTTGCCTTGCCTACCAGCACTCCCAACACACATTCTCAGGCTCACTCTCACTCTCACTACCGGCACAGACCACCTCCCAAAGTGCAAACGTCCAAGCCATTTCTCCCATACGATAGGCCTAAGGGCTTAGAGCTGATGCTGGTCCTCACCTTCCCTTGACACCGCTTTCACAGCCAAACACACTCTGCCCATCTGCCTTTGCCTTGCCTCCCAGCACTCCCAACACACTCTCACTCTCGGCACAGACCACCTCCCAAAGTGCCAACAACCAAGCGAGTTCTGACGCACGCTACATCTAAGGGCTTAGAGCTGTTGCTGGTCCTCACCTTCCCTTGACACCGCTTTCACAGCCAAACACACGCTGGCCATCTGCCTTTACCTTACCTCCCGGCACTGCCAACACACATTCTCAGGCTCACTCAGGCTCTCACTCTCACTCCCAGCACAGACCAACTCCCAAAGTGCAAACCTCCAAGCCATTTCTGACGCTCGCTACCTCTAAGGGCTTAGAGGTGTGGCTGGTCCTCACCTTCCCTTGACACCGCTTTCACAGCCAAACACACTCTGCCCATCTGCCTTTACCTTGCCTCCCGGCACTCCCAACACACTCTCACTCTCGGCACCCACCACCTCCCAAAGTGCCAACAACCAAGCGAGTTCTGACGCACGCTACATCTAAGGGCTTAGAGCAGATGCTGGTCCTCACCTTCCCTTGACACCGCTTTCACAGCCAAACACACTCTGCCCATCTGCCTTTGCCTTGCCTCCCAGCACTCCCAACACACATTCTCAGGCTCACTCTCACTCTCACTAACGGAACAGACCACTTCCCAAAGTGCAAACGTCCAAGCCATTTCTCCCATACGATAGGCCTAAGGGCTTAGAGCTGTTGCTGGTCCTCACCTTCCCTTGACACCGCTTTCACAGCCAAACACACTCTGCCCATCTGCCTTTGCCTTGCCTCCCGGCAATCCCAACACACTCTCACTCTCGGCACACACTACCTCCCAAAGTGCCAACAACCAAGCGAGTTCTGACGCACGCTACATCTAAGGGCTTAGAGCTGTTGCTGGTCCTCACCTTCCCTTGACACCGCTTTCACAGCCAAACACACTCTGCCCATCTGCCTTTACCTTGCCTCCCGGCACTGCCAACACACATTCTCAGGCTCACTCAGGCTCTCACTCTCACTCCCAGCACAGACCAACTCCCAAAGTGCAAACCTCCAAGCGATTTCTGACGCACGCTACATCTAAGGGCTTAGAGATGTGGCTGGTCCTCACCTTCCCTTGACACCGCTTTCACAGCCAAACACACTCTGCCCATCTGCCTTTGCCTCAACCCGCACCACTCCCAACACACTCTCACTCGCGGCACACACCACCTCCCAAAGTGCCAACAACCAAGCGATTTCTGACGCACGCTACATCTAAGGGCTTAGAGCAGATGCTGGTCCTCACCTTCCCTTGACACCGCTTTCACAGCCAAACACACTCTGGCCATCTGCCTTTGCCTCAACTCCCACCACTCCCAACACACTCTCACTCTCGGCACACACCACCTCCCAAAGTGCCAGCACCCAAGCGATTTCTGACGCACGCTACATCTAAGGGCTCAGAGCTGTTGCTGGTCATCACCTTCCCTTCACAGCGCTTTCACAGCCAAACACACTCTGCCCATCTAGCCTGGCTTTGCCTCCCAGCACTCCCAACACACATTCTCAGGCGCAATCTAACTCTCACTCCTGGCACAGACCACCTCCCAAAGTGCAGACGTGCAAGCCATTTCTCCCCTAGGATAGGCCTAAGGGCTTAGAGCTGTGGCTGGTCCTTACCTTCCCTTGACACCGCTTTCACAGCCAAACACACTCTGGGAATCTGCCCTGGCTTTGCCTCCCAGCACTCCCAACACACATTCTCAGGTGCAATCTCACTCTCACTCCCGGCACAGACCACCTCCCATAGTGACAACACGCAAGCCATTTCTCCCAGGCGACAGGCCTAAGGGCTTAGAGCTGTTGCTGGTCCTCACCTTCCCTTGACACCGCTTTCACAGACAAACACATTCTGCCCATCTGCCTTTGCCTTGCCTCACAGCACTCCCAACACACAGTCTCACTCTTGGCACAGACCACCTCCCAAAGTGCCAACACCCAAGCTATTTCGGAGGCACGCTACATGTAAGGGCTTAGAGCTGTTGCTGGTCCTCACCTTCCCTTGACACCGCTTTCACAGCCAAACACACTCTGGCCATCTACCCTGGCTTGCCTCCCAGCACTCCCAACACACATTCTCAGGTTCAATCTCACTCTCACTCCCGGCACAGACCACTTCCCAAAGTGCAAACACCCAAGCCATTTCTCCCATACGATAGGCCTAAGGGCTTAGAGCTGATGCTGGTCCTCACATTCCCTTGACACCGCTTTCACAGCCAAACACACTCTGGCCATCTACCTTTGCCTTGCCTCCCAGCACTCCCAACACACTCTCACTCTCGGCACACACTACCTCCCAAAGTGCCAACAACCAAGCGAGTTCTGACGCACGCTACATCTAAGGGCTTAGAGCTGTTGCTGGTCCTCACCTTCCCTTGACACCACTTTCACAGCCAAACACACTCTGGCCATCTGCCTTTACCTTGCCTCCCGGCACTGCCAACACACATTCTCAGGCTCACTCAGGCTCTCACTCTCACTCCCAGCACAGACCAACTCCCAAAGTGCAAACCTCCAAGCGATTTCTGACGCACGCTACATCTAAGGGCTTAGAGATGTGGCTGGTCCTCACCTTCCCTTGACACCGCTTTCACAGCCAAACACACTCTGCCCATCTGCCTTTGCCTCAACTCGCACCACTCCCAACACACTCTCACTCGCGGCACACACCACCTCCCAAAGTGCCAACAACCAAGCGATTTCTGACGCACGCTACATCTAAGGGCTTAGAGCAGATGCTGGTCCTCACCTTCCCTTGACACCGCTTTCACAGCCAAACACACTCTGCCCATCTGCCTTTGCCTTGCCTCCCAGCACTCCCAACACACATTCTCAGGCTCACTCTCACTCTCACTAACGGAACAGACCACTTCCCAAAGTGCAAACGTCCAAGCCATTTCTCCCATACGATAGGCCTAAGGGCTTAGAGCTGTTGCTGGTCCTCACCTTCCCTTGACACCGCTTTCACAGCCAAACACACTCTGCCCATCTGCCTTTGCCTCAACTCCCACCACTCCCAACACACTCTCACTCTCGGCACACACCACCTCCCAAAGTGCCAACAACCAAGCGATTTCTGACGCACGCTACATCTAAGGGCTTAGAGCTGTTGCTGGTCCTCACCTTCCCTTGACACCGCTTTCACAGCCAAACACACTCTGCCCATCTGCCTTTACCTTGCCTCCCGGCACTGCCAACACACATTCTCAGGCTCACTCAGGCTCTCACTCTCACTCCCAGCACAGACCAACTCCCAAAGTGCAAACGTCCAAGCGATTTCTGACGCACGCTACATCTAAGGGCTTAGAGATGTGGCTGGTCCTCACCTTCCCTTGACACCGCTTTCACAGCCAAACACACTCTGCCCATCTGCCTTTGCCTCAACTCGCACCACTCCCAACACACTCTCACTCGCGGCACACACCACCTCCCAAAGTGCCAACAACCAAGCGATTTCTGACGCACGCTACATCTAAGGGCTTAGAGCAGATGCTGGTCCTCACCTTCCCTTGACACCGCTTTCACAGCCAAACACACTCTGCCCATCTGCCTTTGCCTCAACTCCCACCACTCCCAACACACTCTCACTCTCGGCACACACCACCTCCCAAAGTGCCAGCACCCAAGCGGTTTCTGACACACGCTACATCTAAGGGCTCAGAGCTTTTGCTGGTCATCACCTTCCCTTCACAGCGCTTTCACAGCCAAACACACTCTGCCCATCTAGCCTGGCTTTGCCTCCCAGCACTCCCAACACACATTCTCAGGCGCAATCTAACTCTCACTCCTGGCACAGACCACCTCCCAAAGTGCAGACGTGCAAGCCATTTCTCCCCTAGGATAGGCCTAAGGGCTTAGAGCTGTGGCTGGTCCTTACCTTCCCTTGACACCGCTTTCACAGCCAAACACACTCTGGGAATCTGCCCTGGCTTTGCCTCCCAGCACTCCCAACACACATTCTCAGGTGCAATCTCACTGTCACTCCCGGCACAGACCACCTCCCATAGTGACAACACGCAAGCCATTTCTCCCAGGCGACAGGCCTAAGGGCTTAGAGCTGTTGCTGGTCCTCACCTTCCCTTGACACCGCTTTCACAGACAAACACATTCTGCCCATCTGCCTTTGCCTTGCCTCACAGCACTCCCAACACACAGTCTCACTCTTGGCACAGACCACCTCCCAAAGTGCCAACACCCAAGCTATTTCGGAGGCACGCTACATGTAAGGGCTTAGAGCTGTTGCTGGTCCTCACCTTCCCTTGACACCGCTTTCACAGCCAAACACACTCTGCCCATCTGCCTTTGCCTTGCCTCCCAGCACTCCCAACACACTCTCACTCTCGGCACAGACCACCTCCCAAAGTGCCAACAACCAAGCGAGTTCTGACGCACGCTACATCTAAGGGCTTAGAGCTGTTGCTGGTCCTCACCTTCCCTTGACACCGCTTTCACAGCCAAACACACGCTGGCCATCTGCCTTTACCTTACCTCCCGGCACTGCCAACACACATTCTCAGGCTCACTCAGGCTCTCACTCTCACTCCCAGCACAGACCAACTCCCAAAGTGCAAACGTCCAAGCCATTTCTGACGCTCGCTACCTCTAAGGGCTTAGAGGTGTGGCTGGTCCTCACCTTCCCTTGACACCGCTTTCACAGCCAAACACACTCTGCCCATCTGCCTTTACCTTGCCTCCCGGCACTCCCAACACACTCTCACTCTCGGCACCCACCACCTCCCAAAGTGCCAACAACCAAGCGAGTTCTGACGCACGCTACATCTAAGGGCTTAGAGCAGATGCTGGTCCTCACCTTCCCTTGACACCGCTTTCACAGCCAAACACACTCTGGCCATCTGCCTTTGCCTTGCCTCCCAGCACTCCCAACACACATTCTCAGGCTCACTCTCACTCTCACTAACGGAACAGACCACTTCCCAAAGTGCAAACGTCCAAGCCATTTCTCCCATACGATAGGCCTAAGGGCTTAGAGCTGTTGCTGGTCCTCACCTTCCCTTGACACCGCTTTCACAGCCAAACACACTCTGCCCATCTGCCTTTGCCTTGCCTCCCGGCAATCCCAACACACTCTCACTCTCGGCACACACTACCTCCCAAAGTGCCAACAACCAAGCGAGTTCTGACGCACGCTACATCTAAGGGCTTAGAGCTGTTGCTGGTCCTCACCTTCCCTTGACACCGCTTTCACAGCCAAACACACTCTGCCCATCTGCCTTTACCTTGCCTCCCGGCACTGCCAACACACATTCTCAGGCTCACTCAGGCTCTCACTCTCACTCCCAGCACAGACCAACTCCCAAAGTGCAAACCTCCAAGCGATTTCTGACGCACGCTACCTCTAAGGGCTTAGAGATGTGGCTGGTCCTCACCTTCCCTTGACACCGCTTTCACAGCCAAACACACTCTGGCCATCTGCCTTTGCCTCAACCCGCACCACTCCCAACACACTCTCACTCGCGGCACACACCACCTCCCAAAGTGCCAACAACCAAGCGATTTCTGACGCACGCTACATCTAAGGGCTTAGAGCAGATGCTGGTCCTCACCTTCCCTTGACACCGCTTTCACAGCCAAACACACTCTGGCCATCTGCCTTTGCCTCAACTCCCACCACTCCCAACACACTCTCACTCTCGGCACACACCACCTCCCAAAGTGCCAGCACCCAAGCGATTTCTGACGCACGCTACATCTAAGGGCTCAGAGCTGTTGCTGGTCATCACCTTCCCTTCACAGCGCTTTCACAGCCAAACACACTCTGCCCATCTAGCCTGGCTTTGCCTCCCAGCACTCCCAACACACATTCTCAGGCGCAATCTAACTCTCACTCCTGGCACAGACCACCTCCCAAAGTGCAGACGTGCAAGCCATTTCTCCCCTAGGATAGGCCTAAGGGCTTAGAGCTGTGGCTGGTCCTTACCTTCCCTTGACACCGCTTTCACAGCCAAACACACTCTGGGAATCTGCCCTGGCTTTGCCTCCCAGCACTCCCAACACACATTCTCAGGTGCAATCTCACTGTCACTCCCGGCACAGACCACCTCCCATAGTGACAACACGCAAGCCATTTCTCCCAGGCGACAGGCCTAAGGGCTTAGAGCTGTTGCTGGTCCTCACCTTCCCTTGACACCGCTTTCACAGACAAACACATTCTGCCCATCTGCCTTTGCCTTGCCTCACAGCACTCCCAACACACAGTCTCACTCTTGGCACAGACCACCTCCCAAAGTGCCAACACCCAAGCTATTTCGGAGGCACGCTACATGTAAGGGCTTAGAGCTGTTGCTGGTCCTCACCTTCCCTTGACACCGCTTTCACAGCCAAACACACTCTGCCCATCTACCCTGGCTTTGCCTCCCAGCACTCCCAACACACATTCTCAGGTTCAATCTCACTCTCACTCCTGGCACAGACCACCTCCCAAAGTGCAAACACCCAAGCCATTTCTCCCATACGATAGGCCTAAGGGCTTAGAGCTGTTGCTGGTCCTCACCTTCCCTTGACACCGCTTTCACAGCCAAACACACTCTGGCCATCTGCCTTTGCCTTGCCTCCCAGCACTCCCAACACACTCTCACTACCGGCACAGACCACCTGCCAAAGTGCAAACACCCAAGCGAGTTCTGACACACGCTACATCTAAGGGCTTAGAGCTATTGATGGTCATCACCTTCCCTTGACACCGCTTTCACAGCCAAACACACTCTGCCCATCGGCCTTTGCCTTGCCTCCCAGCACTCCCAACACACATTCTCAGACTCAATCTCACTCTCACTCCCGGCACAGACCACTTCCCAAAGTGCAAACACCCAAGCCATTTCTCCCATACGATAGGCCTAAGGGCTTAGAGCTGATGCTGGTCCTCACCTTCCCTTGACACCGCTTTCACAGCCAAACACACTCTGGCCATCTGCCTTTGCCTTGCCTACCAGCACTCCCAACACACATTCTCAGGCTCACTCTCACTCTCACTACCGGCACAGACCACCTCCCAAAGTGCAAACTTCCAAGCCATTTCTCCCATACGATAGGCCTAAGGGCTTAGAGCTGATGCTGGTCCTCACCTTCCCTTGACACCGCTTTCACAGCCAAACACACTCTGCCCATCTGCCTTTACCTTGCCTCCCGGCACTGCCAACACACATTCTCAGGCTCACTCAGGCTCTCACTCTCACTCCCAGCACAGACCAACTCCCAAAGTGCAAACGTCCAAGCGATTTCTGACGCTCGCTACCTCTAAGGGCTTAGAGGTGTGGCTGGTCCTCACCTTCCCTTGACACCGCTTTCACAGCCAAACACACTCTGCCCATCTGCCTTTACCTTGCCTCCCGGCACTCCCAACACACTCTCACTCTCGGCACACACCACCTCCCAAAGTGCCAACAACCAAGCGAGTTCTGACGCACGCTACATCTAAGGGCTTAGAGCAGATGCTGGTCCTCACCTTCCCTTGACACCGCTTTCACAGCCAAACACACTCTGCCCATCTGCCTTTGCCTTGCCTCCCAGCACTCCCAACACACATTCTCAGGCTCACTCTCACTCTCACTAACGGAACAGACCACTTCCCAAAGTGCAAACGTCCAAGCCATTTCTCCCATACGATAGGCCTAAGGGCTTAGAGCTGTTGCTGGTCCTCACCTTCCCTTGACACCGCTTTCACAGCCAAACACACTCTGCCCATCTGCCTTTGCCTTGCCTCCCGGCAATCCCAACACACTCTCACTCTCGGCACACACTACCTCCCAAAGTGCCAACAACCAAGCGAGTTCTGACGCACGCTACATCTAAGGGCTTAGAGCTGTTGCTGGTCCTCACCTTCCCTTGACACCGCTTTCACAGCCAAACACACTCTGCCCATCTGCCTTTACCTTGCCTCCCGGCACTGCCAACACACATTCTCAGGCTCACTCAGGCTCTCACTCTCACTCCCAGCACAGACCAACTCCCAAAGTGCAAACGTCCAAGCGATTTCTGACGCACGCTACATCTAAGGGCTTAGAGATGTGGCTGGTCCTCACCTTCCCTTGACACCGCTTTCACAGCCAAACACACTCTGCCCATCTGCCTTTGCCTCAACTCGCACCACTCCCAACACACTCTCACTCTCGGCACAGACCACCTCCCAAAGTGCCAACAACCAAGCGATTTCTGACGCACGCTACATCTAAGGGCTTAGAGCAGATGCTGGTCCTCACCTTCCCTTGACACCGCTTTCACAGCCAAACACACTCTGCCCATCTGCCTTTGCCTCAACTCCCACCACTCCCAACACACTCTCACTCTCGGCACACACCACCTCCCAAAGTGCCAGCACCCAAGCGGTTTCTGACACACGCTACATCTAAGGGCTCAGAGCTTTTGCTGGTCCTTACCTTCCCTTGACACCGCTTTCACAGCCAAACACACTCTGGGAATCTGCCCTGGCTTTGCCTCCCAGCACTCCCAACACACATTCTCAGGTGCAATCTCACTGTCACTCCCGGCACAGACCACCTCCCATAGTGACAACACGCAAGCCATTTCTCCCAGGCGACAGGCCTAAGGGCTTAGAGCTGTTGCTGGTCCTCACCTTCCCTTGACACCGCTTTCACAGACAAACACATTCTGCCCATCTGCCTTTGCCTTGCCTCACAGCACTCCCAACACACAGTCTCACTCTTGGCACAGACCACCTCCCAAAGTGCCAACACCCAAGCTATTTCGGAGGCACGCTACATGTAAGGGCTTAGAGCTGTTGCTGGTCCTCACCTTCCCTTGACACCGCTTTCACAGCCAAACACACTCTGCCCATCTACCCTGGCTTTGCCTCCCAGCACTCCCAACACACATTCTCAGGTTCAATCTCACTCTCACTCCTGGCACAGACCACCTCCCAAAGTGCAAACACCCAAGCCATTTCTCCCATACGATAGGCCTAAGGGCTTAGAGCTGTTGCTGGTCCTCACCTTCCCTTGACACCGCTTTCACAGCCAAACACACTCTGGCCATCTGCCTTTGCCTTGCCTCCCAGCACTCCCAACACACTCTCACTACCGGCACAGACCACCTGCCAAAGTGCAAACACCCAAGCGAGTTCTGACACACGCTACATCTAAGGGCTTAGAGCTATTGATGGTCATCACCTTCCCTTGACACCGCTTTCACAGCCAAACACACTCTGCCCATCGGCCTTTGCCTTGCCTCCCAGCACTCCCAACACACATTCTCAGACTCAATCTCACTCTCACTCCCGGCACAGACCACTTCCCAAAGTGCAAACACCCAAGCCATTTCTCCCATACGATAGGCCTAAGGGCTTAGAGGTGTGGCTGGTCCTCACCTTCCCTTGACACCGCTTTCACAGCCAAACACACTCTGGCCATCTGCCTTTGCCTTGCCTACCAGCACTCCCAACACACATTCTCAGGCTCACTCTCACTCTCACTACCGGCACAGACCACCTCCCAAAGTGCAAACTTCCAAGCCATTTCTCCCATACGATAGGCCTAAGGGCTTAGAGCTGATGCTGGTCCTCACCTTCCCTTGACACCGCTTTCACAGCCAAACACACTCTGCCCATCTGCCTTTACCTTGCCTCCCGGCACTGCCAACACACATTCTCAGGCTCACTCAGGCTCTCACTCTCACTCCCAGCACAGACCAACTCCCAAAGTGCAAACGTCCAAGCGATTTCTGACGCTCGCTACCTCTAAGGGCTTAGAGGTGTGGCTGGTCCTCACCTTCCCTTGACACCGCTTTCACAGCCAAACACACTCTGCCCATCTGCCTTTACCTTGCCTCCCGGCACTCCCAACACACTCTCACTCTCGGCACCCACCACCTCCCAAAGTGCCAACAACCAAGCGAGTTCTGACGCACGCTACATCTAAGGGCTTAGAGCAGATGCTGGTCCTCACCTTCCCTTGACACCGCTTTCACAGCCAAACACACTCTGCCCATCTGCCTTTGCCTTGCCTCCCAGCACTCCCAACACACATTCTCAGGCTCACTCTCACTCTCACTAACGGAACAGACCACTTCCCAAAGTGCAAACGTCCAAGCCATTTCTCCCATACGATAGGCCTAAGGGCTTAGAGCTGTTGCTGGTCCTCACCTTCCCTTGACACCGCTTTCACAGCCAAACACACTCTGCCCATCTGCCTTTGCCTTGCCTCCCGGCAATCCCAACACACTCTCACTCTCGGCACACACTACCTCCCAAAGTGCCAACAACCAAGCGAGTTCTGACGCACGCTACATCTAAGGGCTTAGAGCTGTTGCTGGTCCTCACCTTCCCTTGACACCGCTTTCACAGCCAAACACACTCTGCCCATCTGCCTTTACCTTGCCTCCCGGCACTGCCAACACACATTCTCAGGCTCACTCAGGCTCTCACTCTCACTCCCAGCACAGACCAACTCCCAAAGTGCAAACGTCCAAGCGATTTCTGACGCACGCTACATCTAAGGGCTTAGAGATGTGGCTGGTCCTCACCTTCCCTTGACACCGCTTTCACAGCCAAACACACTCTGCCCATCTGCCTTTGCCTTGCCTCCCAGCACTCCCAACACACTCTCACTACCGGCACAGACCACCTGCCAAAGTGCAAACACCCAAGCGATTTCTGACACACGCTACATCTAAGGGCTTAGAGCTGTTGATGGTCCTCACCTTCCCTTGACACCGCTTTCACAGCCAAACACACTCTGCCCATCTACCCTGGCTTTGCCTCCCAGCACTCCCAACACACATTCTCAGGTTCAATCTCACTCTCACTCCTGGCACAGACCACCTCCCAAAGTGCAAACACCCAAGCCATTTCTCCCATACGATAGGCCTAAGGGCTTAGAGCAGATGCTGGTCCTCACCTTCCCTTGACACCGCTTTCACAGCCAAACACACTCTGGCCATCTGCCTTTGCCTCAACTCCCACCACTCCCAACACACTCTCACTCTCGGCACACACCACCTCCCAAAGTGCCAGCACCCAAGCGGTTTCTGACACACGCTACATCTAAGGGCTCAGAGCTTTTGCTGGTCATCACCTTCCCTTCACAGCGCTTTCACAGCCAAACACACTCTGCCCATCTAGCCTGGCTTTGCCTCCCAGCACTCCCAACACACATTCTCAGGCGCAATCTAACTCTCACTCCTGGCACAGACCACCTCCCAAAGTGCAGACGTGCAAGCCATTTCTCCCCTAGGAT
Organism: Pelecanus crispus; assembly: GCF_030463565.1. Classification (NCBI taxonomy): domain Eukaryota; kingdom Metazoa; phylum Chordata; class Aves; order Pelecaniformes; family Pelecanidae; genus Pelecanus; species Pelecanus crispus. The sequence goes on along the minus strand of NW_027461445.1, from coordinate 472,851 downwards.
AGGCCTAAGGGCTTAGAGCTGTGGCTGGTCCTTACCTTCCCTTGACACCGCTTTCACAGCCAAACACACTCTGGGAATCTGCCCTGGCTTTGCCTCCCAGCACTCCCAACACACATTCTCAGGTGCAATCTCACTGTCACTCCCGGCACAGACCACCTCCCATAGTGACAACACGCAAGCCATTTCTCCCAGGCGACAGGCCTAAGGGCTTAGAGCTGTTGCTGGTCCTCACCTTCCCTTGACACCGCTTTCACAGACAAACACATTCTGCCCATCTGCCTTTGCCTTGCCTCACAGCACTCCCAACACACAGTCTCACTCTTGGCACAGACCACCTCCCAAAGTGCCAACACCCAAGCTATTTCGGAGGCACGCTACATGTAAGGGCTTAGAGCTGTTGCTGGTCCTCACCTTCCCTTGACACCGCTTTCACAGCCAAACACACTCTGCCCATCTACCCTGGCTTTGCCTCCCAGCACTCCCAACACACATTCTCAGGTTCAATCTCACTCTCACTCCTGGCACAGACCACCTCCCAAAGTGCAAACACCCAAGCCATTTCTCCCATACGATAGGCCTAAGGGCTTAGAGCTGTTGCTGGTCTTCACCTTCCCTTGACACCGCTTTCACAGCCAAACACACTCTGCCCATCTGCCTTTGCCTTGCCTCCCAGCACTCCCAACACACTCTCACTACCGGCACAGACCACCTGCCAAAGTGCAAACACCCAAGCGATTTCTGACACACGCTACATCTAAGGGCTTAGAGCTGTTGATGGTCCTCACCTTCCCTTGACACCGCTTTCACAGCCAAACACACTCTGCCCATCGGCCTTTGCCTTGCCTCCCAGCACTCCCAACACACATTCTCAGACTCAATCTCACTCTCACTCCCGGCACAGACCACCTCCCAAAGTGCAAACGTCCAAGCCATTTCTCCCATACGATAGGCCTAAGGGCTTAGAGCTGATGCTGGTCCTCACCTTCCCTTGACACCGCTTTCACAGCCAAACACACTCTGGCCATCTACCTTTGCCTTGCCTCCCAGCACTCCCAACACACTCTCACTCTCGGCACAGACCACCTCCCAAAGTGCCAACAACCAAGCGATTTCTGACGCACGCTACATCTAAGGGCTTAGAGCTGTTGCTGGTCCTCACCTTCCCTTGACACCGCTTTCACAGCCAAACACACTCTGGCCATCTGCCTTTACCTTGCCTCCCGGCACTGCCAACACACATTCTCAGGCTCACTCAGGCTCTCACTCTCACTCCCAGCACAGACCAACTCCCAAAGTGCAAACGTCCAAGCGATTTCTGACGCACGCTACATCTAAGGGCTTAGAGATGTGGCTGGTCCTCACCTTCCCTTGACACCGCTTTCACAGCCAAACACACTCTGGCCATCTGCCTTTGCCTTGCCTCCCAGCACTCCCAACACACATTCTCAGGCTCACTCTCACTCTCACTAACGGAACAGACCACTTCCCAAAGTGCAAACGTCCAAGCCATTTCTCCCATACGATAGGCCTAAGGGCTTAGAGCTGTTGCTGGTCCTCACCTTCCCTTGACACCGCTTTCACAGCCAAACACACTCTGCCCATCTGCCTTTGCCTCAACTCCCACCACTCCCAACACACTCTCACTCTCGGCACACACCACCTCCCAAAGTGCCAACAACCAAGCGATTTCTGACGCACGCTACATCTAAGGGCTTAGAGCTGTTGCTGGTCCTCACCTTCCCTTGACACCGCTTTCACAGCCAAACACACTCTGCCCATCTGCCTTTACCTTGCCTCCCGGCACTGCCAACACACATTCTCAGGCTCACTCAGGCTCTCACTCTCACTCCCAGCACAGACCAACTCCCAAAGTGCAAACCTCCAAGCGATTTCTGACGCACGCTACATCTAAGGGCTTAGAGATGTGGCTGGTCCTCACCTTCCCTTGACACCGCTTTCACAGCCAAACACACTCTGCCCATCTGCCTTTGCCTCAACTCGCACCACTCCCAACACACTCTCACTCTCGGCACACACCACCTCCCAAAGTGCCAACAACCAAGCGATTTCTGACGCACGCTACATCTAAGGGCTTAGAGCAGATGCTGGTCCTCACCTTCCCTTGACACCGCTTTCACAGCCAAACACACTCTGCCCATCTGCCTTTGCCTCAACTCCCACCACTCCCAACACACTCTCACTCTCGGCACACACCACCTCCCAAAGTGCCAGCACCCAAGCGATTTCTGACGCACGCTACATCTAAGGGCTCAGAGCTGTTGCTGGTCATCACCTTCCCTTCACAGCGCTTTCACAGCCAAACACACTCTGCCCATCTAGCCTGGCTTTGCCTCCCAGCACTCCCAACACACATTCTCAGGCGCAATCTAACTCTCACTCCTGGCACAGACCACCTCCCAAAGTGCAGACGTGCAAGCCATTTCTCCCCTAGGATAGGCCTAAGGGCTTAGAGCTGTGGCTGGTCCTTACCTTCCCTTGACACCGCTTTCACAGCCAAACACACTCTGGGAATCTGCCCTGGCTTTGCCTCCCAGCACTCCCAACACACATTCTCAGGTGCAATCTCACTCTCACTCCCGGCACAGACCACCTCCCATAGTGACAACACGCAAGCCATTTCTCCCAGGCGACAGGCCTAAGGGCTTAGAGCTGTTGCTGGTCCTCACCTTCCCTTGACACCGCTTTCACAGACAAACACATTCTGCCCATCTGCCTTTGCCTTGCCTCACAGCACTCCCAACACACAGTCTCACTCTTGGCACAGACCACCTCCCAAAGTGCCAACACCCAAGCTATTTCGGAGGCACGCTACATGTAAGGGCTTAGAGCTGTTGCTGGTCCTCACCTTCCCTTGACACCGCTTTCACAGCCAAACACACTCTGCCCATCTACCCTGGCTTTGCCTCCCAGCACTCCCAACACACATTCTCAGGTTCAATCTCACTCTCACTCCTGGCACAGACCACCTCCCAAAGTGCAAACACCCAAGCCATTTCTCCCATACGATAGGCCTAAGGGCTTAGAGCTGTTGCTGGTCTTCACCTTCCCTTGACACCGCTTTCACAGCCAAACACACTCTGCCCATCTACCTTTGCCTTGCCTCCCAGCACTCCCAACACACTCTCACTACCGGCACAGACCACCTGCCAAAGTGCAAACACCCAAGCGATTTCTGACACACGCTACATCTAAGGGCTTAGAGCTGTTGATGGTCCTCACCTTCCCTTGACACCGCTTTCACAGCCAAACACACTCTGCCCATCGGCCTTTGCCTTGCCTCCCAGCACTCCCAACACACATTCTCAGACTCAATCTCACTCTCACTCCCGGCACAGACCACCTCCCAAAGTGCAAACGTCCAAGCCATTTCTCCCATACGATAGGCCTAAGGGCTTAGAGCTGATGCTGGTCCTCACATTCCCTTCACACCGCTTTCACAGCCAAACACACTCTGGCCATCTGCCTTTGCCTTGCCTACCAGCACTCCCAACACACATTCTCAGGCTCACTCTCACTCTCACTACCGGCACAGACCACCTCCCAAAGTGCAAACGTCCAAGCCATTTCTCCCATACGATAGGCCTAAGGGCTTAGAGCTGATGCTGGTCCTCACCTTCCCTTGACACCGCTTTCACAGCCAAACACACTCTGCCCATCTGCCTTTGCCTTGCCTCCCAGCACTCCCAACACACTCTCACTCTCGGCACAGACCACCTCCCAAAGTGCCAACAACCAAGCGAGTTCTGACGCACGCTACATCTAAGGGCTTAGAGCTGTTGCTGGTCCTCACCTTCCCTTGACACCGCTTTCACAGCCAAACACACGCTGGCCATCTGCCTTTACCTTACCTCCCGGCACTGCCAACACACATTCTCAGGCTCACTCAGGCTCTCACTCTCACTCCCAGCACAGACCAACTCCCAAAGTGCAAACCTCCAAGCCATTTCTGACGCTCGCTACCTCTAAGGGCTTAGAGGTGTGGCTGGTCCTCACCTTCCCTTGACACCGCTTTCACAGCCAAACACACTCTGCCCATCTGCCTTTACCTTGCCTCCCGGCACTCCCAACACACTCTCACTCTCGGCACCCACCACCTCCCAAAGTGCCAACAACCAAGCGAGTTCTGACGCACGCTACATCTAAGGGCTTAGAGCAGATGCTGGTCCTCACCTTCCCTTGACACCGCTTTCACAGCCAAACACACTCTGCCCATCTGCCTTTGCCTTGCCTCCCAGCACTCCCAACACACATTCTCAGGCTCACTCTCACTCTCACTAACGGAACAGACCACTTCCCAAAGTGCAAACGTCCAAGCCATTTCTCCCATACGATAGGCCTAAGGGCTTAGAGCTGTTGCTGGTCCTCACCTTCCCTTGACACCGCTTTCACAGCCAAACACACTCTGCCCATCTGCCTTTGCCTTGCCTCCCGGCAATCCCAACACACTCTCACTCTCGGCACACACTACCTCCCAAAGTGCCAACAACCAAGCGAGTTCTGACGCACGCTACATCTAAGGGCTTAGAGCTGTTGCTGGTCCTCACCTTCCCTTGACACCGCTTTCACAGCCAAACACACTCTGCCCATCTGCCTTTACCTTGCCTCCCGGCACTGCCAACACACATTCTCAGGCTCACTCAGGCTCTCACTCTCACTCCCAGCACAGACCAACTCCCAAAGTGCAAACCTCCAAGCGATTTCTGACGCACGCTACATCTAAGGGCTTAGAGATGTGGCTGGTCCTCACCTTCCCTTGACACCGCTTTCACAGCCAAACACACTCTGCCCATCTGCCTTTGCCTCAACCCGCACCACTCCCAACACACTCTCACTCGCGGCACACACCACCTCCCAAAGTGCCAACAACCAAGCGATTTCTGACGCACGCTACATCTAAGGGCTTAGAGCAGATGCTGGTCCTCACCTTCCCTTGACACCGCTTTCACAGCCAAACACACTCTGGCCATCTGCCTTTGCCTCAACTCCCACCACTCCCAACACACTCTCACTCTCGGCACACACCACCTCCCAAAGTGCCAGCACCCAAGCGATTTCTGACGCACGCTACATCTAAGGGCTCAGAGCTGTTGCTGGTCATCACCTTCCCTTCACAGCGCTTTCACAGCCAAACACACTCTGCCCATCTAGCCTGGCTTTGCCTCCCAGCACTCCCAACACACATTCTCAGGCGCAATCTAACTCTCACTCCTGGCACAGACCACCTCCCAAAGTGCAGACGTGCAAGCCATTTCTCCCCTAGGATAGGCCTAAGGGCTTAGAGCTGTGGCTGGTCCTTACCTTCCCTTGACACCGCTTTCACAGCCAAACACACTCTGGGAATCTGCCCTGGCTTTGCCTCCCAGCACTCCCAACACACATTCTCAGGTGCAATCTCACTCTCACTCCCGGCACAGACCACCTCCCATAGTGACAACACGCAAGCCATTTCTCCCAGGCGACAGGCCTAAGGGCTTAGAGCTGTTGCTGGTCCTCACCTTCCCTTGACACCGCTTTCACAGACAAACACATTCTGCCCATCTGCCTTTGCCTTGCCTCACAGCACTCCCAACACACAGTCTCACTCTTGGCACAGACCACCTCCCAAAGTGCCAACACCCAAGCTATTTCGGAGGCACGCTACATGTAAGGGCTTAGAGCTGTTGCTGGTCCTCACCTTCCCTTGACACCGCTTTCACAGCCAAACACACTCTGGCCATCTACCCTGGCTTGCCTCCCAGCACTCCCAACACACATTCTCAGGTTCAATCTCACTCTCACTCCCGGCACAGACCACTTCCCAAAGTGCAAACACCCAAGCCATTTCTCCCATACGATAGGCCTAAGGGCTTAGAGCTGATGCTGGTCCTCACATTCCCTTGACACCGCTTTCACAGCCAAACACACTCTGGCCATCTACCTTTGCCTTGCCTCCCAGCACTCCCAACACACTCTCACTCTCGGCACACACTACCTCCCAAAGTGCCAACAACCAAGCGAGTTCTGACGCACGCTACATCTAAGGGCTTAGAGCTGTTGCTGGTCCTCACCTTCCCTTGACACCACTTTCACAGCCAAACACACTCTGGCCATCTGCCTTTACCTTGCCTCCCGGCACTGCCAACACACATTCTCAGGCTCACTCAGGCTCTCACTCTCACTCCCAGCACAGACCAACTCCCAAAGTGCAAACCTCCAAGCGATTTCTGACGCACGCTACATCTAAGGGCTTAGAGATGTGGCTGGTCCTCACCTTCCCTTGACACCGCTTTCACAGCCAAACACACTCTGCCCATCTGCCTTTACCTTGCCTCCCGGCACTCCCAACACACTCTCACTCTCGGCACCCACCACCTCCCAAAGTGCCAACAACCAAGCGAGTTCTGACGCACGCTACATCTAAGGGCTTAGAGCAGATGCTGGTCCTCACCTTCCCTTGACACCGCTTTCACAGCCAAACACACTCTGCCCATCTGCCTTTGCCTTGCCTCCCAGCACTCCCAACACACATTCTCAGGCTCACTCTCACTCTGACTAACGGAACAGACCACTTCCCAAAGTGCAAACGTCCAAGCCATTTCTCCCATACGATAGGCCTAAGGGCTTAGAGCTGTGGCTGGTCCTTACCTTCCCTTGACACCGCTTTCACAGCCAAACACACTCTGGGAATCTGCCCTGGCTTTGCCTCCCAGCACTCCCAACACACATTCTCAGGTGCAATCTCACTGTCACTCCCGGCACAGACCACCTCCCATAGTGACAACACGCAAGCCATTTCTCCCAGGCGACAGGCCTAAGGGCTTAGAGCTGTTGCTGGTCCTCACCTTCCCTTGACACCGCTTTCACAGACAAACACATTCTGCCCATCTGCCTTTGCCTTGCCTCACAGCACTCCCAACACACAGTCTCACTCTTGGCACAGACCACCTCCCAAAGTGCCAACACCCAAGCTATTTCGGAGGCACGCTACATGTAAGGGCTTAGAGCTGTTGCTGGTCCTCACCTTCCCTTGACACCGCTTTCACAGCCAAACACACTCTGCCCATCTACCCTGGCTTTGCCTCCCAGCACTCCCAACACACATTCTCAGGTTCAATCTCACTCTCACTCCTGGCACAGACCACCTCCCAAAGTGCAAACACCCAAGCCATTTCTCCCATACGATAGGCCTAAGGGCTTAGAGCTGTTGCTGGTCTTCACCTTCCCTTGACACCGCTTTCACAGCCAAACACACTCTGCCCATCTGCCTTTGCCTTGCCTCCCAGCACTCCCAACACACTCTCACTACCGGCACAGACCACCTGCCAAAGTGCAAACACCCAAGCGATTTCTGACACACGCTACATCTAAGGGCTTAGAGCTGTTGATGGTCCTCACCTTCCCTTGACACCGCTTTCACAGCCAAACACACTCTGCCCATCGGCCTTTGCCTTGCCTCCCAGCACTCCCAACACACATTCTCAGACTCAATCTCACTCTCACTCCCGGCACAGACCACCTCCCAAAGTGCAAACGTCCAAGCCATTTCTCCCATACGATAGGCCTAAGGGCTTAGAGCTGATGCTGGTCCTCACCTTCCCTTGACACCGCTTTCACAGCCAAACACACTCTGGCCATCTACCTTTGCCTTGCCTCCCAGCACTCCCAACACACTCTCACTCTCGGCACAGACCACCTCCCAAAGTGCCAACAACCAAGCGATTTCTGACGCACGCTACATCTAAGGGCTTAGAGCTGTTGCTGGTCCTCACCTTCCCTTGACACCGCTTTCACAGCCAAACACACTCTGGCCATCTGCCTTTACCTTGCCTCCCGGCACTGCCAACACACATTCTCAGGCTCACTCAGGCTCTCACTCTCACTCCCAGCACAGACCAACTCCCAAAGTGCAAACGTCCAAGCGATTTCTGACGCACGCTACATCTAAGGGCTTAGAGATGTGGCTGGTCCTCACCTTCCCTTGACACCGCTTTCACAGCCAAACACACTCTGGCCATCTGCCTTTGCCTTGCCTCCCAGCACTCCCAACACACATTCTCAGGCTCACTCTCACTCTCACTAACGGAACAGACCACTTCCCAAAGTGCAAACGTCCAAGCCATTTCTCCCATACGATAGGCCTAAGGGCTTAGAGCTGTTGCTGGTCCTCACCTTCCCTTGACACCCGCTTTCACAGCCAAACACACTCTGCCCATCTGCCTTTGCCTCAACTCCCACCACTCCCAACACACTCTCACTCTCGGCACACACCACCTCCCAAAGTGCCAACAACCAAGCGATTTCTGACGCACGCTACATCTAAGGGCTTAGAGCTGTTGCTGGTCCTCACCTTCCCTTGACACCGCTTTCACAGCCAAACACACTCTGCCCATCTGCCTTTACCTTGCCTCCCGGCACTGCCAACACACATTCTCAGGCTCACTCAGGCTCTCACTCTCACTCCCAGCACAGACCAACTCCCAAAGTGCAAACGTCCAAGCGATTTCTGACGCACGCTACATCTAAGGGCTTAGAGATGTGGCTGGTCCTCACCTTCCCTTGACACCGCTTTCACAGCCAAACACACTCTGCCCATCTGCCTTTGCCTCAACTCGCACCACTCCCAACACACTCTCACTCTCGGCACACACCACCTCCCAAAGTGCCAACAACCAAGCGATTTCTGACGCACGCTACATCTAAGGGCTTAGAGCAGATGCTGGTCCTCACCTTCCCTTGACACCGCTTTCACAGCCAAACACACTCTGCCCATCTGCCTTTGCCTCAACTCCCACCACTCCCAACACACTCTCACTCTCGGCACACACCACCTCCCAAAGTGCCAGCACCCAAGCGATTTCTGACGCACGCTACATCTAAGGGCTCAGAGCTGTTGCTGGTCATCACCTTCCCTTCACAGCGCTTTCACAGCCAAACACACTCTGCCCATCTAGCCTGGCTTTGCCTCCCAGCACTCCCAACACACATTCTCAGGCGCAATCTAACTCTCACTCCTGGCACAGACCACCTCCCAAAGTGCAGACGTGCAAGCCATTTCTCCCCTAGGATAGGCCTAAGGGCTTAGAGCTGTGGCTGGTCCTTACCTTCCCTTGACACCGCTTTCACAGCCAAACACACTCTGGGAATCTGCCCTGGCTTTGCCTCCCAGCACTCCCAACACACATTCTCAGGTGCAATCTCACTCTCACTCCCGGCACAGACCACCTCCCATAGTGACAACACGCAAGCCATTTCTCCCAGGCGACAGGCCTAAGGGCTTAGAGCTGTTGCTGGTCCTCACCTTCCCTTGACACCGCTTTCACAGACAAACACATTCTGCCCATCTGCCTTTGCCTTGCCTCACAGCACTCCCAACACACAGTCTCACTCTTGGCACAGACCACCTCCCAAAGTGCCAACACCCAAGCTATTTCGGAGGCACGCTACATGTAAGGGCTTAGAGCTGTTGCTGGTCCTCACCTTCCCTTGACACCGCTTTCACAGCCAAACACACTCTGCCCATCTACCCTGGCTTTGCCTCCCAGCACTCCCAACACACATTCTCAGGTTCAATCTCACTCTCACTCCTGGCACAGACCACCTCCCAAAGTGCAAACACCCAAGCCATTTCTCCCATACGATAGGCCTAAGGGCTTAGAGCTGTTGCTGGTCTTCACCTTCCCTTGACACCGCTTTCACAGCCAAACACACTCTGCCCATCTACCTTTGCCTTGCCTCCCAGCACTCCCAACACACTCTCACTACCGGCACAGACCACCTGCCAAAGTGCAAACACCCAAGCGATTTCTGACACACGCTACATCTAAGGGCTTAGAGCTGTTGATGGTCCTCACCTTCCCTTGACACCGCTTTCACAGCCAAACACACTCTGCCCATCGGCCTTTGCCTTGCCTCCCAGCACTCCCAACACACATTCTCAGACTCAATCTCACTCTCACTCCCGGCACAGACCACCTCCCAAAGTGCAAACGTCCAAGCCATTTCTCCCATACGATAGGCCTAAGGGCTTAGAGCTGATGCTGGTCCTCACATTCCCTTCACACCGCTTTCACAGCCAAACACACTCTGGCCATCTGCCTTTGCCTTGCCTACCAGCACTCCCAACACACATTCTCAGGCTCACTCTCACTCTCACTACCGGCACAGACCACCTCCCAAAGTGCAAACGTCCAAGCCATTTCTCCCATACGATAGGCCTAAGGGCTTAGAGCTGATGCTGGTCCTCACCTTCCCTTGACACCGCTTTCACAGCCAAACACACTCTGCCCATCTGCCTTTGCCTTGCCTCCCAGCACTCCCAACACACTCTCACTCTCGGCACAGACCACCTCCCAAAGTGCCAACAACCAAGCGAGTTCTGACGCACGCTACATCTAAGGGCTTAGAGCTGTTGCTGGTCCTCACCTTCCCTTGACACCGCTTTCACAGCCAAACACACGCTGGCCATCTGCCTTTACCTTACCTCCCGGCACTGCCAACACACATTCTCAGGCTCACTCAGGCTCTCACTCTCACTCCCAGCACAGACCAACTCCCAAAGTGCAAACCTCCAAGCCATTTCTGACGCTCGCTACCTCTAAGGGCTTAGAGGTGTGGCTGGTCCTCACCTTCCCTTGACACCGCTTTCACAGCCAAACACACTCTGCCCATCTGCCTTTACCTTGCCTCCCGGCACTCCCAACACACTCTCACTCTCGGCACCCACCACCTCCCAAAGTGCCAACAACCAAGCGAGTTCTGACGCACGCTACATCTAAGGGCTTAGAGCAGATGCTGGTCCTCACCTTCCCTTGACACCGCTTTCACAGCCAAACACACTCTGCCCATCTGCCTTTGCCTTGCCTCCCAGCACTCCCAACACACATTCTCAGGCTCACTCTCACTCTCACTAACGGAACAGACCACTTCCCAAAGTGCAAACGTCCAAGCCATTTCTCCCATACGATAGGCCTAAGGGCTTAGAGCTGTTGCTGGTCCTCACCTTCCCTTGACACCGCTTTCACAGCCAAACACACTCTGCCCATCTGCCTTTGCCTTGCCTCCCGGCAATCCCAACACACTCTCACTCTCGGCACACACTACCTCCCAAAGTGCCAACAACCAAGCGAGTTCTGACGCACGCTACATCTAAGGGCTTAGAGCTGTTGCTGGTCCTCACCTTCCCTTGACACCGCTTTCACAGCCAAACACACTCTGCCCATCTGCCTTTACCTTGCCTCCCGGCACTGCCAACACACATTCTCAGGCTCACTCAGGCTCTCACTCTCACTCCCAGCACAGACCAACTCCCAAAGTGCAAACCTCCAAGCGATTTCTGACGCACGCTACATCTAAGGGCTTAGAGATGTGGCTGGTCCTCACCTTCCCTTGACACCGCTTTCACAGCCAAACACACTCTGCCCATCTGCCTTTGCCTCAACCCGCACCACTCCCAACACACTCTCACTCGCGGCACACACCACCTCCCAAAGTGCCAACAACCAAGCGATTTCTGACGCACGCTACATCTAAGGGCTTAGAGCAGATGCTGGTCCTCACCTTCCCTTGACACCGCTTTCACAGCCAAACACACTCTGGCCATCTGCCTTTGCCTCAACTCCCACCACTCCCAACACACTCTCACTCTCGGCACACACCACCTCCCAAAGTGCCAGCACCCAAGCGATTTCTGACGCACGCTACATCTAAGGGCTCAGAGCTGTTGCTGGTCATCACCTTCCCTTCACAGCGCTTTCACAGCCAAACACACTCTGCCCATCTAGCCTGGCTTTGCCTCCCAGCACTCCCAACACACATTCTCAGGCGCAATCTAACTCTCACTCCTGGCACAGACCACCTCCCAAAGTGCAGACGTGCAAGCCATTTCTCCCCTAGGATAGGCCTAAGGGCTTAGAGCTGTGGCTGGTCCTTACCTTCCCTTGACACCGCTTTCACAGCCAAACACACTCTGGGAATCTGCCCTGGCTTTGCCTCCCAGCACTCCCAACACACATTCTCAGGTGCAATCTCACTCTCACTCCCGGCACAGACCACCTCCCATAGTGACAACACGCAAGCCATTTCTCCCAGGCGACAGGCCTAAGGGCTTAGAGCTGTTGCTGGTCCTCACCTTCCCTTGACACCGCTTTCACAGACAAACACATTCTGCCCATCTGCCTTTGCCTTGCCTCACAGCACTCCCAACACACAGTCTCACTCTTGGCACAGACCACCTCCCAAAGTGCCAACACCCAAGCTATTTCGGAGGCACGCTACATGTAAGGGCTTAGAGCTGTTGCTGGTCCTCACCTTCCCTTGACACCGCTTTCACAGCCAAACACACTCTGGCCATCTACCCTGGCTTGCCTCCCAGCACTCCCAACACACATTCTCAGGTTCAATCTCACTCTCACTCCCGGCACAGACCACTTCCCAAAGTGCAAACACCCAAGCCATTTCTCCCATACGATAGGCCTAAGGGCTTAGAGCTGATGCTGGTCCTCACATTCCCTTGACACCGCTTTCACAGCCAAACACACTCTGGCCATCTACCTTTGCCTTGCCTCCCAGCACTCCCAACACACTCTCACTCTCGGCACACACTACCTCCCAAAGTGCCAACAACCAAGCGAGTTCTGACGCACGCTACATCTAAGGGCTTAGAGCTGTTGCTGGTCCTCACCTTCCCTTGACACCACTTTCACAGCCAAACACACTCTGGCCATCTGCCTTTACCTTGCCTCCCGGCACTGCCAACACACATTCTCAGGCTCACTCAGGCTCTCACTCTCACTCCCAGCACAGACCAACTCCCAAAGTGCAAACCTCCAAGCGATTTCTGACGCACGCTACATCTAAGGGCTTAGAGATGTGGCTGGTCCTCACCTTCCCTTGACACCGCTTTCACAGCCAAACACACTCTGCCCATCTGCCTTTGCCTCAACTCGCACCACTCCCAACACACTCTCACTCGCGGCACACACCACCTCCCAAAGTGCCAACAACCAAGCGATTTCTGACGCACGCTACATCTAAGGGCTTAGAGCAGATGCTGGTCCTCACCTTCCCTTGACACCGCTTTCACAGCCAAACACACTCTGCCCATCTGCCTTTGCCTTGCCTCCCAGCACTCCCAACACACATTCTCAGGCTCACTCTCACTCTCACTAACGGAACAGACCACTTCCCAAAGTGCAAACGTCCAAGCCATTTCTCCCATACGATAGGCCTAAGGGCTTAGAGCTGTTGCTGGTCCTCACCTTCCCTTGACACCGCTTTCACAGCCAAACACACTCTGCCCATCTGCCTTTGCCTCAACTCCCACCACTCCCAACACACTCTCACTCTCGGCACACACCACCTCCCAAAGTGCCAACAACCAAGCGATTTCTGACGCACGCTACATCTAAGGGCTTAGAGCTGTTGCTGGTCCTCACCTTCCCTTGACACCGCTTTCACAGCCAAACACACTCTGCCCATCTGCCTTTACCTTGCCTCCCGGCACTGCCAACACACATTCTCAGGCTCACTCAGGCTCTCACTCTCACTCCCAGCACAGACCAACTCCCAAAGTGCAAACGTCCAAGCGATTTCTGACGCACGCTACATCTAAGGGCTTAGAGATGTGGCTGGTCCTCACCTTCCCTTGACACCGCTTTCACAGCCAAACACACTCTGCCCATCTGCCTTTGCCTCAACTCGCACCACTCCCAACACACTCTCACTCGCGGCACACACCACCTCCCAAAGTGCCAACAACCAAGCGATTTCTGACGCACGCTACATCTAAGGGCTTAGAGCAGATGCTGGTCCTCACCTTCCCTTGACACCGCTTTCACAGCCAAACACACTCTGCCCATCTGCCTTTGCCTCAACTCCCACCACTCCCAACACACTCTCACTCTCGGCACACACCACCTCCCAAAGTGCCAGCACCCAAGCGGTTTCTGACACACGCTACATCTAAGGGCTCAGAGCTTTTGCTGGTCATCACCTTCCCTTCACAGCGCTTTCACAGCCAAACACACTCTGCCCATCTAGCCTGGCTTTGCCTCCCAGCACTCCCAACACACATTCTCAGGCGCAATCTAACTCTCACTCCTGGCACAGACCACCTCCCAAAGTGCAGACGTGCAAGCCATTTCTCCCCTAGGATAGGCCTAAGGGCTTAGAGCTGTGGCTGGTCCTTACCTTCCCTTGACACCGCTTTCACAGCCAAACACACTCTGGGAATCTGCCCTGGCTTTGCCTCCCAGCACTCCCAACACACATTCTCAGGTGCAATCTCACTGTCACTCCCGGCACAGACCACCTCCCATAGTGACAACACGCAAGCCATTTCTCCCAGGCGACAGGCCTAAGGGCTTAGAGCTGTTGCTGGTCCTCACCTTCCCTTGACACCGCTTTCACAGACAAACACATTCTGCCCATCTGCCTTTGCCTTGCCTCACAGCACTCCCAACACACAGTCTCACTCTTGGCACAGACCACCTCCCAAAGTGCCAACACCCAAGCTATTTCGGAGGCACGCTACATGTAAGGGCTTAGAGCTGTTGCTGGTCCTCACCTTCCCTTGACACCGCTTTCACAGCCAAACACACTCTGCCCATCTGCCTTTGCCTTGCCTCCCAGCACTCCCAACACACTCTCACTCTCGGCACAGACCACCTCCCAAAGTGCCAACAACCAAGCGAGTTCTGACGCACGCTACATCTAAGGGCTTAGAGCTGTTGCTGGTCCTCACCTTCCCTTGACACCGCTTTCACAGCCAAACACACGCTGGCCATCTGCCTTTACCTTACCTCCCGGCACTGCCAACACACATTCTCAGGCTCACTCAGGCTCTCACTCTCACTCCCAGCACAGACCAACTCCCAAAGTGCAAACGTCCAAGCCATTTCTGACGCTCGCTACCTCTAAGGGCTTAGAGGTGTGGCTGGTCCTCACCTTCCCTTGACACCGCTTTCACAGCCAAACACACTCTGCCCATCTGCCTTTACCTTGCCTCCCGGCACTCCCAACACACTCTCACTCTCGGCACCCACCACCTCCCAAAGTGCCAACAACCAAGCGAGTTCTGACGCACGCTACATCTAAGGGCTTAGAGCAGATGCTGGTCCTCACCTTCCCTTGACACCGCTTTCACAGCCAAACACACTCTGGCCATCTGCCTTTGCCTTGCCTCCCAGCACTCCCAACACACATTCTCAGGCTCACTCTCACTCTCACTAACGGAACAGACCACTTCCCAAAGTGCAAACGTCCAAGCCATTTCTCCCATACGATAGGCCTAAGGGCTTAGAGCTGTTGCTGGTCCTCACCTTCCCTTGACACCGCTTTCACAGCCAAACACACTCTGCCCATCTGCCTTTGCCTTGCCTCCCGGCAATCCCAACACACTCTCACTCTCGGCACACACTACCTCCCAAAGTGCCAACAACCAAGCGAGTTCTGACGCACGCTACATCTAAGGGCTTAGAGCTGTTGCTGGTCCTCACCTTCCCTTGACACCGCTTTCACAGCCAAACACACTCTGCCCATCTGCCTTTACCTTGCCTCCCGGCACTGCCAACACACATTCTCAGGCTCACTCAGGCTCTCACTCTCACTCCCAGCACAGACCAACTCCCAAAGTGCAAACCTCCAAGCGATTTCTGACGCACGCTACCTCTAAGGGCTTAGAGATGTGGCTGGTCCTCACCTTCCCTTGACACCGCTTTCACAGCCAAACACACTCTGGCCATCTGCCTTTGCCTCAACCCGCACCACTCCCAACACACTCTCACTCGCGGCACACACCACCTCCCAAAGTGCCAACAACCAAGCGATTTCTGACGCACGCTACATCTAAGGGCTTAGAGCAGATGCTGGTCCTCACCTTCCCTTGACACCGCTTTCACAGCCAAACACACTCTGGCCATCTGCCTTTGCCTCAACTCCCACCACTCCCAACACACTCTCACTCTCGGCACACACCACCTCCCAAAGTGCCAGCACCCAAGCGATTTCTGACGCACGCTACATCTAAGGGCTCAGAGCTGTTGCTGGTCATCACCTTCCCTTCACAGCGCTTTCACAGCCAAACACACTCTGCCCATCTAGCCTGGCTTTGCCTCCCAGCACTCCCAACACACATTCTCAGGCGCAATCTAACTCTCACTCCTGGCACAGACCACCTCCCAAAGTGCAGACGTGCAAGCCATTTCTCCCCTAGGATAGGCCTAAGGGCTTAGAGCTGTGGCTGGTCCTTACCTTCCCTTGACACCGCTTTCACAGCCAAACACACTCTGGGAATCTGCCCTGGCTTTGCCTCCCAGCACTCCCAACACACATTCTCAGGTGCAATCTCACTGTCACTCCCGGCACAGACCACCTCCCATAGTGACAACACGCAAGCCATTTCTCCCAGGCGACAGGCCTAAGGGCTTAGAGCTGTTGCTGGTCCTCACCTTCCCTTGACACCGCTTTCACAGACAAACACATTCTGCCCATCTGCCTTTGCCTTGCCTCACAGCACTCCCAACACACAGTCTCACTCTTGGCACAGACCACCTCCCAAAGTGCCAACACCCAAGCTATTTCGGAGGCACGCTACATGTAAGGGCTTAGAGCTGTTGCTGGTCCTCACCTTCCCTTGACACCGCTTTCACAGCCAAACACACTCTGGCCATCTACCCTGGCTTTGCCTCCCAGCACTCCCAACACACATTCTCAGGTTCAATCTCACTCTCACTCCTGGCACAGACCACCTCCCAAAGTGCAAACACCCAAGCCATTTCTCCCATACGATAGGCCTAAGGGCTTAGAGCTGTTGCTGGTCCTCACCTTCCCTTGACACCGCTTTCACAGCCAAACACACTCTGGCCATCTGCCTTTGCCTTGCCTCCCAGCACTCCCAACACACTCTCACTACCGGCACAGACCACCTGCCAAAGTGCAAACACCCAAGCGAGTTCTGACACACGCTACATCTAAGGGCTTAGAGCTATTGATGGTCATCACCTTCCCTTGACACCGCTTTCACAGCCAAACACACTCTGCCCATCGGCCTTTGCCTTGCCTCCCAGCACTCCCAACACACATTCTCAGACTCAATCTCACTCTCACTCCCGGCACAGACCACTTCCCAAAGTGCAAACACCCAAGCCATTTCTCCCATACGATAGGCCTAAGGGCTTAGAGCTGATGCTGGTCCTCACCTTCCCTTGACACCGCTTTCACAGCCAAACACACTCTGGCCATCTGCCTTTGCCTTGCCTACCAGCACTCCCAACACACATTCTCAGGCTCACTCTCACTCTCACTACCGGCACAGACCACCTCCCAAAGTGCAAACTTCCAAGCCATTTCTCCCATACGATAGGCCTAAGGGCTTAGAGCTGATGCTGGTCCTCACCTTCCCTTGACACCGCTTTCACAGCCAAACACACTCTGCCCATCTGCCTTTACCTTGCCTCCCGGCACTGCCAACACACATTCTCAGGCTCACTCAGGCTCTCACTCTCACTCCCAGCACAGACCAACTCCCAAAGTGCAAACGTCCAAGCGATTTCTGACGCTCGCTACCTCTAAGGGCTTAGAGGTGTGGCTGGTCCTCACCTTCCCTTGACACCGCTTTCACAGCCAAACACACTCTGCCCATCTGCCTTTACCTTGCCTCCCGGCACTCCCAACACACTCTCACTCTCGGCACACACCACCTCCCAAAGTGCCAACAACCAAGCGAGTTCTGACGCACGCTACATCTAAGGGCTTAGAGCAGATGCTGGTCCTCACCTTCCCTTGACACCGCTTTCACAGCCAAACACACTCTGCCCATCTGCCTTTGCCTTGCCTCCCAGCACTCCCAACACACATTCTCAGGCTCACTCTCACTCTCACTAACGGAACAGACCACTTCCCAAAGTGCAAACGTCCAAGCCATTTCTCCCATACGATAGGCCTAAGGGCTTAGAGCTGTTGCTGGTCCTCACCTTCCCTTGACACCGCTTTCACAGCCAAACACACTCTGCCCATCTGCCTTTGCCTTGCCTCCCGGCAATCCCAACACACTCTCACTCTCGGCACACACTACCTCCCAAAGTGCCAACAACCAAGCGAGTTCTGACGCACGCTACATCTAAGGGCTTAGAGCTGTTGCTGGTCCTCACCTTCCCTTGACACCGCTTTCACAGCCAAACACACTCTGCCCATCTGCCTTTACCTTGCCTCCCGGCACTGCCAACACACATTCTCAGGCTCACTCAGGCTCTCACTCTCACTCCCAGCACAGACCAACTCCCAAAGTGCAAACGTCCAAGCGATTTCTGACGCACGCTACATCTAAGGGCTTAGAGATGTGGCTGGTCCTCACCTTCCCTTGACACCGCTTTCACAGCCAAACACACTCTGCCCATCTGCCTTTGCCTCAACTCGCACCACTCCCAACACACTCTCACTCTCGGCACAGACCACCTCCCAAAGTGCCAACAACCAAGCGATTTCTGACGCACGCTACATCTAAGGGCTTAGAGCAGATGCTGGTCCTCACCTTCCCTTGACACCGCTTTCACAGCCAAACACACTCTGCCCATCTGCCTTTGCCTCAACTCCCACCACTCCCAACACACTCTCACTCTCGGCACACACCACCTCCCAAAGTGCCAGCACCCAAGCGGTTTCTGACACACGCTACATCTAAGGGCTCAGAGCTTTTGCTGGTCCTTACCTTCCCTTGACACCGCTTTCACAGCCAAACACACTCTGGGAATCTGCCCTGGCTTTGCCTCCCAGCACTCCCAACACACATTCTCAGGTGCAATCTCACTGTCACTCCCGGCACAGACCACCTCCCATAGTGACAACACGCAAGCCATTTCTCCCAGGCGACAGGCCTAAGGGCTTAGAGCTGTTGCTGGTCCTCACCTTCCCTTGACACCGCTTTCACAGACAAACACATTCTGCCCATCTGCCTTTGCCTTGCCTCACAGCACTCCCAACACACAGTCTCACTCTTGGCACAGACCACCTCCCAAAGTGCCAACACCCAAGCTATTTCGGAGGCACGCTACATGTAAGGGCTTAGAGCTGTTGCTGGTCCTCACCTTCCCTTGACACCGCTTTCACAGCCAAACACACTCTGCCCATCTACCCTGGCTTTGCCTCCCAGCACTCCCAACACACATTCTCAGGTTCAATCTCACTCTCACTCCTGGCACAGACCACCTCCCAAAGTGCAAACACCCAAGCCATTTCTCCCATACGATAGGCCTAAGGGCTTAGAGCTGTTGCTGGTCCTCACCTTCCCTTGACACCGCTTTCACAGCCAAACACACTCTGGCCATCTGCCTTTGCCTTGCCTCCCAGCACTCCCAACACACTCTCACTACCGGCACAGACCACCTGCCAAAGTGCAAACACCCAAGCGAGTTCTGACACACGCTACATCTAAGGGCTTAGAGCTATTGATGGTCATCACCTTCCCTTGACACCGCTTTCACAGCCAAACACACTCTGCCCATCGGCCTTTGCCTTGCCTCCCAGCACTCCCAACACACATTCTCAGACTCAATCTCACTCTCACTCCCGGCACAGACCACTTCCCAAAGTGCAAACACCCAAGCCATTTCTCCCATACGATAGGCCTAAGGGCTTAGAGGTGTGGCTGGTCCTCACCTTCCCTTGACACCGCTTTCACAGCCAAACACACTCTGGCCATCTGCCTTTGCCTTGCCTACCAGCACTCCCAACACACATTCTCAGGCTCACTCTCACTCTCACTACCGGCACAGACCACCTCCCAAAGTGCAAACTTCCAAGCCATTTCTCCCATACGATAGGCCTAAGGGCTTAGAGCTGATGCTGGTCCTCACCTTCCCTTGACACCGCTTTCACAGCCAAACACACTCTGCCCATCTGCCTTTACCTTGCCTCCCGGCACTGCCAACACACATTCTCAGGCTCACTCAGGCTCTCACTCTCACTCCCAGCACAGACCAACTCCCAAAGTGCAAACGTCCAAGCGATTTCTGACGCTCGCTACCTCTAAGGGCTTAGAGGTGTGGCTGGTCCTCACCTTCCCTTGACACCGCTTTCACAGCCAAACACACTCTGCCCATCTGCCTTTACCTTGCCTCCCGGCACTCCCAACACACTCTCACTCTCGGCACCCACCACCTCCCAAAGTGCCAACAACCAAGCGAGTTCTGACGCACGCTACATCTAAGGGCTTAGAGCAGATGCTGGTCCTCACCTTCCCTTGACACCGCTTTCACAGCCAAACACACTCTGCCCATCTGCCTTTGCCTTGCCTCCCAGCACTCCCAACACACATTCTCAGGCTCACTCTCACTCTCACTAACGGAACAGACCACTTCCCAAAGTGCAAACGTCCAAGCCATTTCTCCCATACGATAGGCCTAAGGGCTTAGAGCTGTTGCTGGTCCTCACCTTCCCTTGACACCGCTTTCACAGCCAAACACACTCTGCCCATCTGCCTTTGCCTTGCCTCCCGGCAATCCCAACACACTCTCACTCTCGGCACACACTACCTCCCAAAGTGCCAACAACCAAGCGAGTTCTGACGCACGCTACATCTAAGGGCTTAGAGCTGTTGCTGGTCCTCACCTTCCCTTGACACCGCTTTCACAGCCAAACACACTCTGCCCATCTGCCTTTACCTTGCCTCCCGGCACTGCCAACACACATTCTCAGGCTCACTCAGGCTCTCACTCTCACTCCCAGCACAGACCAACTCCCAAAGTGCAAACGTCCAAGCGATTTCTGACGCACGCTACATCTAAGGGCTTAGAGATGTGGCTGGTCCTCACCTTCCCTTGACACCGCTTTCACAGCCAAACACACTCTGCCCATCTGCCTTTGCCTTGCCTCCCAGCACTCCCAACACACTCTCACTACCGGCACAGACCACCTGCCAAAGTGCAAACACCCAAGCGATTTCTGACACACGCTACATCTAAGGGCTTAGAGCTGTTGATGGTCCTCACCTTCCCTTGACACCGCTTTCACAGCCAAACACACTCTGCCCATCTACCCTGGCTTTGCCTCCCAGCACTCCCAACACACATTCTCAGGTTCAATCTCACTCTCACTCCTGGCACAGACCACCTCCCAAAGTGCAAACACCCAAGCCATTTCTCCCATACGATAGGCCTAAGGGCTTAGAGCAGATGCTGGTCCTCACCTTCCCTTGACACCGCTTTCACAGCCAAACACACTCTGGCCATCTGCCTTTGCCTCAACTCCCACCACTCCCAACACACTCTCACTCTCGGCACACACCACCTCCCAAAGTGCCAGCACCCAAGCGGTTTCTGACACACGCTACATCTAAGGGCTCAGAGCTTTTGCTGGTCATCACCTTCCCTTCACAGCGCTTTCACAGCCAAACACACTCTGCCCATCTAGCCTGGCTTTGCCTCCCAGCACTCCCAACACACATTCTCAGGCGCAATCTAACTCTCACTCCTGGCACAGACCACCTCCTAAAGTGCAGACGTGCAAGCCATTTCTCCCCTAGGATAGGCCTAAGGGCTTAGAGCTGTGGCTGGTCCTTACCTTCCCTTGACACCGCTTTCACAGCCAAACACACTCTGGGAATCTGCCCTGGCTTTGCCTCCCAGCACTCCCAACACACATTCTCAGGTGCAATCTCACTGTCACTCCCGGCACAGACCACCTCCCATAGTGACAACACGCAAGCCATTTCTCCCAGGCGACAGGCCTAAGGGCTTAGAGCTGTTGCTGGTCCTCACCTTCCCTTGACACCGCTTTCACAGACAAACACATTCTGCCCATCTGCCTTTGCCTTGCCTCACAGCACTCCCAACACACAGTCTCACTCTTGGCACAGACCACCTCCCAAAGTGCCAACACCCAAGCTATTTCGGAGGCACGCTACATGTAAGGGCTTAGAGCTGTTGCTGGTCCTCACCTTCCCTTGACACCGCTTTCACAGCCAAACACACTCTGCCCATCTACCCTGGCTTTGCCTCCCAGCACTCCCAACACACATTCTCAGGTTCAATCTCACTCTCACTCCTGGCACAGACCACCTCCCAAAGTGCAAACACCCAAGCCATTTCTCCCATACGATAGGCCTAAGGGCTTAGAGCTGTTGCTGGTCTTCACCTTCCCTTGACACCGCTTTCACAGCCAAACACACTCTGCCCATCTGCCTTTGCCTTGCCTCCCAGCACTCCCAACACACTCTCACTACCGGCACAGACCACCTGCCAAAGTGCAAACACCCAAGCGATTTCTGACACACGCTACATCTAAGGGCTTAGAGCTGTTGATGGTCCTCACCTTCCCTTGACACCGCTTTCACAGCCAAACACACTCTGCCCATCGGCCTTTGCCTTGCCTCCCAGCACTCCCAACACACATTCTCAGACTCAATCTCACTCTCACTCCCGGCACAGACCACCTCCCAAAGTGCAAACGTCCAAGCCATTTCTCCCATACGATAGGCCTAAGGGCTTAGAGCTGATGCTGGTCCTCACCTTCCCTTGACACCGCTTTCACAGCCAAACACACTCTGGCCATCTACCTTTGCCTTGCCTCCCAGCACTCCCAACACACTCTCACTCTCGGCACAGACCACCTCCCAAAGTGCCAACAACCAAGCGATTTCTGACGCACGCTACATCTAAGGGCTTAGAGCTGTTGCTGGTCCTCACCTTCCCTTGACACCGCTTTCACAGCCAAACACACTCTGGCCATCTGCCTTTACCTTGCCTCCCGGCACTGCCAACACACATTCTCAGGCTCACTCAGGCTCTCACTCTCACTCCCAGCACAGACCAACTCCCAAAGTGCAAACGTCCAAGCGATTTCTGACGCACGCTACATCTAAGGGCTTAGAGATGTGGCTGGTCCTCACCTTCCCTTGACACCGCTTTCACAGCCAAACACACTCTGGCCATCTGCCTTTGCCTTGCCTCCCAGCACTCCCAACACACATTCTCAGGCTCACTCTCACTCTCACTAACGGAACAGACCACTTCCCAAAGTGCAAACGTCCAAGCCATTTCTCCCATACGATAGGCCTAAGGGCTTAGAGCTGTTGCTGGTCCTCACCTTCCCTTGACACCGCTTTCACAGCCAAACACACTCTGCCCATCTGCCTTTGCCTCAACTCCCACCACTCCCAACACACTCTCACTCTCGGCACACACCACCTCCCAAAGTGCCAACAACCAAGCGATTTCTGACGCACGCTACATCTAAGGGCTTAGAGCTGTTGCTGGTCCTCACCTTCCCTTGACACCGCTTTCACAGCCAAACACACTCTGCCCATCTGCCTTTACCTTGCCTCCCGGCACTGCCAACACACATTCTCAGGCTCACTCAGGCTCTCACTCTCACTCCCAGCACAGACCAACTCCCAAAGTGCAAACGTCCAAGCGATTTCTGACGCACGCTACATCTAAGGGCTTAGAGATGTGGCTGGTCCTCACCTTCCCTTGACACCGCTTTCACAGCCAAACACACTCTGCCCATCTGCCTTTGCCTCAACTCGCACCACTCCCAACACACTCTCACTCTCGGCACACACCACCTCCCAAAGTGCCAACAACCAAGCGATTTCTGACGCACGCTACATCTAAGGGCTTAGAGCAGATGCTGGTCCTCACCTTCCCTTGACACCGCTTTCACAGCCAAACACACTCTGCCCATCTGCCTTTGCCTCAACTCCCACCACTCCCAACACACTCTCACTCTCGGCACACACCACCTCCCAAAGTGCCAGCACCCAAGCGATTTCTGACGCACGCTACATCTAAGGGCTCAGAGCTGTTGCTGGTCATCACCTTCCCTTCACAGCGCTTTCACAGCCAAACACACTCTGCCCATCTAGCCTGGCTTTGCCTCCCAGCACTCCCAACACACATTCTCAGGCGCAATCTAACTCTCACTCCTGGCACAGACCACCTCCCAAAGTGCAGACGTGCAAGCCATTTCTCCCCTAGGATAGGCCTAAGGGCTTAGAGCTGTGGCTGGTCCTTACCTTCCCTTGACACCGCTTTCACAGCCAAACACACTCTGGGAATCTGCCCTGGCTTTGCCTCCCAGCACTCCCAACACACATTCTCAGGTGCAATCTCACTCTCACTCCCGGCACAGACCACCTCCCATAGTGACAACACGCAAGCCATTTCTCCCAGGCGACAGGCCTAAGGGCTTAGAGCTGTTGCTGGTCCTCACCTTCCCTTGACACCGCTTTCACAGACAAACACATTCTGCCCATCTGCCTTTGCCTTGCCTCACAGCACTCCCAACACACAGTCTCACTCTTGGCACAGACCACCTCCCAAAGTGCCAACACCCAAGCTATTTCGGAGGCACGCTACATGTAAGGGCTTAGAGCTGTTGCTGGTCCTCACCTTCCCTTGACACCGCTTTCACAGCCAAACACACTCTGCCCATCTACCCTGGCTTTGCCTCCCAGCACTCCCAACACACATTCTCAGGTTCAATCTCACTCTCACTCCTGGCACAGACCACCTCCCAAAGTGCAAACACCCAAGCCATTTCTCCCATACGATAGGCCTAAGGGCTTAGAGCTGTTGCTGGTCTTCACCTTCCCTTGACACCGCTTTCACAGCCAAACACACTCTGCCCATCTACCTTTGCCTTGCCTCCCAGCACTCCCAACACACTCTCACTACCGGCACAGACCACCTGCCAAAGTGCAAACACCCAAGCGATTTCTGACACACGCTACATCTAAGGGCTTAGAGCTGTTGATGGTCCTCACCTTCCCTTGACACCGCTTTCACAGCCAAACACACTCTGCCCATCGGCCTTTGCCTTGCCTCCCAGCACTCCCAACACACATTCTCAGACTCAATCTCACTCTCACTCCCGGCACAGACCACCTCCCAAAGTGCAAACGTCCAAGCCATTTCTCCCATACGATAGGCCTAAGGGCTTAGAGCTGATGCTGGTCCTCACATTCCCTTCACACCGCTTTCACAGCCAAACACACTCTGGCCATCTGCCTTTGCCTTGCCTACCAGCACTCCCAACACACATTCTCAGGCTCACTCTCACTCTCACTACCGGCACAGACCACCTCCCAAAGTGCAAACGTCCAAGCCATTTCTCCCATACGATAGGCCTAAGGGCTTAGAGCTGATGCTGGTCCTCACCTTCCCTTGACACCGCTTTCACAGCCAAACACACTCTGCCCATCTGCCTTTGCCTTGCCTCCCAGCACTCCCAACACACTCTCACTCTCGGCACAGACCACCTCCCAAAGTGCCAACAACCAAGCGAGTTCTGACGCACGCTACATCTAAGGGCTTAGAGCTGTTGCTGGTCCTCACCTTCCCTTGACACCGCTTTCACAGCCAAACACACGCTGGCCATCTGCCTTTACCTTACCTCCCGGCACTGCCAACACACATTCTCAGGCTCACTCAGGCTCTCACTCTCACTCCCAGCACAGACCAACTCCCAAAGTGCAAACCTCCAAGCCATTTCTGACGCTCGCTACCTCTAAGGGCTTAGAGGTGTGGCTGGTCCTCACCTTCCCTTGACACCGCTTTCACAGCCAAACACACTCTGCCCATCTGCCTTTACCTTGCCTCCCGGCACTCCCAACACACTCTCACTCTCGGCACCCACCACCTCCCAAAGTGCCAACAACCAAGCGAGTTCTGACGCACGCTACATCTAAGGGCTTAGAGCAGATGCTGGTCCTCACCTTCCCTTGACACCGCTTTCACAGCCAAACACACTCTGCCCATCTGCCTTTGCCTTGCCTCCCAGCACTCCCAACACACATTCTCAGGCTCACTCTCACTCTCACTAACGGAACAGACCACTTCCCAAAGTGCAAACGTCCAAGCCATTTCTCCCATACGATAGGCCTAAGGGCTTAGAGCTGTTGCTGGTCCTCACCTTCCCTTGACACCGCTTTCACAGCCAAACACACTCTGCCCATCTGCCTTTGCCTTGCCTCCCGGCAATCCCAACACACTCTCACTCTCGGCACACACTACCTCCCAAAGTGCCAACAACCAAGCGAGTTCTGACGCACGCTACATCTAAGGGCTTAGAGCTGTTGCTGGTCCTCACCTTCCCTTGACACCGCTTTCACAGCCAAACACACTCTGCCCATCTGCCTTTACCTTGCCTCCCGGCACTGCCAACACACATTCTCAGGCTCACTCAGGCTCTCACTCTCACTCCCAGCACAGACCAACTCCCAAAGTGCAAACCTCCAAGCGATTTCTGACGCACGCTACATCTAAGGGCTTAGAGATGTGGCTGGTCCTCACCTTCCCTTGACACCGCTTTCACAGCCAAACACACTCTGCCCATCTGCCTTTGCCTCAACCCGCACCACTCCCAACACACTCTCACTCGCGGCACACACCACCTCCCAAAGTGCCAACAACCAAGCGATTTCTGACGCACGCTACATCTAAGGGCTTAGAGCAGATGCTGGTCCTCACCTTCCCTTGACACCGCTTTCACAGCCAAACACACTCTGGCCATCTGCCTTTGCCTCAACTCCCACCACTCCCAACACACTCTCACTCTCGGCACACACCACCTCCCAAAGTGCCAGCACCCAAGCGATTTCTGACGCACGCTACATCTAAGGGCTCAGAGCTGTTGCTGGTCATCACCTTCCCTTCACAGCGCTTTCACAGCCAAACACACTCTGCCCATCTAGCCTGGCTTTGCCTCCCAGCACTCCCAACACACATTCTCAGGCGCAATCTAACTCTCACTCCTGGCACAGACCACCTCCCAAAGTGCAGACGTGCAAGCCATTTCTCCCCTAGGATAGGCCTAAGGGCTTAGAGCTGTGGCTGGTCCTTACCTTCCCTTGACACCGCTTTCACAGCCAAACACACTCTGGGAATCTGCCCTGGCTTTGCCTCCCAGCACTCCCAACACACATTCTCAGGTGCAATCTCACTCTCACTCCCGGCACAGACCACCTCCCATAGTGACAACACGCAAGCCATTTCTCCCAGGCGACAGGCCTAAGGGCTTAGAGCTGTTGCTGGTCCTCACCTTCCCTTGACACCGCTTTCACAGACAAACACATTCTGCCCATCTGCCTTTGCCTTGCCTCACAGCACTCCCAACACACAGTCTCACTCTTGGCACAGACCACCTCCCAAAGTGCCAACACCCAAGCTATTTCGGAGGCACGCTACATGTAAGGGCTTAGAGCTGTTGCTGGTCCTCACCTTCCCTTGACACCGCTTTCACAGCCAAACACACTCTGGCCATCTACCCTGGCTTGCCTCCCAGCACTCCCAACACACATTCTCAGGTTCAATCTCACTCTCACTCCCGGCACAGACCACTTCCCAAAGTGCAAACACCCAAGCCATTTCTCCCATACGATAGGCCTAAGGGCTTAGAGCTGATGCTGGTCCTCACATTCCCTTGACACCGCTTTCACAGCCAAACACACTCTGGCCATCTACCTTTGCCTTGCCTCCCAGCACTCCCAACACACTCTCACTCTCGGCACACACTACCTCCCAAAGTGCCAACAACCAAGCGAGTTCTGACGCACGCTACATCTAAGGGCTTAGAGCTGTTGCTGGTCCTCACCTTCCCTTGACACCACTTTCACAGCCAAACACACTCTGCCCATCTGCCTTTACCTTGCCTCCCGGCACTGCCAACACACATTCTCAGGCTCACTCAGGCTCTCACTCTCACTCCCAGCACAGACCAACTCCCAAAGTGCAAACCTCCAAGCGATTTCTGACGCACGCTACATCTAAGGGCTTAGAGATGTGGCTGGTCCTCACCTTCCCTTGACACCGCTTTCACAGCCAAACACACTCTGCCCATCTGCCTTTGCCTCAACTCGCACCACTCCCAACACACTCTCACTCGCGGCACACACCACCTCCCAAAGTGCCAACAACCAAGCGATTTCTGACGCACGCTACATCTAAGGGCTTAGAGCAGATGCTGGTCCTCACCTTCCCTTGACACCGCTTTCACAGCCAAACACACTCTGCCCATCTGCCTTTGCCTTGCCTCCCAGCACTCCCAACACACATTCTCAGGCTCACTCTCACTCTCACTAACGGAACAGACCACTTCCCAAAGTGCAAACGTCCAAGCCATTTCTCCCATACGATAGGCCTAAGGGCTTAGAGCTGTTGCTGGTCCTCACCTTCCCTTGACACCGCTTTCACAGCCAAACACACTCTGCCCATCTGCCTTTGCCTCAACTCCCACCACTCCCAACACACTCTCACTCTCGGCACACACCACCTCCCAAAGTGCCAACAACCAAGCGATTTCTGATGCACGCTACATCTAAGGGCTTAGAGCTGTTGCTGGTCCTCACCTTCCCTTGACACCGCTTTCACAGCCAAACACACTCTGCCCATCTGCCTTTACCTTGCCTCCCGGCACTGCCAACACACATTCTCAGGCTCACTCAGGCTCTCACTCTCACTCCCAGCACAGACCAACTCCCAAAGTGCAAACGTCCAAGCGATTTCTGACGCACGCTACATCTAAGGGCTTAGAGATGTGGCTGGTCCTCACCTTCCCTTGACACCGCTTTCACAGCCAAACACACTCTGCCCATCTGCCTTTGCCTCAACTCGCACCACTCCCAACACACTCTCACTCGCGGCACACACCACCTCCCAAAGTGCCAACAACCAAGCGATTTCTGACGCACGCTACATCTAAGGGCTTAGAGCAGATGCTGGTCCTCACCTTCCCTTGACACCGCTTTCACAGCCAAACACACTCTGCCCATCTGCCTTTGCCTCAACTCCCACCACTCCCAACACACTCTCACTCTCGGCACACACCACCTCCCAAAGTGCCAGCACCCAAGCGGTTTCTGACACACGCTACATCTAAGGGCTCAGAGCTTTTGCTGGTCATCACCTTCCCTTCACAGCGCTTTCACAGCCAAACACACTCTGCCCATCTAGCCTGGCTTTGCCTCCCAGCACTCCCAACACACATTCTCAGGCGCAATCTAACTCTCACTCCTGGCACAGACCACCTCCCAAAGTGCAGACGTGCAAGCCATTTCTCCCCTAGGATAGGCCTAAGGGCTTAGAGCTGTGGCTGGTCCTTACCTTCCCTTGACACCGCTTTCACAGCCAAACACACTCTGGGAATCTGCCCTGGCTTTGCCTCCCAGCACTCCCAACACACATTCTCAGGTGCAATCTCACTGTCACTCCCGGCACAGACCACCTCCCATAGTGACAACACGCAAGCCATTTCTCCCAGGCGACAGGCCTAAGGGCTTAGAGCTGTTGCTGGTCCTCACCTTCCCTTGACACCGCTTTCACAGACAAACACATTCTGCCCATCTGCCTTTGCCTTGCCTCACAGCACTCCCAACACACAGTCTCACTCTTGGCACAGACCACCTCCCAAAGTGCCAACACCCAAGCTATTTCGGAGGCACGCTACATGTAAGGGCTTAGAGCTGTTGCTGGTCCTCACCTTCCCTTGACACCGCTTTCACAGCCAAACACACTCTGCCCATCTGCCTTTGCCTTGCCTCCCAGCACTCCCAACACACTCTCACTCTCGGCACAGACCACCTCCCAAAGTGCCAACAACCAAGCGAGTTCTGACGCACGCTACATCTAAGGGCTTAGAGCTGTTGCTGGTCCTCACCTTCCCTTGACACCGCTTTCACAGCCAAACACACGCTGGCCATCTGCCTTTACCTTACCTCCCGGCACTGCCAACACACATTCTCAGGCTCACTCAGGCTCTCACTCTCACTCCCAGCACAGACCAACTCCCAAAGTGCAAACGTCCAAGCCATTTCTGACGCTCGCTACCTCTAAGGGCTTAGAGGTGTGGCTGGTCCTCACCTTCCCTTGACACCGCTTTCACAGCCAAACACACTCTGCCCATCTGCCTTTACCTTGCCTCCCGGCACTCCCAACACACTCTCACTCTCGGCACCCACCACCTCCCAAAGTGCCAACAACCAAGCGAGTTCTGACGCACGCTACATCTAAGGGCTTAGAGCAGATGCTGGTCCTCACCTTCCCTTGACACCGCTTTCACAGCCAAACACACTCTGGCCATCTGCCTTTGCCTTGCCTCCCAGCACTCCCAACACACATTCTCAGGCTCACTCTCACTCTCACTAACGGAACAGACCACTTCCCAAAGTGCAAACGTCCAAGCCATTTCTCCCATACGATAGGCCTAAGGGCTTAGAGCTGTTGCTGGTCCTCACCTTCCCTTGACACCGCTTTCACAGCCAAACACACTCTGCCCATCTGCCTTTGCCTTGCCTCCCGGCAATCCCAACACACTCTCACTCTCGGCACACACTACCTCCCAAAGTGCCAACAACCAAGCGAGTTCTGACGCACGCTACATCTAAGGGCTTAGAGCTGTTGCTGGTCCTCACCTTCCCTTGACACCGCTTTCACAGCCAAACACACTCTGCCCATCTGCCTTTACCTTGCCTCCCGGCACTGCCAACACACATTCTCAGGCTCACTCAGGCTCTCACTCTCACTCCCAGCACAGACCAACTCCCAAAGTGCAAACCTCCAAGCGATTTCTGACGCACGCTACCTCTAAGGGCTTAGAGATGTGGCTGGTCCTCACCTTCCCTTGACACCGCTTTCACAGCCAAACACACTCTGGCCATCTGCCTTTGCCTCAACCCGCACCACTCCCAACACACTCTCACTCGCGGCACACACCACCTCCCAAAGTGCCAACAACCAAGCGATTTCTGACGCACGCTACATCTAAGGGCTTAGAGCAGATGCTGGTCCTCACCTTCCCTTGACACCGCTTTCACAGCCAAACACACTCTGGCCATCTGCCTTTGCCTCAACTCCCACCACTCCCAACACACTCTCACTCTCGGCACACACCACCTCCCAAAGTGCCAGCACCCAAGCGATTTCTGACGCACGCTACATCTAAGGGCTCAGAGCTGTTGCTGGTCATCACCTTCCCTTCACAGCGCTTTCACAGCCAAACACACTCTGCCCATCTAGCCTGGCTTTGCCTCCCAGCACTCCCAACACACATTCTCAGGCGCAATCTAACTCTCACTCCTGGCACAGACCACCTCCCAAAGTGCAGACGTGCAAGCCATTTCTCCCCTAGGATAGGCCTAAGGGCTTAGAGCTGTGGCTGGTCCTTACCTTCCCTTGACACCGCTTTCACAGCCAAACACACTCTGGGAATCTGCCCTGGCTTTGCCTCCCAGCACTCCCAACACACATTCTCAGGTGCAATCTCACTGTCACTCCCGGCACAGACCACCTCCCATAGTGACAACACGCAAGCCATTTCTCCCAGGCGACAGGCCTAAGGGCTTAGAGCTGTTGCTGGTCCTCACCTTCCCTTGACACCGCTTTCACAGACAAACACATTCTGCCCATCTGCCTTTGCCTTGCCTCACAGCACTCCCAACACACAGTCTCACTCTTGGCACAGACCACCTCCCAAAGTGCCAACACCCAAGCTATTTCGGAGGCACGCTACATGTAAGGGCTTAGAGCTGTTGCTGGTCCTCACCTTCCCTTGACACCGCTTTCACAGCCAAACACACTCTGCCCATCTACCCTGGCTTTGCCTCCCAGCACTCCCAACACACATTCTCAGGTTCAATCTCACTCTCACTCCTGGCACAGACCACCTCCCAAAGTGCAAACACCCAAGCCATTTCTCCCATACGATAGGCCTAAGGGCTTAGAGCTGTTGCTGGTCCTCACCTTCCCTTGACACCGCTTTCACAGCCAAACACACTCTGGCCATCTGCCTTTGCCTTGCCTCCCAGCACTCCCAACACACTCTCACTACCGGCACAGACCACCTGCCAAAGTGCAAACACCCAAGCGAGTTCTGACACACGCTACATCTAAGGGCTTAGAGCTATTGATGGTCATCACCTTCCCTTGACACCGCTTTCACAGCCAAACACACTCTGCCCATCGGCCTTTGCCTTGCCTCCCAGCACTCCCAACACACATTCTCAGACTCAATCTCACTCTCACTCCCGGCACAGACCACTTCCCAAAGTGCAAACACCCAAGCCATTTCTCCCATACGATAGGCCTAAGGGCTTAGAGCTGATGCTGGTCCTCACCTTCCCTTGACACCGCTTTCACAGCCAAACACACTCTGGCCATCTGCCTTTGCCTTGCCTACCAGCACTCCCAACACACATTCTCAGGCTCACTCTCACTCTCACTACCGGCACAGACCACCTCCCAAAGTGCAAACTTCCAAGCCATTTCTCCCATACGATAGGCCTAAGGGCTTAGAGCTGATGCTGGTCCTCACCTTCCCTTGACACCGCTTTCACAGCCAAACACACTCTGCCCATCTGCCTTTACCTTGCCTCCCGGCACTGCCAACACACATTCTCAGGCTCACTCAGGCTCTCACTCTCACTCCCAGCACAGACCAACTCCCAAAGTGCAAACGTCCAAGCCATTTCTGACGCTCGCTACCTCTAAGGGCTTAGAGGTGTGGCTGGTCCTCACCTTCCCTTGACACCGCTTTCACAGCCAAACACACTCTGCCCATCTGCCTTTACCTTGCCTCCCGGCACTCCCAACACACTCTCACTCTCGGCACACACCACCTCCCAAAGTGCCAACAACCAAGCGAGTTCTGACGCACGCTACATCTAAGGGCTTAGAGCAGATGCTGGTCCTCACCTTCCCTTGACACCGCTTTCACAGCCAAACACACTCTGCCCATCTGCCTTTGCCTTGCCTCCCAGCACTCCCAACACACATTCTCAGGCTCACTCTCACTCTCACTAACGGAACAGACCACTTCCCAAAGTGCAAACGTCCAAGCCATTTCTCCCATACGATAGGCCTAAGGGCTTAGAGCTGTTGCTGGTCCTCACCTTCCCTTGACACCGCTTTCACAGCCAAACACACTCTGCCCATCTGCCTTTGCCTTGCCTCCCGGCAATCCCAACACACTCTCACTCTCGGCACACACTACCTCCCAAAGTGCCAACAACCAAGCGAGTTCTGACGCACGCTACATCTAAGGGCTTAGAGCTGTTGCTGGTCCTCACCTTCCCTTGACACCGCTTTCACAGCCAAACACACTCTGCCCATCTGCCTTTACCTTGCCTCCCGGCACTGCCAACACACATTCTCAGGCTCACTCAGGCTCTCACTCTCACTCCCAGCACAGACCAACTCCCAAAGTGCAAACGTCCAAGCGATTTCTGACGCACGCTACATCTAAGGGCTTAGAGATGTGGCTGGTCCTCACCTTCCCTTGACACCGCTTTCACAGCCAAACACACTCTGCCCATCTGCCTTTGCCTCAACTCGCACCACTCCCAACACACTCTCACTCTCGGCACAGACCACCTCCCAAAGTGCCAACAACCAAGCGATTTCTGACGCACGCTACATCTAAGGGCTTAGAGCAGATGCTGGTCCTCACCTTCCCTTGACACCGCTTTCACAGCCAAACACACTCTGCCCATCTGCCTTTGCCTCAACTCCCACCACTCCCAACACACTCTCACTCTCGGCACACACCACCTCCCAAAGTGCCAGCACCCAAGCGGTTTCTGACACACGCTACATCTAAGGGCTCAGAGCTTTTGCTGGTCCTTACCTTCCCTTGACACCGCTTTCACAGCCAAACACACTCTGGGAATCTGCCCTGGCTTTGCCTCCCAGCACTCCCAACACACATTCTCAGGTGCAATCTCACTGTCACTCCCGGCACAGACCACCTCCCATAGTGACAACACGCAAGCCATTTCTCCCAGGCGACAGGCCTAAGGGCTTAGAGCTGTTGCTGGTCCTCACCTTCCCTTGACACCGCTTTCACAGACAAACACATTCTGCCCATCTGCCTTTGCCTTGCCTCACAGCACTCCCAAC
The DNA here is from genome assembly GCF_030463565.1 of Pelecanus crispus. Taxonomy (NCBI): domain Eukaryota; kingdom Metazoa; phylum Chordata; class Aves; order Pelecaniformes; family Pelecanidae; genus Pelecanus; species Pelecanus crispus. Next base: position 438,970 of record NW_027461445.1, on the reverse strand, counting down.
ACACAGTCTCACTCTTGGCACAGACCACCTCCCAAAGTGCCAACACCCAAGCTATTTCGGAGGCACGCTACATGTAAGGGCTTAGAGCTGTTGCTGGTCCTCACCTTCCCTTGACACCGCTTTCACAGCCAAACACACTCTGCCCATCTACCCTGGCTTTGCCTCCCAGCACTCCCAACACACATTCTCAGGTTCAATCTCACTCTCACTCCTGGCACAGACCACCTCCCAAAGTGCAAACACCCAAGCCATTTCTCCCATACGATAGGCCTAAGGGCTTAGAGCTGTTGCTGGTCCTCACCTTCCCTTGACACCGCTTTCACAGCCAAACACACTCTGGCCATCTGCCTTTGCCTTGCCTCCCAGCACTCCCAACACACTCTCACTACCGGCACAGACCACCTGCCAAAGTGCAAACACCCAAGCGAGTTCTGACACACGCTACATCTAAGGGCTTAGAGCTATTGATGGTCATCACCTTCCCTTGACACCGCTTTCACAGCCAAACACACTCTGCCCATCGGCCTTTGCCTTGCCTCCCAGCACTCCCAACACACATTCTCAGACTCAATCTCACTCTCACTCCCGGCACAGACCACTTCCCAAAGTGCAAACACCCAAGCCATTTCTCCCATACGATAGGCCTAAGGGCTTAGAGGTGTGGCTGGTCCTCACCTTCCCTTGACACCGCTTTCACAGCCAAACACACTCTGGCCATCTGCCTTTGCCTTGCCTACCAGCACTCCCAACACACATTCTCAGGCTCACTCTCACTCTCACTACCGGCACAGACCACCTCCCAAAGTGCAAACTTCCAAGCCATTTCTCCCATACGATAGGCCTAAGGGCTTAGAGCTGATGCTGGTCCTCACCTTCCCTTGACACCGCTTTCACAGCCAAACACACTCTGCCCATCTGCCTTTACCTTGCCTCCCGGCACTGCCAACACACATTCTCAGGCTCACTCAGGCTCTCACTCTCACTCCCAGCACAGACCAACTCCCAAAGTGCAAACGTCCAAGCGATTTCTGACGCTCGCTACCTCTAAGGGCTTAGAGGTGTGGCTGGTCCTCACCTTCCCTTGACACCGCTTTCACAGCCAAACACACTCTGCCCATCTGCCTTTACCTTGCCTCCCGGCACTCCCAACACACTCTCACTCTCGGCACCCACCACCTCCCAAAGTGCCAACAACCAAGCGAGTTCTGACGCACGCTACATCTAAGGGCTTAGAGCAGATGCTGGTCCTCACCTTCCCTTGACACCGCTTTCACAGCCAAACACACTCTGCCCATCTGCCTTTGCCTTGCCTCCCAGCACTCCCAACACACATTCTCAGGCTCACTCTCACTCTCACTAACGGAACAGACCACTTCCCAAAGTGCAAACGTCCAAGCCATTTCTCCCATACGATAGGCCTAAGGGCTTAGAGCTGTTGCTGGTCCTCACCTTCCCTTGACACCGCTTTCACAGCCAAACACACTCTGCCCATCTGCCTTTGCCTTGCCTCCCGGCAATCCCAACACACTCTCACTCTCGGCACACACTACCTCCCAAAGTGCCAACAACCAAGCGAGTTCTGACGCACGCTACATCTAAGGGCTTAGAGCTGTTGCTGGTCCTCACCTTCCCTTGACACCGCTTTCACAGCCAAACACACTCTGCCCATCTGCCTTTACCTTGCCTCCCGGCACTGCCAACACACATTCTCAGGCTCACTCAGGCTCTCACTCTCACTCCCAGCACAGACCAACTCCCAAAGTGCAAACGTCCAAGCGATTTCTGACGCACGCTACATCTAAGGGCTTAGAGATGTGGCTGGTCCTCACCTTCCCTTGACACCGCTTTCACAGCCAAACACACTCTGCCCATCTGCCTTTGCCTTGCCTCCCAGCACTCCCAACACACATTCTCAGGCTCACTCTCACTCTCACTAACGGAACAGACCACTTCCCAAAGTGCAAACGTCCAAGCCATTTCTCCCATACGATAGGCCTAAGGGCTTAGAGCTGTTGCTGGTCCTCACCTTCCCTTGACACCGCTTTCACAGCCAAACACACTCTGCCCATCTGCCTTTGCCTCAACTCCCACCACTCCCAACACACTCTCACTCTCGGCACACACCACCTCCCAAAGTGCCAACAACCAAGCGAGTTCTGACGCACGCTACATCTAAGGGCTTAGAGCTGTTGCTGGTCCTCACCTTCCCTTGACACCGCTTTCACAGCCAAACACACTCTGCCCATCTGCCTTTACCTTGCCTCCCGGCACTGCCAACACACATTCTCAGGCTCACTCAGGCTCTCACTCTCACTCCCAGCACAGACCAACTCCCAAAGTGCAAACGTCCAAGCGATTTCTGACGCACGCTACATCTAAGGGCTTAGAGATGTGGCTGGTCCTCACCTTCCCTTGACACCGCTTTCACAGCCAAACACACTCTGCCCATCTGCCTTTGCCTCAACTCGCACCACTCCCAACACACTCTCACTCTCGGCACACACCACCTCCCAAAGTGCCAACAACCAAGCGATTTCGGAGGCACGCTACATGTAAGGGCTTAGAGCTGTTGCTGGTCCTCACCTTCCCTTGACACCGCTTTCACAGCCAAACACACTCTGCCCATCTACCCTGGCTTTGCCTCCCAGCACTCCCAACACACATTCTCAGGTTCAATCTCACTCTCACTCCTGGCACAGACCACCTCCCAAAGTGCAAACACCCAAGCCATTTCTCCCATACGATAGGCCTAAGGGCTTAGAGCTGTTGCTGGTCCTCACCTTCCCTTGACACCGCTTTCACAGCCAAACACACTCTGCCCATCTGCCTTTGCCTTGCCTCCCACCACTCCCAACACACTCTCACTACCGGCACAGACCACCTCCCAAAGTGCCAACAACCAAGCGATTTCTGACGCACGCTACATCTAAGGGCTTAGAGCAGATGCTGGTCCTCACCTTCCCTTGACACCGCTTTCACAGCCAAACACACTCTGCCCATCTGCCTTTGCCTCAACTCCCACCACTCCCAACACACTCTCACTCTCGGCACACACCACCTCCCAAAGTGCCAGCACCCAAGCGATTTCTGACGCACGCTACATCTAAGGGCTCAGAGCTGTTGCTGGTCATCACCTTCCCTTCACAGCGCTTTCACAGCCAAACACACTCTGCCCATCTAGCCTGGCTTTGCCTCCCAGCACTCCCAACACACATTCTCAGGCGCAATCTAACTCTCACTCCTGGCACAGACCACCTCCCAAAGTGCAGACGTGCAAGCCATTTCTCCCCTAGGATAGGCCTAAGGGCTTAGAGCTGTGGCTGGTCCTTACCTTCCCTTGACACCGCTTTCACAGCCAAACACACTCTGGGAATCTGCCCTGGCTTTGCCTCCCAGCACTCCCAACACACATTCTCAGGTGCAATCTCACTGTCACTCCCGGCACAGACCACCTCCCATAGTGACAACACGCAAGCCATTTCTCCCAGGCGACAGGCCTAAGGGCTTAGAGCTGTTGCTGGTCCTCACCTTCCCTTGACACCGCTTTCACAGACAAACACATTCTGCCCATCTGCCTTTGCCTTGCCTCACAGCACTCCCAACACACAGTCTCACTCTTGGCACAGACCACCTCCCAAAGTGCCAACACCCAAGCTATTTCGGAGGCACGCTACATGTAAGGGCTTAGAGCTGTTGCTGGTCCTCACCTTCCCTTGACACCGCTTTCACAGCCAAACACACTCTGCCCATCTACCCTGGCTTTGCCTCCCAGCACTCCCAACACACATTCTCAGGTTCAATCTCACTCTCACTCCTGGCACAGACCACCTCCCAAAGTGCAAACACCCAAGCCATTTCTCCCATACGATAGGCCTAAGGGCTTAGAGCTGTTGCTGGTCCTCACCTTCCCTTGACACCGCTTTCACAGCCAAACACACTCTGGCCATCTGCCTTTGCCTTGCCTCCCAGCACTCCCAACACACTCTCACTACCGGCACAGACCACCTGCCAAAGTGCAAACACCCAAGCGAGTTCTGACACACGCTACATCTAAGGGCTTAGAGCTATTGATGGTCATCACCTTCCCTTGACACCGCTTTCACAGCCAAACACACTCTGCCCATCGGCCTTTGCCTTGCCTCCCAGCACTCCCAACACACATTCTCAGACTCAATCTCACTCTCACTCCCGGCACAGACCACTTCCCAAAGTGCAAACACCCAAGCCATTTCTCCCATACGATAGGCCTAAGGGCTTAGAGCTGATGCTGGTCCTCACCTTCCCTTGACACCGCTTTCACAGCCAAACACACTCTGGCCATCTGCCTTTGCCTTGCCTACCAGCACTCCCAACACACATTCTCAGGCTCACTCTCACTCTCACTACCGGCACAGACCACCTCCCAAAGTGCAAACTTCCAAGCCATTTCTCCCATACGATAGGCCTAAGGGCTTAGAGCTGATGCTGGTCCTCACCTTCCCTTGACACCGCTTTCACAGCCAAACACACTCTGCCCATCTGCCTTTACCTTGCCTCCCGGCACTGCCAACACACATTCTCAGGCTCACTCAGGCTCTCACTCTCACTCCCAGCACAGACCAACTCCCAAAGTGCAAACGTCCAAGCCATTTCTGACGCTCGCTACCTCTAAGGGCTTAGAGGTGTGGCTGGTCCTCACCTTCCCTTGACACCGCTTTCACAGCCAAACACACTCTGCCCATCTGCCTTTACCTTGCCTCCCGGCACTCCCAACACACTCTCACTCTCGGCACCCACCACCTCCCAAAGTGCCAACAACCAAGCGAGTTCTGACGCACGCTACATCTAAGGGCTTAGAGCAGATGCTGGTCCTCACCTTCCCTTGACACCGCTTTCACAGCCAAACACACTCTGCCCATCTGCCTTTGCCTTGCCTCCCAGCACTCCCAACACACATTCTCAGGCTCACTCTCACTCTCACTAACGGAACAGACCACTTCCCAAAGTGCAAACGTCCAAGCCATTTCTCCCATACGATAGGCCTAAGGGCTTAGAGCTGTTGCTGGTCCTCACCTTCCCTTGACACCGCTTTCACAGCCAAACACACTCTGCCCATCTGCCTTTGCCTTGCCTCCCGGCAATCCCAACACACTCTCACTCTCGGCACACACTACCTCCCAAAGTGCCAACAACCAAGCGAGTTCTGACGCACGCTACATCTAAGGGCTTAGAGCTGTTGCTGGTCCTCACCTTCCCTTGACACCGCTTTCACAGCCAAACACACTCTGCCCATCTGCCTTTACCTTGCCTCCCGGCACTGCCAACACACATTCTCAGGCTCACTCAGGCTCTCACTCTCACTCCCAGCACAGACCAACTCCCAAAGTGCAAACGTCCAAGCGATTTCTGACGCACGCTACATCTAAGGGCTTAGAGATGTGGCTGGTCCTCACCTTCCCTTGACACCGCTTTCACAGCCAAACACACTCTGGCCATCTGCCTTTGCCTTGCCTCCCAGCACTCCCAACACACATTCTCAGGCTCACTCTCACTCTCACTAACGGAACAGACCACTTCCCAAAGTGCAAACGTCCAAGCCATTTCTCCCATACGATAGGCCTAAGGGCTTAGAGCTGTTGCTGGTCCTCACCTTCCCTTGACACCGCTTTCACAGCCAAACACACTCTGCCCATCTGCCTTTGCCTCAACTCCCACCACTCCCAACACACTCTCACTCTCGGCACACACCACCTCCCAAAGTGCCAACAACCAAGCGATTTCTGACGCACGCTACATCTAAGGGCTTAGAGCTGTTGCTGGTCCTCACCTTCCCTTGACACCGCTTTCACAGCCAAACACACTCTGCCCATCTGCCTTTACCTTGCCTCCCGGCACTGCCAACACACATTCTCAGGCTCACTCAGGCTCTCACTCTCACTCCCAGCACAGACCAACTCCCAAAGTGCAAACGTCCAAGCGATTTCTGACGCACGCTACATCTAAGGGCTTAGAGATGTGGCTGGTCCTCACCTTCCCTTGACACCGCTTTCACAGCCAAACACACTCTGCCCATCTGCCTTTGCCTCAACTCGCACCACTCCCAACACACTCTCACTCGCGGCACACACCACCTCCCAAAGTGCCAACAACCAAGCGATTTCTGACGCACGCTACATGTAAGGGCTTAGAGCTGTTGCTGGTCCTCACCTTCCCTTGACACCGCTTTCACAGCCAAACACACTCTGCCCATCTACCCTGGCTTTGCCTCCCAGCACTCCCAACACACATTCTCAGGTTCAATCTCACTCTCACTCCTGGCACAGACCACCTCCCAAAGTGCAAACACCCAAGCCATTTCTCCCATACGATAGGCCTAAGGGCTTAGAGCTGTTGCTGGTCCTCACCTTCCCTTGACACCGCTTTCACAGCCAAACACACTCTGCCCATCTGCCTTTGCCTTGCCTCCCACCACTCCCAACACACTCTCACTACCGGCACAGACCACCTGCCAAAGTGCAAACACCCAAGCGAGTTCTGACACACGCTACATCTAAGGGCTTAGAGCTATTGATGGTCATCACCTTCCCTTGACACCGCTTTCACAGCCAAACACACTCTGCCCATCGGCCTTTGCCTTGCCTCCCAGCACTCCCAACACACATTCTCAGGCTCAATCTCACTCTCACTCCCGGCACAGACCACTTCCCAAAGTGCAAACACCCAAGCCATTTCTCCCATACGATAGGCCTAAGGGCTTAGAGCTGATGCTGGTCCTCACCTTCCCTTGACACCGCTTTCACAGCCAAACACACTCTGGCCATCTGCCTTTGCCTTGCCTACCAGCACTCCCAACACACATTCTCAGGCTCACTCTCACTCTCACTACCGGCACAGACCACCTCCCAAAGTGCAAACTTCCAAGTCATTTCTCCCATACGATAGGCCTAAGGGCTTAGAGCTGATGCTGGTCCTCACCTTCCCTTGACACCTCTTTCACAGCCAAACACACTCTGGCCATCTGCCTTTACCTTGCCTCCCGGCACTGCCAACACACATTCTCAGGCTCACTCAGGCTCTCACTCTCACTCCCAGCACAGACCAACTCCCAAAGTGCAAACGTCCAAGCGATTTCTGACGCTCGCTACCTCTAAGGGCTTAGAGGTGTGGCTGGTCCTCACCTTCCCTTGACACCGCTTTCACAGCCAAACACACTCTGCCCATCTGCCTTTGCCTCAACTCCCACCACTCCCAACACACTCTCACTCTCGGCACACACCACCTCCCAAAGTGCCAGCACCCAAGCGGTTTCTGACACACGCTACATCTAAGGGCTCAGAGCTTTTGCTGGTCATCACCTTCCCTTCACAGCGCTTTCACAGCCAAACACACTCTGCCCATCTAGCCTGGCTTTGCCTCCCAGCACTCCCAACACACATTCTCAGGCGCAATCTAACTCTCACTCCTGGCACAGACCACCTCCTAAAGTGCAGACGTGCAAGCCATTTCTCCCCTAGGATAGGCCTAAGGGCTTAGAGCTGTGGCTGGTCCTTACCTTCCCTTGACACCGCTTTCACAGCCAAACACACTCTGGGAATCTGCCCTGGCTTTGCCTCCCAGCACTCCCAACACACATTCTCAGGTGCAATCTCACTGTCACTCCCGGCACAGACCACCTCCCATAGTGACAACACGCAAGCCATTTCTCCCAGGCGACAGGCCTAAGGGCTTAGAGCTGTTGCTGGTCCTCACCTTCCCTTGACACCGCTTTCACAGACAAACACATTCTGCCCATCTGCCTTTGCCTTGCCTCACAGCACTCCCAACACACAGTCTCACTCTTGGCACAGACCACCTCCCAAAGTGCCAACACCCAAGCTATTTCGGAGGCACGCTACATGTAAGGGCTTAGAGCTGTTGCTGGTCCTCACCTTCCCTTGACACCGCTTTCACAGCCAAACACACTCTGCCCATCTACCCTGGCTTTGCCTCCCAGCACTCCCAACACACATTCTCAGGTTCAATCTCACTCTCACTCCTGGCACAGACCACTTCCCAAAGTGCAAACACCCAAGCCATTTCTCCCATACGATAGGCCTAAGGGCTTAGAGCTGATGCTGGTCCTCACATTCCCTTCACACCGCTTTCACAGCCAAACACACTCTGGCCATCTACCTTTGCCTTGCCTCCCAGCACTCCCAACACACTCTCACTCTCGGCACACACTACCTCCCAAAGTGCCAACAACCAAGCGAGTTCTGACGCACGCTACATCTAAGGGCTTAGAGCTGTTGCTGGTCCTCACCTTCCCTTGACACCACTTTCACAGCCAAACACACTCTGGCCATCTGCCTTTACCTTGCCTCCCGGCACTGCCAACACACATTCTCAGGCTCACTCAGGCTCTCACTCTCACTCCCAGCACAGACCAACTCCCAAAGTGCAAACCTCCAAGCGATTTCTGACGCACGCTACATCTAAGGGCTTAGAGATGTGGCTGGTCCTCACCTTCCCTTGACACCGCTTTCACAGCCAAACACACTCTGCCCATCTGCCTTTGCCTCAACTCGCACCACTCCCAACACACTCTCACTCGCGGCACACACCACCTCCCAAAGTGCCAACAACCAAGCGATTTCTGACGCACGCTACATCTAAGGGCTTAGAGCAGATGCTGGTCCTCACCTTCCCTTGACACCGCTTTCACAGCCAAACACACTCTGCCCATCTGCCTTTGCCTCAACTCGCACCACTCCCAACACACTCTCACTCGCGGCACACACCACCTCCCAAAGTGCCAACAACCAAGCGAGTTCTGACGCACGCTACATCTAAGGGCTTAGAGCAGATGCTGGTCCTCACCTTCCCTTGACACCGCTTTCACAGCCAAACACACTCTGGCCATCTGCCTTTGCCTTGCCTCCCAGCACTCCCAACACACATTCTCAGGCTCACTCTCACTCTCACTAACGGAACAGACCACTTCCCAAAGTGCAAACGTCCAAGCCATTTCTCCCATACGATAGGCCTAAGGGCTTAGAGCTGTTGCTGGTCCTCACCTTCCCTTGACACCGCTTTCACAGCCAAACACACTCTGCCCATCTGCCTTTGCCTCAACTCCCACCACTCCCAACACACTCTCACTCTCGGCACACACCACCTCCCAAAGTGCCAACAACCAAGCGATTTCTGACGCACGCTACATGTAAGGGCTTAGAGCTGTTGCTGGTCCTCACCTTCCCTTGACACCGCTTTCACAGCCAAACACACTCTGGCCATCTGCCTTTACCTTGCCTCCCGGCACTGCCAACACACATTCTCAGGCTCACTCAGGCTCTCACTCTCACTCCCAGCACAGACCAACTCCCAAAGTGCAAACCTCCAAGCGATTTCTGACGCACGCTACATCTAAGGGCTTAGAGATGTGGCTGGTCCTCACCTTCCCTTGACACCGCTTTCACAGCCAAACACACTCTGCCCATCTGCCTTTGCCTCAACTCGCACCACTCCCAACACACTCTCACTCGCGGCACACACCACCTCCCAAAGTGCCAACAACCAAGCGATTTCTGACGCACGCTACATCTAAGGGCTTAGAGCAGATGCTGGTCCTCACCTTCCCTTGACACCGCTTTCACAGCCAAACACACTCTGCCCATCTGCCTTTGCCTCAACTCCCACCACTCCCAACACACTCTCACTCTCGGCACACACCACCTCCCAAAGTGCCAGCACCCAAGCGGTTTCTGACACACGCTACATCTAAGGGCTCAGAGCTTTTGCTGGTCATCACCTTCCCTTCACAGCGCTTTCACAGCCAAACACACTCTGCCCATCTAGCCTGGCTTTGCCTCCCAGCACTCCCAACACACATTCTCAGGCGCAATCTAACTCTCACTCCTGGCACAGACCACCTCCCAAAGTGCAGACGTGCAAGCCATTTCTCCCCTAGGATAGGCCTAAGGGCTTAGAGCTGTGGCTGGTCCTTACCTTCCCTTGACACCGCTTTCACAGCCAAACACACTCTGGGAATCTGCCCTGGCTTTGCCTCCCAGCACTCCCAACACACATTCTCAGGTGCAATCTCACTGTCACTCCCGGCACAGACCACCTCCCATAGTGACAACACGCAAGCCATTTCTCCCAGGCGACAGGCCTAAGGGCTTAGAGCTGTTGCTGGTCCTCACCTTCCCTTGACACCGCTTTCACAGACAAACACATTCTGCCCATCTGCCTTTGCCTTGCCTCACAGCACTCCCAACACACAGTCTCACTCTTGGCACAGACCACCTCCCAAAGTGCCAACACCCAAGCTATTTCGGAGGCACGCTACATGTAAGGGCTTAGAGCTGTTGCTGGTCCTCACCTTCCCTTGACACCGCTTTCACAGCCAAACACACTCTGCCCATCTACCCTGGCTTTGCCTCCCAGCACTCCCAACACACATTCTCAGGTTCAATCTCACTCTCACTCCTGGCACAGACCACCTCCCAAAGTGCAAACACCCAAGCCATTTCTCCCATACGATAGGCCTAAGGGCTTAGAGCTGTTGCTGGTCTTCACCTTCCCTTGACACCGCTTTCACAGCCAAACACACTCTGCCCATCTGCCTTTGCCTTGCCTCCCAGCACTCCCAACACACTCTCACTACCGGCACAGACCACCTGCCAAAGTGCAAACACCCAAGCGAGTTCTGACACACGCTACATCTAAGGGCTTAGAGCTATTGATGGTCATCACCTTCCCTTGACACCGCTTTCACAGCCAAACACACTCTGCCCATCGGCCTTTGCCTTGCCTCCCAGCACTCCCAACACACATTCTCAGGTTCAATCTCACTCTCACTCCCGGCACAGACCACTTCCCAAAGTGCAAACACCCAAGCCATTTCTCCCATACGATAGGCCTAAGGGCTTAGAGCTGATGCTGGTCCTCACATTCCCTTCACACCGCTTTCACAGCCAAACACACTCTGGCCATCTGCCTTTGCCTTGCCTACCAGCACTCCCAACACACATTCTCAGGCTCACTCTCACTCTCACTACCGGCACAGACCACCTCCCAAAGTGCAAACTTCCAAGCCATTTCTCCCATACGATAGGCCTAAGGGCTTAGAGCTGATGCTGGTCCTCACCTTCCCTTGACACCGCTTTCACAGCCAAACACACTCTGCCCATCTGCCTTTACCTTGCCTCCCGGCACTGCCAACACACATTCTCAGGCTCACTCAGGCTCTCACTCTCACTCCCAGCACAGACCAACTCCCAAAGTGCAAACGTCCAAGCGATTTCTGACGCTCGCTACCTCTAAGGGCTTAGAGGTGTGGCTGGTCCTCACCTTCCCTTGACACCGCTTTCACAGCCAAACACACTCTGCCCATCTGCCTTTACCTTGCCTCCCGGCACTCCCAACACACTCTCACTCTCGGCACCCACCACCTCCCAAAGTGCCAACAACCAAGCGAGTTCTGACGCACGCTACATCTAAGGGCTTAGAGCAGATGCTGGTCCTCACCTTCCCTTGACACCGCTTTCACAGCCAAACACACTCTGCCCATCTGCCTTTGCCTTGCCTCCCAGCACTCCCAACACACATTCTCAGGCTCACTCTCACTCTCACTAACGGAACAGACCACTTCCCAAAGTGCAAACGTCCAAGCCATTTCTCCCATACGATAGGCCTAAGGGCTTAGAGCTGTTGCTGGTCCTCACCTTCCCTTGACACCGCTTTCACAGCCAAACACACTCTGCCCATCTGCCTTTGCCTTGCCTCCCGGCAATCCCAACACACTCTCACTCTCGGCACACACTACCTCCTAAAGTGCCAACAACCAAGCGAGTTCTGACGCACGCTACATCTAAGGGCTTAGAGCTGTTGCTGGTCCTCACCTTCCCTTGACACCGCTTTCACAGCCAAACACACTCTGCCCATCTGCCTTTACCTTGCCTCCCGGCACTGCCAACACACATTCTCAGGCTCACTCAGGCTCTCACTCTCACTCCCAGCACAGACCAACTCCCAAAGTGCAAACGTCCAAGCGATTTCTGACGCACGCTACATCTAAGGGCTTAGAGATGTGGCTGGTCCTCACCTTCCCTTGACACCGCTTTCACAGCCAAACACACTCTGCCCATCTGCCTTTGCCTTGCCTCCCAGCACTCCCAACACACATTCTCAGGCTCACTCTCACTCTCACTAACGGAACAGACCACTTCCCAAAGTGCAAACGTCCAAGCCATTTCTCCCATACGATAGGCCTAAGGGCTTAGAGCTGTTGCTGGTCCTCACCTTCCCTTGACACCGCTTTCACAGCCAAACACACTCTGCCCATCTGCCTTTGCCTCAACTCCCACCACTCCCAACACACTCTCACTCTCGGCACACACCACCTCCCAAAGTGCCAACAACCAAGCGAGTTCTGACGCACGCTACATCTAAGGGCTTAGAGCTGTTGCTGGTCCTCACCTTCCCTTGACACCGCTTTCACAGCCAAACACACTCTGCCCATCTGCCTTTACCTTGCCTCCCGGCACTGCCAACACACATTCTCAGGCTCACTCAGGCTCTCACTCTCACTCCCAGCACAGACCAACTCCCAAAGTGCAAACGTCCAAGCGATTTCTGACGCACGCTACATCTAAGGGCTTAGAGATGTGGCTGGTCCTCACCTTCCCTTGACACCGCTTTCACAGCCAAACACACTCTGCCCATCTGCCTTTGCCTCAACTCGCACCACTCCCAACACACTCTCACTCTCGGCACACACCACCTCCCAAAGTGCCAACAACCAAGCGATTTCGGAGGCACGCTACATGTAAGGGCTTAGAGCTGTTGCTGGTCCTCACCTTCCCTTGACACCGCTTTCACAGCCAAACACACTCTGCCCATCTACCCTGGCTTTGCCTCCCAGCACTCCCAACACACATTCTCAGGTTCAATCTCACTCTCACTCCTGGCACAGACCACCTCCCAAAGTGCAAACACCCAAGCCATTTCTCCCATACGATAGGCCTAAGGGCTTAGAGCTGTTGCTGGTCCTCACCTTCCCTTGACACCGCTTTCACAGCCAAACACACTCTGCCCATCTGCCTTTGCCTTGCCTCCCACCACTCCCAACACACTCTCACTACCGGCACAGACCACCTCCCAAAGTGCCAACAACCAAGCGATTTCTGACGCACGCTACATCTAAGGGCTTAGAGCAGATGCTGGTCCTCACCTTCCCTTGACACCGCTTTCACAGCCAAACACACTCTGCCCATCTGCCTTTGCCTCAACTCCCACCACTCCCAACACACTCTCACTCTCGGCACACACCACCTCCCAAAGTGCCAGCACCCAAGCGGTTTCTGACACACGCTACATCTAAGGGCTCAGAGCTTTTGCTGGTCATCACCTTCCCTTCACAGCGCTTTCACAGCCAAACACACTCTGCCCATCTAGCCTGGCTTTGCCTCCCAGCACTCCCAACACACATTCTCAGGCGCAATCTAACTCTCACTCCTGGCACAGACCACCTCCCAAAGTGCAGACGTGCAAGCCATTTCTCCCCTAGGATAGGCCTAAGGGCTTAGAGCTGTGGCTGGTCCTTACCTTCCCTTGACACCGCTTTCACAGCCAAACACACTCTGGGAATCTGCCCTGGCTTTGCCTCCCAGCACTCCCAACACACATTCTCAGGTGCAATCTCACTGTCACTCCCGGCACAGACCACCTCCCATAGTGACAACACGCAAGCCATTTCTCCCAGGCGACAGGCCTAAGGGCTTAGAGCTGTTGCTGGTCCTCACCTTCCCTTGACACCGCTTTCACAGACAAACACATTCTGCCCATCTGCCTTTGCCTTGCCTCACAGCACTCCCAACACACAGTCTCACTCTTGGCACAGACCACCTCCCAAAGTGCCAACACCCAAGCTATTTCGGAGGCACGCTACATGTAAGGGCTTAGAGCTGTTGCTGGTCCTCACCTTCCCTTGACACCGCTTTCACAGCCAAACACACTCTGCCCATCTACCCTGGCTTTGCCTCCCAGCACTCCCAACACACATTCTCAGGTTCAATCTCACTCTCACTCCTGGCACAGACCACCTCCCAAAGTGCAAACACCCAAGCCATTTCTCCCATACGATAGGCCTAAGGGCTTAGAGCTGTTGCTGGTCCTCACCTTCCCTTGACACCGCTTTCACAGCCAAACACACTCTGGCCATCTGCCTTTGCCTTGCCTCCCAGCACTCCCAACACACTCTCACTACCGGCACAGACCACCTGCCAAAGTGCAAACACCCAAGCGAGTTCTGACACACGCTACATCTAAGGGCTTAGAGCTATTGATGGTCATCACCTTCCCTTGACACCGCTTTCACAGCCAAACACACTCTGCCCATCGGCCTTTGCCTTGCCTCCCAGCACTCCCAACACACATTCTCAGACTCAATCTCACTCTCACTCCCGGCACAGACCACTTCCCAAAGTGCAAACACCCAAGCCATTTCTCCCATACGATAGGCCTAAGGGCTTAGAGCTGATGCTGGTCCTCACCTTCCCTTGACACCGCTTTCACAGCCAAACACACTCTGGCCATCTGCCTTTGCCTTGCCTACCAGCACTCCCAACACACATTCTCAGGCTCACTCTCACTCTCACTACCGGCACAGACCACCTCCCAAAGTGCAAACTTCCAAGCCATTTCTCCCATACGATAGGCCTAAGGGCTTAGAGCTGATGCTGGTCCTCACCTTCCCTTGACACCGCTTTCACAGCCAAACACACTCTGCCCATCTGCCTTTACCTTGCCTCCCGGCACTGCCAACACACATTCTCAGGCTCACTCAGGCTCTCACTCTCACTCCCAGCACAGACCAACTCCCAAAGTGCAAACGTCCAAGCGATTTCTGACGCTCGCTACCTCTAAGGGCTTAGAGGTGTGGCTGGTCCTCACCTTCCCTTGACACCGCTTTCACAGCCAAACACACTCTGCCCATCTGCCTTTACCTTGCCTCCCGGCACTCCCAACACACTCTCACTCTCGGCACCCACCACCTCCCAAAGTGCCAACAACCAAGCGAGTTCTGACGCACGCTACATCTAAGGGCTTAGAGCAGATGCTGGTCCTCACCTTCCCTTGACACCGCTTTCACAGCCAAACACACTCTGCCCATCTGCCTTTGCCTTGCCTCCCAGCACTCCCAACACACATTCTCAGGCTCACTCTCACTCTCACTAACGGAACAGACCACTTCCCAAAGTGCAAACGTCCAAGCCATTTCTCCCATACGATAGGCCTAAGGGCTTAGAGCTGTTGCTGGTCCTCACCTTCCCTTGACACCGCTTTCACAGCCAAACACACTCTGCCCATCTGCCTTTGCCTTGCCTCCCGGCAATCCCAACACACTCTCACTCTCGGCACACACTACCTCCCAAAGTGCCAACAACCAAGCGAGTTCTGACGCACGCTACATCTAAGGGCTTAGAGCTGTTGCTGGTCCTCACCTTCCCTTGACACCGCTTTCACAGCCAAACACACTCTGCCCATCTGCCTTTACCTTGCCTCCCGGCACTGCCAACACACATTCTCAGGCTCACTCAGGCTCTCACTCTCACTCCCAGCACAGACCAACTCCCAAAGTGCAAACGTCCAAGCGATTTCTGACGCACGCTACATCTAAGGGCTTAGAGATGTGGCTGGTCCTCACCTTCCCTTGACACCGCTTTCACAGCCAAACACACTCTGGCCATCTGCCTTTGCCTTGCCTCCCAGCACTCCCAACACACATTCTCAGGCTCACTCTCACTCTCACTAACGGAACAGACCACTTCCCAAAGTGCAAACGTCCAAGCCATTTCTCCCATACGATAGGCCTAAGGGCTTAGAGCTGTTGCTGGTCCTCACCTTCCCTTGACACCGCTTTCACAGCCAAACACACTCTGCCCATCTGCCTTTGCCTCAACTCCCACCACTCCCAACACACTCTCACTCTCGGCACACACCACCTCCCAAAGTGCCAACAACCAAGCGATTTCTGACGCACGCTACATCTAAGGGCTTAGAGCTGTTGCTGGTCCTCACCTTCCCTTGACACCGCTTTCACAGCCAAACACACTCTGCCCATCTGCCTTTACCTTGCCTCCCGGCACTGCCAACACACATTCTCAGGCTCACTCAGGCTCTCACTCTCACTCCCAGCACAGACCAACTCCCAAAGTGCAAACGTCCAAGCGATTTCTGACGCACGCTACATCTAAGGGCTTAGAGATGTGGCTGGTCCTCACCTTCCCTTGACACCGCTTTCACAGCCAAACACACTCTGCCCATCTGCCTTTGCCTTGCCTCCCAGCACTCCCAACACACATTCTCAGGCTCACTCTCACTCTCACTAACGGAACAGACCACTTCCCAAAGTGCAAACGTCCAAGCCATTTCTCCCATACGATAGGCCTAAGGGCTTAGAGCTGTTGCTGGTCCTCACCTTCCCTTGACACCGCTTTCACAGCCAAACACACTCTGCCCATCTGCCTTTGCCTCAACTCCCACCACTCCCAACACACTCTCACTCTCGGCACACACCACCTCCCAAAGTGCCAACAACCAAGCGAGTTCTGACGCACGCTACATCTAAGGGCTTAGAGCTGTTGCTGGTCCTCACCTTCCCTTGACACCGCTTTCACAGCCAAACACACTCTGCCCATCTGCCTTTACCTTGCCTCCCGGCACTGCCAACACACATTCTCAGGCTCACTCAGGCTCTCACTCTCACTCCCAGCACAGACCAACTCCCAAAGTGCAAACGTCCAAGCGATTTCTGACGCACGCTACATCTAAGGGCTTAGAGATGTGGCTGGTCCTCACCTTCCCTTGACACCGCTTTCACAGCCAAACACACTCTGCCCATCTGCCTTTGCCTCAACTCGCACCACTCCCAACACACTCTCACTCTCGGCACACACCACCTCCCAAAGTGCCAACAACCAAGCGATTTCGGAGGCACGCTACATGTAAGGGCTTAGAGCTGTTGCTGGTCCTCACCTTCCCTTGACACCGCTTTCACAGCCAAACACACTCTGCCCATCTACCCTGGCTTTGCCTCCCAGCACTCCCAACACACATTCTCAGGTTCAATCTCACTCTCACTCCTGGCACAGACCACCTCCCAAAGTGCAAACACCCAAGCCATTTCTCCCATACGATAGGCCTAAGGGCTTAGAGCTGTTGCTGGTCCTCACCTTCCCTTGACACCGCTTTCACAGCCAAACACACTCTGCCCATCTGCCTTTGCCTTGCCTCCCACCACTCCCAACACACTCTCACTACCGGCACAGACCACCTCCCAAAGTGCCAACAACCAAGCGATTTCTGACGCACGCTACATCTAAGGGCTTAGAGCAGATGCTGGTCCTCACCTTCCCTTGACACCGCTTTCACAGCCAAACACACTCTGCCCATCTGCCTTTGCCTCAACTCCCACCACTCCCAACACACTCTCACTCTCGGCACACACCACCTCCCAAAGTGCCAGCACCCAAGCGGTTTCTGACACACGCTACATCTAAGGGCTCAGAGCTTTTGCTGGTCATCACCTTCCCTTCACAGCGCTTTCACAGCCAAACACACTCTGCCCATCTAGCCTGGCTTTGCCTCCCAGCACTCCCAACACACATTCTCAGGCGCAATCTAACTCTCACTCCTGGCACAGACCACCTCCCAAAGTGCAGACGTGCAAGCCATTTCTCCCCTAGGATAGGCCTAAGGGCTTAGAGCTGTGGCTGGTCCTTACCTTCCCTTGACACCGCTTTCACAGCCAAACACACTCTGGGAATCTGCCCTGGCTTTGCCTCCCAGCACTCCCAACACACATTCTCAGGTGCAATCTCACTGTCACTCCCGGCACAGACCACCTCCCATAGTGACAACACGCAAGCCATTTCTCCCAGGCGACAGGCCTAAGGGCTTAGAGCTGTTGCTGGTCCTCACCTTCCCTTGACACCGCTTTCACAGACAAACACATTCTGCCCATCTGCCTTTGCCTTGCCTCACAGCACTCCCAACACACAGTCTCACTCTTGGCACAGACCACCTCCCAAAGTGCCAACACCCAAGCTATTTCGGAGGCACGCTACATGTAAGGGCTTAGAGCTGTTGCTGGTCCTCACCTTCTCTTGACACCGCTTTCACAGCCAAACACACTCTGCCCATCTACCCTGGCTTTGCCTCCCAGCACTCCCAACACACATTCTCAGGTTCAATCTCACTCTCACTCCTGGCACAGACCACCTCCCAAAGTGCAAACACCCAAGCCATTTCTCCCATACGATAGGCCTAAGGGCTTAGAGCTGTTGCTGGTCCTCACCTTCCCTTGACACCGCTTTCACAGCCAAACACACTCTGGCCATCTGCCTTTGCCTTGCCTCCCAGCACTCCCAACACACTCTCACTACCGGCACAGACCACCTGCCAAAGTGCAAACACCCAAGCGAGTTCTGACACACGCTACATCTAAGGGCTTAGAGCTATTGATGGTCATCACCTTCCCTTGACACCGCTTTCACAGCCAAACACACTCTGCCCATCGGCCTTTGCCTTGCCTCCCAGCACTCCCAACACACATTCTCAGACTCAATCTCACTCTCACTCCCGGCACAGACCACTTCCCAAAGTGCAAACACCCAAGCCATTTCTCCCATACGATAGGCCTAAGGGCTTAGAGCTGATGCTGGTCCTCACCTTCCCTTGACACCGCTTTCACAGCCAAACACACTCTGGCCATCTGCCTTTGCCTTGCCTACCAGCACTCCCAACACACATTCTCAGGCTCACTCTCACTCTCACTACCGGCACAGACCACCTCCCAAAGTGCAAACTTC
This sequence comes from Pelecanus crispus, assembly GCF_030463565.1. Lineage (NCBI taxonomy): Eukaryota > Metazoa > Chordata > Aves > Pelecaniformes > Pelecanidae > Pelecanus > Pelecanus crispus. The sequence goes on along the minus strand of NW_027461445.1, from coordinate 420,134 downwards.
CAAGCCATTTCTCCCATACGATAGGCCTAAGGGCTTAGAGCTGATGCTGGTCCTCACCTTCCCTTGACACCGCTTTCACAGCCAAACACACTCTGCCCATCTGCCTTTACCTTGCCTCCCGGCACTGCCAACACACATTCTCAGGCTCACTCAGGCTCTCACTCTCACTCCCAGCACAGACCAACTCCCAAAGTGCAAACGTCCAAGCGATTTCTGACGCTCGCTACCTCTAAGGGCTTAGAGGTGTGGCTGGTCCTCACCTTCCCTTGACACCGCTTTCACAGCCAAACACACTCTGCCCATCTGCCTTTACCTTGCCTCCCGGCACTCCCAACACACTCTCACTCTCGGCACCCACCACCTCCCAAAGTGCCAACAACCAAGCGAGTTCTGACGCACGCTACATCTAAGGGCTTAGAGCAGATGCTGGTCCTCACCTTCCCTTGACACCGCTTTCACAGCCAAACACACTCTGCCCATCTGCCTTTGCCTTGCCTCCCAGCACTCCCAACACACATTCTCAGGCTCACTCTCACTCTCACTAACGGAACAGACCACTTCCCAAAGTGCAAACGTCCAAGCCATTTCTCCCATACGATAGGCCTAAGGGCTTAGAGCTGTTGCTGGTCCTCACCTTCCCTTGACACCGCTTTCACAGCCAAACACACTCTGCCCATCTGCCTTTGCCTTGCCTCCCGGCAATCCCAACACACTCTCACTCTCGGCACACACTACCTCCCAAAGTGCCAACAACCAAGCGAGTTCTGACGCACGCTACATCTAAGGGCTTAGAGCTGTTGCTGGTCCTCACCTTCCCTTGACACCGCTTTCACAGCCAAACACACTCTGCCCATCTGCCTTTACCTTGCCTCCCGGCACTGCCAACACACATTCTCAGGCTCACTCAGGCTCTCACTCTCACTCCCAGCACAGACCAACTCCCAAAGTGCAAACGTCCAAGCGATTTCTGACGCACGCTACATCTAAGGGCTTAGAGATGTGGCTGGTCCTCACCTTCCCTTGACACCGCTTTCACAGCCAAACACACTCTGGCCATCTGCCTTTGCCTTGCCTCCCAGCACTCCCAACACACATTCTCAGGCTCACTCTCACTCTCACTAACGGAACAGACCACTTCCCAAAGTGCAAACGTCCAAGCCATTTCTCCCATACGATAGGCCTAAGGGCTTAGAGCTGTTGCTGGTCCTCACCTTCCCTTGACACCGCTTTCACAGCCAAACACACTCTGCCCATCTGCCTTTGCCTCAACTCCCACCACTCCCAACACACTCTCACTCTCGGCACACACCACCTCCCAAAGTGCCAACAACCAAGCGATTTCTGACGCACGCTACATCTAAGGGCTTAGAGCTGTTGCTGGTCCTCACCTTCCCTTGACACCGCTTTCACAGCCAAACACACTCTGCCCATCTGCCTTTACCTTGCCTCCCGGCACTGCCAACACACATTCTCAGGCTCACTCAGGCTCTCACTCTCACTCCCAGCACAGACCAACTCCCAAAGTGCAAACGTCCAAGCGATTTCTGACGCAGGCTACATCTAAGGGCTTAGAGATGTGGCTGGTCCTCACCTTCCCTTGACACCGCTTTCACAGCCAAACACACTCTGCCCATCTGCCTTTGCCTCAACTCGCACCACTCCCAACACACTCTCACTCGCGGCACACACCACCTCCCAAAGTGCCAACAACCAAGCGATTTCTGACGCACGCTACATGTAAGGGCTTAGAGCTGTTGCTGGTCCTCACCTTCCCTTGACACCGCTTTCACAGCCAAACACACTCTGCCCATCTACCCTGGCTTTGCCTCCCAGCACTCCCAACACACATTCTCAGGTTCAATCTCACTCTCACTCCTGGCACAGACCACCTCCCAAAGTGCAAACACCCAAGCCATTTCTCCCATACGATAGGCCTAAGGGCTTAGAGCTGTTGCTGGTCCTCACCTTCCCTTGACACCGCTTTCACAGCCAAACACACTCTGCCCATCTGCCTTTGCCTTGCCTCCCACCACTCCCAACACACTCTCACTACCGGCACAGACCACCTGCCAAAGTGCAAACACCCAAGCGAGTTCTGACACACGCTACATCTAAGGGCTTAGAGCTGTTGCTGGTCCTCACCTTCCCTTGACACCGCTTTCACAGCCAAACACACTCTGCCCATCGGCCTTTGCCTTGCCTCCCAGCACTCCCAACACACATTCTCAGGCTCAATCTCACTCTCACTCCCGGCACAGACCACTTCCCAAAGTGCAAACACCCAAGCCATTTCTCCCATACGATAGGCCTAAGGGCTTAGAGCTGATGCTGGTCCTCACCTTCCCTTGACACCGCTTTCACAGCCAAACACACTCTGGCCATCTGCCTTTGCCTTGCCTACCAGCACTCCCAACACACATTCTCAGGCTCACTCTCACTCTCACTACCGGCACAGACCACCTCCCAAAGTGCAAACTTCCAAGTCATTTCTCCCATACGATAGGCCTAAGGGCTTAGAGCTGATGCTGGTCCTCACCTTCCCTTGACACCTCTTTCACAGCCAAACACACTCTGCCCATCTGCCTTTACCTTGCCTCCCGGCACTGCCAACACACATTCTCAGGCTCACTCAGGCTCTCACTCTCACTCCCAGCACAGACCAACTCCCAAAGTGCAAACGTCCAAGCGATTTCTGACGCTCGCTACCTCTAAGGGCTTAGAGGTGTGGCTGGTCCTCACCTTCCCTTGACACCGCTTTCACAGCCAAACACACTCTGCCCATCTGCCTTTGCCTCAACTCCCACCACTCCCAACACACTCTCACTCTCGGCACACACTACCTCCCAAAGTGCCAGCACCCAAGCGGTTTCTGACACACGCTACATCTAAGGGCTCAGAGCTTTTGCTGGTCATCACCTTCCCTTCACAGCGCTTTCACAGCCAAACACACTCTGCCCATCTAGCCTGGCTTTGCCTCCCAGCACTCCCAACACACATTCTCAGGCGCAATCTAACTCTCACTCCTGGCACAGACCACCTCCTAAAGTGCAGACGTGCAAGCCATTTCTCCCCTAGGATAGGCCTAAGGGCTTAGAGCTGTGGCTGGTCCTTACCTTCCCTTGACACCGCTTTCACAGCCAAACACACTCTGGGAATCTGCCCTGGCTTTGCCTCCCAGCACTCCCAACACACATTCTCAGGTGCAATCTCACTGTCACTCCCGGCACAGACCACCTCCCATAGTGACAACACGCAAGCCATTTCTCCCAGGCGACAGGCCTAAGGGCTTAGAGCTGTTGCTGGTCCTCACCTTCCCTTGACACCGCTTTCACAGACAAACACATTCTGCCCATCTGCCTTTGCCTTGCCTCACAGCACTCCCAACACACAGTCTCACTCTTGGCACAGACCACCTCCCAAAGTGCCAACACCCAAGCTATTTCGGAGGCACGCTACATGTAAGGGCTTAGAGCTGTTGCTGGTCCTCACCTTCCCTTGACACCGCTTTCACAGCCAAACACACTCTGCCCATCTACCCTGGCTTTGCCTCCCAGCACTCCCAACACACATTCTCAGGTTCAATCTCACTCTCACTCCTGGCACAGACCACTTCCCAAAGTGCAAACACCCAAGCCATTTCTCCCATACGATAGGCCTAAGGGCTTAGAGCTGATGCTGGTCCTCACATTCCCTTCACACCGCTTTCACAGCCAAACACACTCTGGCCATCTACCTTTGCCTTGCCTCCCAGCACTCCCAACACACTCTCACTCTCGGCACACACTACCTCCCAAAGTGCCAACAACCAAGCGAGTTCTGACGCACGCTACATCTAAGGGCTTAGAGCTGTTGCTGGTCCTCACCTTCCCTTGACACCACTTTCACAGCCAAACACACTCTGGCCATCTGCCTTTACCTTGCCTCCCGGCACTGCCAACACACATTCTCAGGCTCACTCAGGCTCTCACTCTCACTCCCAGCACAGACCAACTCCCAAAGTGCAAACCTCCAAGCGATTTCTGACGCACGCTACATCTAAGGGCTTAGAGATGTGGCTGGTCCTCACCTTCCCTTGACACCGCTTTCACAGCCAAACACACTCTGCCCATCTGCCTTTGCCTCAACTCGCACCACTCCCAACACACTCTCACTCGCGGCACACACCACCTCCCAAAGTGCCAACAACCAAGCGATTTCTGACGCACGCTACATCTAAGGGCTTAGAGCAGATGCTGGTCCTCACCTTCCCTTGACACCGCTTTCACAGCCAAACACACTCTGCCCATCTGCCTTTGCCTCAACTCGCACCACTCCCAACACACTCTCACTCGCGGCACACACCACCTCCCAAAGTGCCAACAACCAAGCGAGTTCTGACGCACGCTACATCTAAGGGCTTAGAGCAGATGCTGGTCCTCACCTTCCCTTGACACCGCTTTCACAGCCAAACACACTCTGCCCATCTGCCTTTGCCTTGCCTCCCAGCACTCCCAACACACATTCTCAGGCTCACTCTCACTCTCACTAACGGAACAGACCACTTCCCAAAGTGCAAACGTCCAAGCCATTTCTCCCATACGATAGGCCTAAGGGCTTAGAGCTGTTGCTGGTCCTCACCTTCCCTTGACACCGCTTTCACAGCCAAACACACTCTGCCCATCTGCCTTTGCCTCAACTCCCACCACTCCCAACACACTCTCACTCTCGGCACACACCACCTCCCAAAGTGCCAACAACCAAGCGATTTCTGACGCACGCTACATCTAAGGGCTTAGAGCTGTTGCTGGTCCTCACCTTCCCTTGACACCGCTTTCACAGCCAAACACACTCTGCCCATCTGCCTTTACCTTGCCTCCCGGCACTGCCAACACACATTCTCAGGCTCACTCAGGCTCTCACTCTCACTCCCAGCACAGACCAACTCCCAAAGTGCAAACCTCCAAGCGATTTCTGACGCACGCTACATCTAAGGGCTTAGAGATGTGGCTGGTCCTCACCTTCCCTTGACACCGCTTTCACAGCCAAACACACTCTGCCCATCTGCCTTTGCCTCAACTCGCACCACTCCCAACACACTCTCACTCGCGGCACACACCACCTCCCAAAGTGCCAACAACCAAGCGATTTCTGACGCACGCTACATCTAAGGGCTTAGAGCAGATGCTGGTCCTCACCTTCCCTTGACACCGCTTTCACAGCCAAACACACTCTGCCCATCTGCCTTTGCCTCAACTCCCACCACTCCCAACACACTCTCACTCTCGGCACACACCACCTCCCAAAGTGCCAGCACCCAAGCGGTTTCTGACACACGCTACATCTAAGGGCTCAGAGCTTTTGCTGGTCATCACCTTCCCTTCACAGCGCTTTCACAGCCAAACACACTCTGCCCATCTAGCCTGGCTTTGCCTCCCAGCACTCCCAACACACATTCTCAGGCGCAATCTAACTCTCACTCCTGGCACAGACCACCTCCCAAAGTGCAGACGTGCAAGCCATTTCTCCCCTAGGATAGGCCTAAGGGCTTAGAGCTGTGGCTGGTCCTTACCTTCCCTTGACACCGCTTTCACAGCCAAACACACTCTGGGAATCTGCCCTGGCTTTGCCTCCCAGCACTCCCAACACACATTCTCAGGTGCAATCTCACTGTCACTCCCGGCACAGACCACCTCCCATAGTGACAACACGCAAGCCATTTCTCCCAGGCGACAGGCCTAAGGGCTTAGAGCTGTTGCTGGTCCTCACCTTCCCTTGACACCGCTTTCACAGACAAACACATTCTGCCCATCTGCCTTTGCCTTGCCTCACAGCACTCCCAACACACAGTCTCACTCTTGGCACAGACCACCTCCCAAAGTGCCAACACCCAAGCTATTTCGGAGGCACGCTACATGTAAGGGCTTAGAGCTGTTGCTGGTCCTCACCTTCCCTTGACACCGCTTTCACAGCCAAACACACTCTGCCCATCTACCCTGGCTTTGCCTCCCAGCACTCCCAACACACATTCTCAGGTTCAATCTCACTCTCACTCCTGGCACAGACCACCTCCCAAAGTGCAAACACCCAAGCCATTTCTCCCATACGATAGGCCTAAGGGCTTAGAGCTGTTGCTGGTCCTCACCTTCCCTTGACACCGCTTTCACAGCCAAACACACTCTGCCCATCTGCCTTTGCCTTGCCTCACAGCACTCCCAACACACTCTCACTACCGGCACAGACCACCTGCCAAAGTGCAAACACCCAAGCGAGTTCTGACACACGCTACATCTAAGGGCTTAGAGCTATTGATGGTCATCACCTTCCCTTGACACCGCTTTCACAGCCAAACACACTCTGCCCATCGGCCTTTGCCTTGCCTCCCAGCACTCCCAACACACATTCTCAGGTTCAATCTCACTCTCACTCCCGGCACAGACCACTTCCCAAAGTGCAAACACCCAAGCCATTTCTCCCATACGATAGGCCTAAGGGCTTAGAGCTGATGCTGGTCCTCACATTCCCTTCACACCGCTTTCACAGCCAAACACACTCTGGCCATCTGCCTTTGCCTTGCCTACCAGCACTCCCAACACACATTCTCAGGCTCACTCTCACTCTCACTACCGGCACAGACCACCTCCCAAAGTGCAAACTTCCAAGCCATTTCTCCCATACGATAGGCCTAAGGGCTTAGAGCTGATGCTGGTCCTCACCTTCCCTTGACACCGCTTTCACAGCCAAACACACTCTGCCCATCTGCCTTTACCTTGCCTCCCGGCACTGCCAACACACATTCTCAGGCTCACTCAGGCTCTCACTCTCACTCCCAGCACAGACCAACTCCCAAAGTGCAAACGTCCAAGCGATTTCTGACGCTCGCTACCTCTAAGGGCTTAGAGGTGTGGCTGGTCCTCACCTTCCCTTGACACCGCTTTCACAGCCAAACACACTCTGCCCATCTGCCTTTACCTTGCCTCCCGGCACTCCCAACACACTCTCACTCTCGGCACCCACCACCTCCCAAAGTGCCAACAACCAAGCGAGTTCTGACGCACGCTACATCTAAGGGCTTAGAGCAGATGCTGGTCCTCACCTTCCCTTGACACCGCTTTCACAGCCAAACACACTCTGCCCATCTGCCTTTGCCTTGCCTCCCAGCACTCCCAACACACATTCTCAGGCTCACTCTCACTCTCACTAACGGAACAGACCACTTCCCAAAGTGCAAACGTCCAAGCCATTTCTCCCATACGATAGGCCTAAGGGCTTAGAGCTGTTGCTGGTCCTCACCTTCCCTTGACACCGCTTTCACAGCCAAACACACTCTGCCCATCTGCCTTTGCCTTGCCTCCCGGCAATCCCAACACACTCTCACTCTCGGCACACACTACCTCCCAAAGTGCCAACAACCAAGCGAGTTCTGACGCACGCTACATCTAAGGGCTTAGAGCAGATGCTGGTCCTCACCTTCCCTTGACACCGCTTTCACAGCCAAACACACTCTGCCCATCTGCCTTTACCTTGCCTCCCGGCACTGCCAACACACATTCTCAGGCTCACTCAGGCTCTCACTCTCACTCCCAGCACAGACCAACTCCCAAAGTGCAAAAGTCCAAGCGATTTCTGACGCACGCTACATCTAAGGGCTTAGAGATGTGGCTGGTCCTCACCTTCCCTTGACACCGCTTTCACAGCCAAACACACTCTGGCCATCTGCCTTTGCCTTGCCTCCCAGCACTCCCAACACACATTCTCAGGCTCACTCTCACTCTCACTAACGGAACAGACCACTTCCCAAAGTGCAAACGTCCAAGCCATTTCTCCCATACGATAGGCCTAAGGGCTTAGAGCTGTTGCTGGTCCTCACCTTCCCTTGACACCGCTTTCACAGCCAAACACACTCTGCCCATCTGCCTTTGCCTCAACTCCCACCACTCCCAACACACTCTCACTCTCGGCACACACCACCTCCCAAAGTGCCAACAACCAAGCGATTTCTGACGCACGCTACATCTAAGGGCTTAGAGCTGTTGCTGGTCCTCACCTTCCCTTGACACCGCTTTCACAGCCAAACACACTCTGCCCATCTGCCTTTACCTTGCCTCCCGGCACTGCCAACACACATTCTCAGGCTCACTCAGGCTCTCACTCTCACTCCCAGCACAGACCAACTCCCAAAGTGCAAACGTCCAAGCGATTTCTGACGCACGCTACATCTAAGGGCTTAGAGATGTGGCTGGTCCTCACCTTCCCTTGACACCGCTTTCACAGCCAAACACACTCTGCCCATCTGCCTTTGCCTCAACTCGCACCACTCCCAACACACTCTCACTCTCGGCACACACCACCTCCCAAAGTGCCAACACCCAAGCGATTTCTGACGCACGCTACATGTAAGGGCTTAGAGCTGTTGCTGGTCCTCACCTTCCCTTGACACCGCTTTCACAGCCAAACACACTCTGCCCATCTACCCTGGCTTTGCCTCCCAGCACTCCCAACACACATTCTCAGGTTCAATCTCACTCTCACTCCTGGCACAGACCACCTCCCAAAGTGCAAACACCCAAGCCATTTCTCCCATACGATAGGCCTAAGGGCTTAGAGCTGTTGCTGGTCCTCACCTTCCCTTGACACCGCTTTCACAGCCAAACACACTCTGGCCATCTGCCTTTGCCTTGCCTCCCAGCACTCCCAACACACTCTCACTACCGGCACAGACCACCTGCCAAAGTGCAAACACCCAAGCGAGTTCTGACACACACTACATCTAAGGGCTTAGAGCTATTGATGGTCATCACCTTCCCTTGACACCGCTTTCACAGCCAAACACACTCTGCCCATCGGCCTTTGCCTTGCCTCCCAGCACTCCCAACACACATTCTCAGGCTCAATCTCACTCTCACTCCCGGCACAGACCACTTCCCAAAGTGCAAACACCCAAGCCATTTCTCCCATACGATAGGCCTAAGGGCTTAGAGCTGATGCTGGTCCTCACATTCCCTTCACACCGCTTTCACAGCCAAACACACTCTGGCCATCGGCCTTTGCCTTGCCTACCAGCACTCCCAACACACATTCTCAGGCTCACTCTCACTCTCACTACCGGCACAGACCACCTCCCAAAGTGCAAACTTCCAAGCCATTTCTCCCATACGATAGGCCTAAGGGCTTAGAGCTGATGCTGGTCCTCACCTTCCCTTGACACCGCTTTCACAGCCAAACACACTCTGCCCATCTGCCTTTACCTTGCCTCCCGGCACAGCCAACACACATTCTCAGGCTCACTCAGGCTCTCACTCTCACTCCCAGCACAGACCAACTCCCAAAGTGCAAAAGTCCAAGCGATTTCTGACGCTCGCTACCTCTAAGGGCTTAGAGGTGTGGCTGGTCCTCACCTTCCCTTGACACCGCTTTCACAGCCAAACACACTCTGCCCATCTGCCTTTACCTTGCCTCCCGGCACTCCCAACACACTCTCACTCTCGGCACCCACCACCTCCCAAAGTGCCAACAACCAAGCGAGTTCTGACGCACGCTACATCTAAGGGCTTAGAGCAGATGCTGGTCCTCACCTTCCCTTGACACCGCTTTCACAGCCAAACACACTCTGCCCATCTGCCTTTGCCTTGCCTCCCAGCACTCCCAACACACATTCTCAGGCTCACTCTCACTCTCACTAACGGAACAGACCACTTCCCAAAGTGCAAACGTCCAAGCCATTTCTCCCATACGATAGGCCTAAGGGCTTAGAGCTGTTGCTGGTCCTCACCTTCCCTTGACACCGCTTTCACAGCCAAACACACTCTGCCCATCTGCCTTTGCCTTGCCTCCCGGCAATCCCAACACACTCTCACTACCGGCACAGACCACCTGCCAAAGTGCAAACACCCAAGCTATTTCGGAGGCACGCTACATGTAAGGGCTTAGAGCTGTTGCTGGTCCTCACCTTCCCTTGACACCGCTTTCACAGCCAAACACACTCTGCCCATCTGCCTTTACCTTGCCTCCCGGCACTGCCAACACACATTCTCAGGCTCACTCAGGCTCTCACTCTCACTCCCAGCACAGACCAACTCCCAAAGTGCAAACGTCCAAGCGATTTCTGACGCACGCTACATCTAAGGGCTTAGAGATGTGGCTGGTCCTCACCTTCCCTTGACACCGCTTTCACAGCCAAACACACTCTGCCCATCTGCCTTTGCCTCAACTCGCACCACTCCCAACACACTCTCACTCGCGGCACACACCACCTCCCAAAGTGCCAACAACCAAGCGATTTCTGACGCACGCTACATCTAAGGGCTTAGAGCAGATGCTGGTCCTCACCTTCCCTTGACACCGCTTTCACAGCCAAACACACTCTGCCCATCTGCCTTTGCCTCAACTCCCACCACTCCCAACACACTCTCACTCTCGGCACACACCACCTCCCAAAGTGCCAGCACCCGAGCGATTTCTGACGCACGCTACATCTAAGGGCTCAGAGCTGTTGCTGGTCATCACCTTCCCTTCACAGCGCTTTCACAGCCAAACACACTCTGCCCATCTACCCTGGCTTTGCCTCCCAGCACTCCCAACACACATTCTCAGGTTCAATCTCACTCTCACTCCCGGCACAGACCACTTCCCAAAGTGCAAACACCCAAGCCATTTCTCCCATACGATAGGCCTAAGGGCTTAGAGCTGATGCTGGTCCTCACATTCCCTTGACACCGCTTTCACAGCCAAACACACTCTGGCCATCTACCTTTGCCTTGCCTCCCAGCACTCCCAACACACTCTCACTCTCGGCACACACTACCTCCCAAAGTGCCAACAACCAAGCGAGTTCTGACGCACGCTACATCTAAGGGCTTAGAGCTGTTGCTGGTCCTCACCTTCCCTTGACACCACTTTCACAGCCAAACACACTCTGGCCATCTGCCTTTGCCTTGCCTCCCAGCACTGCCAACACACATTCTCAGGCTCACTCAGGCTCTCACTCTCACTCCCAGCACAGACCAACTCCCAAAGTGCAAACGTCCAAGCGATTTCTGACGCACGCTACATCTAAGGGCTTAGAGATGTGGCTGGTCCTCACCTTCCCTTGACACCGCTTTCACAGCCAAACACACTCTGCCCATCTGCCTTTGCCTCAACTCGCACCACTCCCAACACACTCTCACTCTCGGCACACACCACCTCCCAAAGTGCCAACAACCAAGCGATTTCTGACGCACGCTACATGTAAGGGCTTAGAGCTGTTGCTGGTCCTCACCTTCCCTTGACACCGCTTTCACAGCCAAACACACTCTGCCCATCTACCCTGGCTTTGCCTCCCAGCACTCCCAACACACATTCTCAGGTTCAATCTCACTCTCACTCCTGGCACAGACCACCTCCCAAAGTGCAAACACCCAAGCCATTTCTCCCATACGATAGGCCTAAGGGCTTAGAGCTGTTGCTGGTCCTCACCTTCCCTTGACACCGCTTTCACAGCCAAACACACTCTGGCCATCTGCCTTTGCCTTGCCTCCCAGCACTCCCAACACACTCTCACTACCGGCACAGACCACCTGCCAAAGTGCAAACACCCAAGCGAGTTCTGACACACACTACATCTAAGGGCTTAGAGCTATTGATGGTCATCACCTTCCCTTGACACCGCTTTCACAGCCAAACACACTCTGCCCATCGGCCTTTGCCTTGCCTCCCAGCACTCCCAACACACATTCTCAGGCTCAATCTCACTCTCACTCCCGGCACAGACCACTTCCCAAAGTGCAAACACCCAAGCCATTTCTCCCATACGATAGGCCTAAGGGCTTAGAGCTGATGCTGGTCCTCACATTCCCTTCACACCGCTTTCACAGCCAAACACACTCTGGCCATCGGCCTTTGCCTTGCCTACCAGCACTCCCAACACACATTCTCAGGCTCACTCTCACTCTCACTACCGGCACAGACCACCTCCCAAAGTGCAAACTTCCAAGCCATTTCTCCCATACGATAGGCCTAAGGGCTTAGAGCTGATGCTGGTCCTCACCTTCCCTTGACACCGCTTTCACAGCCAAACACACTCTGCCCATCTGCCTTTACCTTGCCTCCCGGCACAGCCAACACACATTCTCAGGCTCACTCAGGCTCTCACTCTCACTCCCAGCACAGACCAACTCCCAAAGTGCAAACGTCCAAGCGATTTCTGACGCTCGCTACCTCTAAGGGCTTAGAGGTGTGGCTGGTCCTCACCTTCCCTTGACACCGCTTTCACAGCCAAACACACTCTGCCCATCTGCCTTTACCTTGCCTCCCGGCACTCCCAACACACTCTCACTCTCGGCACCCACCACCTCCCAAAGTGCCAACAACCAAGCGAGTTCTGACGCACGCTACATCTAAGGGCTTAGAGCAGATGCTGGTCCTCACCTTCCCTTGACACCGCTTTCACAGCCAAACACACTCTGCCCATCTGCCTTTGCCTTGCCTCCCAGCACTCCCAACACACATTCTCAGGCTCACTCTCACTCTCACTAACGGAACAGACCACTTCCCAAAGTGCAAACGTCCAAGCCATTTCTCCCATACGATAGGCCTAAGGGCTTAGAGCTGTTGCTGGTCCTCACCTTCCCTTGACACCGCTTTCACAGCCAAACACACTCTGCCCATCTGCCTTTGCCTTGCCTCCCGGCAATCCCAACACACTCTCACTACCGGCACAGACCACCTGCCAAAGTGCAAACACCCAAGCTATTTCGGAGGCACGCTACATGTAAGGGCTTAGAGCTGTTGCTGGTCCTCACCTTCCCTTGACACCGCTTTCACAGCCAAACACACTCTGCCCATCTGCCTTTACCTTGCCTCCCGGCACTGCCAACACACATTCTCAGGCTCACTCAGGCTCTCACTCTCACTCCCAGCACAGACCAACTCCCAAAGTGCAAACGTCCAAGCGATTTCTGACGCACGCTACATCTAAGGGCTTAGAGATGTGGCTGGTCCTCACCTTCCCTTGACACCGCTTTCACAGCCAAACACACTCTGCCCATCTGCCTTTGCCTCAACTCGCACCACTCCCAACACACTCTCACTCGCGGCACACACCACCTCCCAAAGTGCCAACAACCAAGCGATTTCTGACGCACGCTACATCTAAGGGCTTAGAGCAGATGCTGGTCCTCACCTTCCCTTGACACCGCTTTCACAGCCAAACACACTCTGCCCATCTGCCTTTGCCTCAACTCCCACCACTCCCAACACACTCTCACTCTCGGCACACACCACCTCCCAAAGTGCCAGCACCCGAGCGATTTCTGACGCACGCTACATCTAAGGGCTCAGAGCAGATGCTGGTCATCACCTTCCCTTCACAGCGCTTTCACAGCCAAACACACTCTGCCCATCTACCCTGGCTTTGCCTCCCAGCACTCCCAACACACATTCTCAGGTTCAATCTCACTCTCACTCCCGGCACAGACCACTTCCCAAAGTGCAAACACCCAAGCCATTTCTCCCATACGATAGGCCTAAGGGCTTAGAGCTGATGCTGGTCCTCACATTCCCTTGACACCGCTTTCACAGCCAAACACACTCTGGCCATCTACCTTTGCCTTGCCTCCCAGCACTCCCAACACACTCTCACTCTCGGCACACACTACCTCCCAAAGTGCCAACAACCAAGCGAGTTCTGACGCACGCTACATCTAAGGGCTTAGAGCTGTTGCTGGTCCTCACCTTCCCTTGACACCACTTTCACAGCCAAACACACTCTGGCCATCTGCCTTTACCTTGCCTCCCGGCACTGCCAACACACATTCTCAGGCTCACTCAGGCTCTCACTCTCACTCCCAGCACAGACCAACTCCCAAAGTGCAAACCTCCAAGCGATTTCTGACGCACGCTACATCTAAGGGCTTAGAGATGTGGCTGGTCCTCACCTTCCCTTGACACCGCTTTCACAGCCAAACACACTCTGCCCATCTGCCTTTGCCTCAACTCGCACCACTCCCAACACACTCTCACTCGCGGCACACACCACCTCCCAAAGTGCCAACAACCAAGCGATTTCTGACGCACGCTACATCTAAGGGCTTAGAGCAGATGCTGGTCCTCACCTTCCCTTGACACCGCTTTCACAGCCAAACACACTCTGCCCATCTGCCTTTGCCTTGCCTCCCAGCACTCCCAACACACATTCTCAGGCTCACTCTCACTCTCACTAACGGAACAGACCACTTCCCAAAGTGCAAACGTCCAAGCCATTTCTCCCATACGATAGGCCTAAGGGCTTAGAGCTGTTGCTGGTCCTCACCTTCCCTTGACACCGCTTTCACAGCCAAACACACTCTGCCCATCTGCCTTTGCCTCAACTCCCACCACTCCCAACACACTCTCACTCTCGGCACACACCACCTCCCAAAGTGCCAACAACCAAGCGATTTCGGAGGCACGCTACATGTAAGGGCTTAGAGCTGTTGCTGGTCCTCACCTTCCCTTGACACCGCTTTCACAGCCAAACACACTCTGCCCATCTACCCTGGCTTTGCCTCCCAGCACTCCCAACACACATTCTCAGGTTCAATCTCACTCTCACTCCTGGCACAGACCACCTCCCAAAGTGCAAACACCCAAGCCATTTCTCCCATACGATAGGCCTAAGGGCTTAGAGCTGTTGCTGGTCCTCACCTTCCCTTGACACCGCTTTCACAGCCAAACACACTCTGGCCATCTGCCTTTGCCTTGCCTCCCAGCACTCCCAACACACTCTCACTACCGGCACAGACCACCTGCCAAAGTGCAAACACCCAAGCGAGTTCTGACACACACTACATCTAAGGGCTTAGAGCTATTGATGGTCATCACCTTCCCTTGACACCGCTTTCACAGCCAAACACACTCTGCCCATCGGCCTTTGCCTTGCCTCCCAGCACTCCCAACACACATTCTCAGGCTCAATCTCACTCTCACTCCCGGCACAGACCACTTCCCAAAGTGCAAACACCCAAGCCATTTCTCCCATACGATAGGCCTAAGGGCTTAGAGCTGATGCTGGTCCTCACATTCCCTTCACACCGCTTTCACAGCCAAACACACTCTGGCCATCGGCCTTTGCCTTGCCTACCAGCACTCCCAACACACATTCTCAGGCTCACTCTCACTCTCACTACCGGCACAGACCACCTCCCAAAGTGCAAACTTCCAAGCCATTTCTCCCATACGATAGGCCTAAGGGCTTAGAGCTGATGCTGGTCCTCACCTTCCCTTGACACCGCTTTCACAGCCAAACACACTCTGCCCATCTGCCTTTACCTTGCCTCCCGGCACAGCCAACACACATTCTCAGGCTCACTCAGGCTCTCACTCTCACTCCCAGCACAGACCAACTCCCAAAGTGCAAACGTCCAAGCGATTTCTGACGCTCGCTACCTCTAAGGGCTTAGAGGTGTGGCTGGTCCTCACCTTCCCTTGACACCGCTTTCACAGCCAAACACACTCTGCCCATCTGCCTTTACCTTGCCTCCCGGCACTCCCAACACACTCTCACTCTCGGCACCCACCACCTCCCAAAGTGCCAACAACCAAGCGAGTTCTGACGCACGCTACATCTAAGGGCTTAGAGCAGATGCTGGTCCTCACCTTCCCTTGACACCGCTTTCACAGCCAAACACACTCTGGCCATCTGCCTTTGCCTTGCCTCCCAGCACTCCCAACACACATTCTCAGGCTCACTCTCACTCTCACTAACGGAACAGACCACTTCCCAAAGTGCAAACGTCCAAGCCATTTCTCCCATACGATAGGCCTAAGGGCTTAGAGCTGTTGCTGGTCCTCACCTTCCCTTGACACCGCTTTCACAGCCAAACACACTCTGCCCATCTGCCTTTGCCTTGCCTCCCGGCAATCCCAACACACTCTCACTACCGGCACAGACCACCTCCCAAAGTGCAAACACCCAAGCTATTTCGGAGGCACGCTACATGTAAGGGCTTAGAGCTGTTGCTGGTCCTCACCTTCCCTTGACACCGCTTTCACAGCCAAACACACTCTGCCCATCTGCCTTTACCTTGCCTCCCGGCACTGCCAACACACATTCTCAGGCTCACTCAGGCTCTCACTCTCACTCCCAGCACAGACCAACTCCCAAAGTGCAAACGTCCAAGCGATTTCTGACGCACGCTACATCTAAGGGCTTAGAGATGTGGCTGGTCCTCACCTTCCCTTGACACCGCTTTCACAGCCAAACACACTCTGCCCATCTGCCTTTGCCTCAACTCGCACCACTCCCAACACACTCTCACTCGCGGCACACACCACCTCCCAAAGTGCCAACAACCAAGCGATTTCTGACGCACGCTACATCTAAGGGCTTAGAGCAGATGCTGGTCCTCACCTTCCCTTGACACCGCTTTCACAGCCAAACACACTCTGCCCATCTGCCTTTGCCTCAACTCCCACCACTCCCAACACACTCTCACTCTCGGCACACACCACCTCCCAAAGTGCCAGCACCCGAGCGATTTCTGACGCACGCTACATCTAAGGGCTCAGAGCTGTTGCTGGTCATCACCTTCCCTTCACAGCGCTTTCACAGCCAAACACACTCTGCCCATCTACCCTGGCTTTGCCTCCCAGCACTCCCAACACACATTCTCAGGTTCAATCTCACTCTCACTCCCGGCACAGACCACTTCCCAAAGTGCAAACACCCAAGCCATTTCTCCCATACGATAGGCCTAAGGGCTTAGAGCTGATGCTGGTCCTCACATTCCCTTGACACCGCTTTCACAGCCAAACACACTCTGGCCATCTACCTTTGCCTTGCCTCCCAGCACTCCCAACACACTCTCACTCTCGGCACACACTACCTCCCAAAGTGCCAACAACCAAGCGAGTTCTGACGCACGCTACATCTAAGGGCTTAGAGCTGTTGCTGGTCCTCACCTTCCCTTGACACCACTTTCACAGCCAAACACACTCTGGCCATCTGCCTTTACCTTGCCTCCCGGCACTGCCAACACACATTCTCAGGCTCACTCAGGCTCTCACTCTCACTCCCAGCACAGACCAACTCCCAAAGTGCAAACCTCCAAGCGATTTCTGACGCACGCTACATCTAAGGGCTTAGAGATGTGGCTGGTCCTCACCTTCCCTTGACACCGCTTTCACAGCCAAACACACTCTGCCCATCTGCCTTTGCCTCAACTCGCACCACTCCCAACACACTCTCACTCGCGGCACACACCACCTCCCAAAGTGCCAACAACCAAGCGATTTCTGACGCACGCTACATCTAAGGGCTTAGAGCAGATGCTGGTCCTCACCTTCCCTTGACACCGCTTTCACAGCCAAACACACTCTGCCCATCTGCCTTTGCCTTGCCTCCCAGCACTCCCAACACACATTCTCAGGCTCACTCTCACTCTCACTAACGGAACAGACCACTTCCCAAAGTGCAAACGTCCAAGCCATTTCTCCCATACGATAGGCCTAAGGGCTTAGAGCTGTTGCTGGTCCTCACCTTCCCTTGACACCGCTTTCACAGCCAAACACACTCTGCCCATCTGCCTTTGCCTCAACTCCCACCACTCCCAACACACTCTCACTCTCGGCACACACCACCTCCCAAAGTGCCAACAACCAAGCGAGTTCTGACGCACGCTACATCTAAGGGCTTAGAGCTGTTGCTGGTCCTCACCTTCCCTTGACACCGCTTTCACAGCCAAACACACTCTGCCCATCTGCCTTTACCTTGCCTCCCGGCACTGCCAACACACATTCTCAGGCTCACTCAGGCTCTCACTCTCACTCCCAGCACAGACCAACTCCCAAAGTGCAAACCTCCAAGCGATTTCTGACGCACGCTACATCTAAGGGCTTAGAGATGTGGCTGGTCCTCACCTTCCCTTGACACCGCTTTCACAGCCAAACACACTCTGCCCATCTGCCTTTGCCTCAACTCGCACCACTCCCAACACACTCTCACTCGCGGCACACACCAGCTCCCAAAGTGCCAACAACCAAGCGATTTCTGACGCACGCTACATCTAAGGGCTTAGAGCAGATGCTGGTCCTCACCTTCCCTTGACACCGCTTTCACAGCCAAACACACTCTGCCCATCTGCCTTTACCTTGCCTCCCGGCACTGCCAACACACATTCTCAGGCTCACTCAGGCTCTCACTCTCACTCCCAGCACAGACCAACTCCCAAAGTGCAAACGTCCAAGCGATTTCTGACACACGCTACATCTAAGGGCTTAGAGCTGTTGCTGGTCCTCACCTTCCCTTGACACCGCTTTCACAGCCAAACACACTCTGCCCATCTGCCTTTGCCTCAACTCCCACCACTCCCAACACACTCTCACTCTCGGCACACACCACCTCCCAAAGTGCCAGCACCCAAGCGGTTTCTGACACACGCTACATCTAAGGGCTCAGAGCTTTTGCTGGTCATCACCTTCCCTTCACAGCGCTTTCACAGCCAAACACACTCTGCCCATCTAGCCTGGCTTTGCCTCCCAGCACTCCCAACACACATTCTCAGGCGCAATCTAACTCTCACTCCTGGCACAGACCACCTCCCAAAGTGCAGACGTGCAAGCCATTTCTCCCCTAGGATAGGCCTAAGGGCTTAGAGCTGTGGCTGGTCCTTACCTTCCCTTGACACCGCTTTCACAGCCAAACACACTCTGGGAATCTGCCCTGGCTTTGCCTCCCAGCACTCCCAACACACATTCTCAGGTGCAATCTCACTGTCACTCCCGGCACAGACCACCTCCCATAGTGACAACACGCAAGCCATTTCTCCCAGGCGACAGGCCTAAGGGCTTAGAGCTGTTGCTGGTCCTCACCTTCCCTTGACACCGCTTTCACAGACAAACACATTCTGCCCATCTGCCTTTGCCTTGCCTCACAGCACTCCCAACACACAGTCTCACTCTTGGCACAGACCACCTCCCAAAGTGCCAACACCCAAGCTATTTCGGAGGCACGCTACATGTAAGGGCTTAGAGCTGTTGCTGGTCCTCACCTTCCCTTGACACCGCTTTCACAGCCAAACACACTCTGCCCATCTACCCTGGCTTTGCCTCCCAGCACTCCCAACACACATTCTCAGGTTCAATCTCACTCTCACTCCTGGCACAGACCACCTCCCAAAGTGCAAACACCCAAGCCATTTCTCCCATACGATAGGCCTAAGGACTTAGAGCTGTTGCTGGTCCTCACCTTCCCTTGACACCGCTTTCACAGCCAAACACACTCTGCCCATCTGCCTTTGCCTTGCCTCACAGCACTCCCAACACACTCTCACTACCGGCACAGACCACCTGCCAAAGTGCAAACACCCAAGCGAGTTCTGACACACGCTACATCTAAGGGCTTAGAGCTATTGATGGTCATCACCTTCCCTTGACACCGCTTTCACAGCCAAACACACTCTGCCCATCGGCCTTTGCCTTGCCTCCCAGCACTCCCAACACACATTCTCAGGTTCAATCTCACTCTCACTCCCGGCACAGACCACTTCCCAAAGTGCAAACACCCAAGCCATTTCTCCCATACGATAGGCCTAAGGGCTTAGAGCTGATGCTGGTCCTCACATTCCCTTCACACCGCTTTCACAGCCAAACACACTCTGGCCATCTGCCTTTGCCTTGCCTACCAGCACTCCCAACACACATTCTCAGGCTCACTCTCACTCTCACTACCGGCACAGACCACCTCCCAAAGTGCAAACTTCCAAGCCATTTCTCCCATACGATAGGCCTAAGGGCTTAGAGCTGATGCTGGTCCTCACCTTCCCTTGACACCGCTTTCACAGCCAAACACACTCTGCCCATCTGCCTTTACCTTGCCTCCCGGCACTGCCAACACACATTCTCAGGCTCACTCAGGCTCTCACTCTCACTCCCAGCACAGACCAACTCCCAAAGTGCAAACGTCCAAGCGATTTCTGACGCTCGCTACCTCTAAGGGCTTAGAGGTGTGGCTGGTCCTCACCTTCCCTTGACACCGCTTTCACAGCCAAACACACTCTGCCCATCTGCCTTTACCTTGCCTCCCGGCACTCCCAACACACTCTCACTCTCGGCACCCACCACCTCCCAAAGTGCCAACAACCAAGCGAGTTCTGACGCACGCTACATCTAAGGGCTTAGAGCAGATGCTGGTCCTCACCTTCCCTTGACACCGCTTTCACAGCCAAACACACTCTGCCCATCTGCCTTTGCCTTGCCTCCCAGCACTCCCAACACACATTCTCAGGCTCACTCTCACTCTCACTAACGGAACAGACCACTTCCCAAAGTGCAAACGTCCAAGCCATTTCTCCCATACGATAGGCCTAAGGGCTTAGAGCTGTTGCTGGTCCTCACCTTCCCTTGACACCGCTTTCACAGCCAAACACACTCTGCCCATCTGCCTTTGCCTTGCCTCCCGGCAATCCCAACACACTCTCACTCTCGGCACACACTACCTCCCAAAGTGCCAACAACCAAGCGAGTTCTGACGCACGCTACATCTAAGGGCTTAGAGCAGATGCTGGTCCTCACCTTCCCTTGACACCGCTTTCACAGCCAAACACACTCTGCCCATCTGCCTTTACCTTGCCTCCCGGCACTGCCAACACACATTCTCAGGCTCACTCAGGCTCTCACTCTCACTCCCAGCACAGACCAACTCCCAAAGTGCAAAAGTCCAAGCGATTTCTGACGCACGCTACATCTAAGGGCTTAGAGATGTGGCTGGTCCTCACCTTCCCTTGACACCGCTTTCACAGCCAAACACACTCTGGCCATCTGCCTTTGCCTTGCCTCCCAGCACTCCCAACACACATTCTCAGGCTCACTCTCACTCTCACTAACGGAACAGACCACTTCCCAAAGTGCAAACGTCCAAGCCATTTCTCCCATACGATAGGCCTAAGGGCTTAGAGCTGTTGCTGGTCCTCACCTTCCCTTGACACCGCTTTCACAGCCAAACACACTCTGCCCATCTGCCTTTGCCTCAACTCCCACCACTCCCAACACACTCTCACTCTCGGCACACACCACCTCCCAAAGTGCCAACAACCAAGCGATTTCTGACGCACGCTACATCTAAGGGCTTAGAGCTGTTGCTGGTCCTCACCTTCCCTTGACACCGCTTTCACAGCCAAACACACTCTGCCCATCTGCCTTTACCTTGCCTCCCGGCACTGCCAACACACATTCTCAGGCTCACTCAGGCTCTCACTCTCACTCCCAGCACAGACCAACTCCCAAAGTGCAAACGTCCAAGCGATTTCTGACGCACGCTACATCTAAGGGCTTAGAGATGTGGCTGGTCCTCACCTTCCCTTGACACCGCTTTCACAGCCAAACACACTCTGCCCATCTGCCTTTGCCTCAACTCGCACCACTCCCAACACACTCTCACTCTCGGCACACACCACCTCCCAAAGTGCCAACACCCAAGCGATTTCTGACGCACGCTACATGTAAGGGCTTAGAGCTGTTGCTGGTCCTCACCTTCCCTTGACACCGCTTTCACAGCCAAACACACTCTGCCCATCTACCCTGGCTTTGCCTCCCAGCACTCCCAACACACATTCTCAGGTTCAATCTCACTCTCACTCCTGGCACAGACCACCTCCCAAAGTGCAAACACCCAAGCCATTTCTCCCATACGATAGGCCTAAGGGCTTAGAGCTGTTGCTGGTCCTCACCTTCCCTTGACACCGCTTTCACAGCCAAACACACTCTGGCCATCTGCCTTTGCCTTGCCTCCCAGCACTCCCAACACACTCTCACTACCGGCACAGACCACCTGCCAAAGTGCAAACACCCAAGCGAGTTCTGACACACACTACATCTAAGGGCTTAGAGCTATTGATGGTCATCACCTTCCCTTGACACCGCTTTCACAGCCAAACACACTCTGCCCATCGGCCTTTGCCTTGCCTCCCAGCACTCCCAACACACATTCTCAGGCTCAATCTCACTCTCACTCCCGGCACAGACCACTTCCCAAAGTGCAAACACCCAAGCCATTTCTCCCATACGATAGGCCTAAGGGCTTAGAGCTGATGCTGGTCCTCACATTCCCTTCACACCGCTTTCACAGCCAAACACACTCTGGCCATCGGCCTTTGCCTTGCCTACCAGCACTCCCAACACACATTCTCAGGCTCACTCTCACTCTCACTACCGGCACAGACCACCTCCCAAAGTGCAAACTTCCAAGCCATTTCTCCCATACGATAGGCCTAAGGGCTTAGAGCTGATGCTGGTCCTCACCTTCCCTTGACACCGCTTTCACAGCCAAACACACTCTGCCCATCTGCCTTTACCTTGCCTCCCGGCACAGCCAACACACATTCTCAGGCTCACTCAGGCTCTCACTCTCACTCCCAGCACAGACCAACTCCCAAAGTGCAAAAGTCCAAGCGATTTCTGACGCTCGCTACCTCTAAGGGCTTAGAGGTGTGGCTGGTCCTCACCTTCCCTTGACACCGCTTTCACAGCCAAACACACTCTGCCCATCTGCCTTTACCTTGCCTCCCGGCACTCCCAACACACTCTCACTCTCGGCACCCACCACCTCCCAAAGTGCCAACAACCAAGCGAGTTCTGACGCACGCTACATCTAAGGGCTTAGAGCAGATGCTGGTCCTCACCTTCCCTTGACACCGCTTTCACAGCCAAACACACTCTGCCCATCTGCCTTTGCCTTGCCTCCCAGCACTCCCAACACACATTCTCAGGCTCACTCTCACTCTCACTAACGGAACAGACCACTTCCCAAAGTGCAAACGTCCAAGCCATTTCTCCCATACGATAGGCCTAAGGGCTTAGAGCTGTTGCTGGTCCTCACCTTCCCTTGACACCGCTTTCACAGCCAAACACACTCTGCCCATCTGCCTTTGCCTTGCCTCCCGGCAATCCCAACACACTCTCACTACCGGCACAGACCACCTGCCAAAGTGCAAACACCCAAGCTATTTCGGAGGCACGCTACATGTAAGGGCTTAGAGCTGTTGCTGGTCCTCACCTTCCCTTGACACCGCTTTCACAGCCAAACACACTCTGCCCATCTGCCTTTACCTTGCCTCCCGGCACTGCCAACACACATTCTCAGGCTCACTCAGGCTCTCACTCTCACTCCCAGCACAGACCAACTCCCAAAGTGCAAACGTCCAAGCGATTTCTGACGCACGCTACATCTAAGGGCTTAGAGATGTGGCTGGTCCTCACCTTCCCTTGACACCGCTTTCACAGCCAAACACACTCTGCCCATCTGCCTTTGCCTCAACTCGCACCACTCCCAACACACTCTCACTCGCGGCACACACCACCTCCCAAAGTGCCAACAACCAAGCGATTTCTGACGCACGCTACATCTAAGGGCTTAGAGCAGATGCTGGTCCTCACCTTCCCTTGACACCGCTTTCACAGCCAAACACACTCTGCCCATCTGCCTTTGCCTCAACTCCCACCACTCCCAACACACTCTCACTCTCGGCACACACCACCTCCCAAAGTGCCAGCACCCGAGCGATTTCTGACGCACGCTACATCTAAGGGCTCAGAGCTGTTGCTGGTCATCACCTTCCCTTCACAGCGCTTTCACAGCCAAACACACTCTGCCCATCTACCCTGGCTTTGCCTCCCAGCACTCCCAACACACATTCTCAGGTTCAATCTCACTCTCACTCCCGGCACAGACCACTTCCCAAAGTGCAAACACCCAAGCCATTTCTCCCATACGATAGGCCTAAGGGCTTAGAGCTGATGCTGGTCCTCACATTCCCTTGACACCGCTTTCACAGCCAAACACACTCTGGCCATCTACCTTTGCCTTGCCTCCCAGCACTCCCAACACACTCTCACTCTCGGCACACACTACCTCCCAAAGTGCCAACAACCAAGCGAGTTCTGACGCACGCTACATCTAAGGGCTTAGAGCTGTTGCTGGTCCTCACCTTCCCTTGACACCACTTTCACAGCCAAACACACTCTGGCCATCTGCCTTTGCCTTGCCTCCCAGCACTGCCAACACACATTCTCAGGCTCACTCAGGCTCTCACTCTCACTCCCAGCACAGACCAACTCCCAAAGTGCAAACGTCCAAGCGATTTCTGACGCACGCTACATCTAAGGGCTTAGAGATGTGGCTGGTCCTCACCTTCCCTTGACACCGCTTTCACAGCCAAACACACTCTGCCCATCTGCCTTTGCCTCAACTCGCACCACTCCCAACACACTCTCACTCTCGGCACACACCACCTCCCAAAGTGCCAACAACCAAGCGATTTCTGACGCACGCTACATGTAAGGGCTTAGAGCTGTTGCTGGTCCTCACCTTCCCTTGACACCGCTTTCACAGCCAAACACACTCTGCCCATCTACCCTGGCTTTGCCTCCCAGCACTCCCAACACACATTCTCAGGTTCAATCTCACTCTCACTCCTGGCACAGACCACCTCCCAAAGTGCAAACACCCAAGCCATTTCTCCCATACGATAGGCCTAAGGGCTTAGAGCTGTTGCTGGTCCTCACCTTCCCTTGACACCGCTTTCACAGCCAAACACACTCTGGCCATCTGCCTTTGCCTTGCCTCCCAGCACTCCCAACACACTCTCACTACCGGCACAGACCACCTGCCAAAGTGCAAACACCCAAGCGAGTTCTGACACACACTACATCTAAGGGCTTAGAGCTATTGATGGTCATCACCTTCCCTTGACACCGCTTTCACAGCCAAACACACTCTGCCCATCGGCCTTTGCCTTGCCTCCCAGCACTCCCAACACACATTCTCAGGCTCAATCTCACTCTCACTCCCGGCACAGACCACTTCCCAAAGTGCAAACACCCAAGCCATTTCTCCCATACGATAGGCCTAAGGGCTTAGAGCTGATGCTGGTCCTCACATTCCCTTCACACCGCTTTCACAGCCAAACACACTCTGGCCATCGGCCTTTGCCTTGCCTACCAGCACTCCCAACACACATTCTCAGGCTCACTCTCACTCTCACTACCGGCACAGACCACCTCCCAAAGTGCAAACTTCCAAGCCATTTCTCCCATACGATAGGCCTAAGGGCTTAGAGCTGATGCTGGTCCTCACCTTCCCTTGACACCGCTTTCACAGCCAAACACACTCTGCCCATCTGCCTTTACCTTGCCTCCCGGCACAGCCAACACACATTCTCAGGCTCACTCAGGCTCTCACTCTCACTCCCAGCACAGACCAACTCCCAAAGTGCAAACGTCCAAGCGATTTCTGACGCTCGCTACCTCTAAGGGCTTAGAGGTGTGGCTGGTCCTCACCTTCCCTTGACACCGCTTTCACAGCCAAACACACTCTGCCCATCTGCCTTTACCTTGCCTCCCGGCACTCCCAACACACTCTCACTCTCGGCACCCACCACCTCCCAAAGTGCCAACAACCAAGCGAGTTCTGACGCACGCTACATCTAAGGGCTTAGAGCAGATGCTGGTCCTCACCTTCCCTTGACACCGCTTTCACAGCCAAACACACTCTGCCCATCTGCCTTTGCCTTGCCTCCCAGCACTCCCAACACACATTCTCAGGCTCACTCTCACTCTCACTAACGGAACAGACCACTTCCCAAAGTGCAAACGTCCAAGCCATTTCTCCCATACGATAGGCCTAAGGGCTTAGAGCTGTTGCTGGTCCTCACCTTCCCTTGACACCGCTTTCACAGCCAAACACACTCTGCCCATCTGCCTTTGCCTTGCCTCCCGGCAATCCCAACACACTCTCACTACCGGCACAGACCACCTGCCAAAGTGCAAACACCCAAGCTATTTCGGAGGCACGCTACATGTAAGGGCTTAGAGCTGTTGCTGGTCCTCACCTTCCCTTGACACCGCTTTCACAGCCAAACACACTCTGCCCATCTGCCTTTACCTTGCCTCCCGGCACTGCCAACACACATTCTCAGGCTCACTCAGGCTCTCACTCTCACTCCCAGCACAGACCAACTCCCAAAGTGCAAACGTCCAAGCGATTTCTGACGCACGCTACATCTAAGGGCTTAGAGATGTGGCTGGTCCTCACCTTCCCTTGACACCGCTTTCACAGCCAAACACACTCTGCCCATCTGCCTTTGCCTCAACTCGCACCACTCCCAACACACTCTCACTCGCGGCACACACCACCTCCCAAAGTGCCAACAACCAAGCGATTTCTGACGCACGCTACATCTAAGGGCTTAGAGCAGATGCTGGTCCTCACCTTCCCTTGACACCGCTTTCACAGCCAAACACACTCTGCCCATCTGCCTTTGCCTCAACTCCCACCACTCCCAACACACTCTCACTCTCGGCACACACCACCTCCCAAAGTGCCAGCACCCGAGCGATTTCTGACGCACGCTACATCTAAGGGCTCAGAGCAGATGCTGGTCATCACCTTCCCTTCACAGCGCTTTCACAGCCAAACACACTCTGCCCATCTACCCTGGCTTTGCCTCCCAGCACTCCCAACACACATTCTCAGGTTCAATCTCACTCTCACTCCCGGCACAGACCACTTCCCAAAGTGCAAACACCCAAGCCATTTCTCCCATACGATAGGCCTAAGGGCTTAGAGCTGATGCTGGTCCTCACATTCCCTTGACACCGCTTTCACAGCCAAACACACTCTGGCCATCTACCTTTGCCTTGCCTCCCAGCACTCCCAACACACTCTCACTCTCGGCACACACTACCTCCCAAAGTGCCAACAACCAAGCGAGTTCTGACGCACGCTACATCTAAGGGCTTAGAGCTGTTGCTGGTCCTCACCTTCCCTTGACACCACTTTCACAGCCAAACACACTCTGGCCATCTGCCTTTACCTTGCCTCCCGGCACTGCCAACACACATTCTCAGGCTCACTCAGGCTCTCACTCTCACTCCCAGCACAGACCAACTCCCAAAGTGCAAACCTCCAAGCGATTTCTGACGCACGCTACATCTAAGGGCTTAGAGATGTGGCTGGTCCTCACCTTCCCTTGACACCGCTTTCACAGCCAAACACACTCTGCCCATCTGCCTTTGCCTCAACTCGCACCACTCCCAACACACTCTCACTCGCGGCACACACCACCTCCCAAAGTGCCAACAACCAAGCGATTTCTGACGCACGCTACATCTAAGGGCTTAGAGCAGATGCTGGTCCTCACCTTCCCTTGACACCGCTTTCACAGCCAAACACACTCTGCCCATCTGCCTTTGCCTTGCCTCCCAGCACTCCCAACACACATTCTCAGGCTCACTCTCACTCTCACTAACGGAACAGACCACTTCCCAAAGTGCAAACGTCCAAGCCATTTCTCCCATACGATAGGCCTAAGGGCTTAGAGCTGTTGCTGGTCCTCACCTTCCCTTGACACCGCTTTCACAGCCAAACACACTCTGCCCATCTGCCTTTGCCTCAACTCCCACCACTCCCAACACACTCTCACTCTCGGCACACACCACCTCCCAAAGTGCCAACAACCAAGCGATTTCGGAGGCACGCTACATGTAAGGGCTTAGAGCTGTTGCTGGTCCTCACCTTCCCTTGACACCGCTTTCACAGCCAAACACACTCTGCCCATCTACCCTGGCTTTGCCTCCCAGCACTCCCAACACACATTCTCAGGTTCAATCTCACTCTCACTCCTGGCACAGACCACCTCCCAAAGTGCAAACACCCAAGCCATTTCTCCCATACGATAGGCCTAAGGGCTTAGAGCTGTTGCTGGTCCTCACCTTCCCTTGACACCGCTTTCACAGCCAAACACACTCTGGCCATCTGCCTTTGCCTTGCCTCCCAGCACTCCCAACACACTCTCACTACCGGCACAGACCACCTGCCAAAGTGCAAACACCCAAGCGAGTTCTGACACACACTACATCTAAGGGCTTAGAGCTATTGATGGTCATCACCTTCCCTTGACACCGCTTTCACAGCCAAACACACTCTGCCCATCGGCCTTTGCCTTGCCTCCCAGCACTCCCAACACACATTCTCAGGCTCAATCTCACTCTCACTCCCGGCACAGACCACTTCCCAAAGTGCAAACACCCAAGCCATTTCTCCCATACGATAGGCCTAAGGGCTTAGAGCTGATGCTGGTCCTCACATTCCCTTCACACCGCTTTCACAGCCAAACACACTCTGGCCATCGGCCTTTGCCTTGCCTACCAGCACTCCCAACACACATTCTCAGGCTCACTCTCACTCTCACTACCGGCACAGACCACCTCCCAAAGTGCAAACTTCCAAGCCATTTCTCCCATACGATAGGCCTAAGGGCTTAGAGCTGATGCTGGTCCTCACCTTCCCTTGACACCGCTTTCACAGCCAAACACACTCTGCCCATCTGCCTTTACCTTGCCTCCCGGCACAGCCAACACACATTCTCAGGCTCACTCAGGCTCTCACTCTCACTCCCAGCACAGACCAACTCCCAAAGTGCAAACGTCCAAGCGATTTCTGACGCTCGCTACCTCTAAGGGCTTAGAGGTGTGGCTGGTCCTCACCTTCCCTTGACACCGCTTTCACAGCCAAACACACTCTGCCCATCTGCCTTTACCTTGCCTCCCGGCACTCCCAACACACTCTCACTCTCGGCACCCACCACCTCCCAAAGTGCCAACAACCAAGCGAGTTCTGACGCACGCTACATCTAAGGGCTTAGAGCAGATGCTGGTCCTCACCTTCCCTTGACACCGCTTTCACAGCCAAACACACTCTGGCCATCTGCCTTTGCCTTGCCTCCCAGCACTCCCAACACACATTCTCAGGCTCACTCTCACTCTCACTAACGGAACAGACCACTTCCCAAAGTGCAAACGTCCAAGCCATTTCTCCCATACGATAGGCCTAAGGGCTTAGAGCTGTTGCTGGTCCTCACCTTCCCTTGACACCGCTTTCACAGCCAAACACACTCTGCCCATCTGCCTTTGCCTTGCCTCCCGGCAATCCCAACACACTCTCACTACCGGCACAGACCACCTCCCAAAGTGCAAACACCCAAGCTATTTCGGAGGCACGCTACATGTAAGGGCTTAGAGCTGTTGCTGGTCCTCACCTTCCCTTGACACCGCTTTCACAGCCAAACACACTCTGCCCATCTGCCTTTACCTTGCCTCCCGGCACTGCCAACACACATTCTCAGGCTCACTCAGGCTCTCACTCTCACTCCCAGCACAGACCAACTCCCAAAGTGCAAACGTCCAAGCGATTTCTGACGCACGCTACATCTAAGGGCTTAGAGATGTGGCTGGTCCTCACCTTCCCTTGACACCGCTTTCACAGCCAAACACACTCTGCCCATCTGCCTTTGCCTCAACTCGCACCACTCCCAACACACTCTCACTCGCGGCACACACCACCTCCCAAAGTGCCAACAACCAAGCGATTTCTGACGCACGCTACATCTAAGGGCTTAGAGCAGATGCTGGTCCTCACCTTCCCTTGACACCGCTTTCACAGCCAAACACACTCTACCCATCTGCCTTTGCCTCAACTCCCACCACTCCCAACACACTCTCACTCTCGGCACACACCACCTCCCAAAGTGCCAGCACCCGAGCGATTTCTGACGCACGCTACATCTAAGGGCTCAGAGCTGTTGCTGGTCATCACCTTCCCTTCACAGCGCTTTCACAGCCAAACACACTCTGCCCATCTACCCTGGCTTTGCCTCCCAGCACTCCCAACACACATTCTCAGGTTCAATCTCACTCTCACTCCCGGCACAGACCACTTCCCAAAGTGCAAACACCCAAGCCATTTCTCCCATACGATAGGCCTAAGGGCTTAGAGCTGATGCTGGTCCTCACATTCCCTTGACACCGCTTTCACAGCCAAACACACTCTGGCCATCTACCTTTGCCTTGCCTCCCAGCAGTCCCAACACACTCTCACTCTCGGCACACACTACCTCCCAAAGTGCCAACAACCAAGCGAGTTCTGACGCACGCTACATCTAAGGGCTTAGAGCTGTTGCTGGTCCTCACCTTCCCTTGACACCACTTTCACAGCCAAACACACTCTGGCCATCTGCCTTTACCTTGCCTCCCGGCACTGCCAACACACATTCTCAGGCTCACTCAGGCTCTCACTCTCACTCCCAGCACAGACCAACTCCCAAAGTGCAAACCTCCAAGCGATTTCTGACGCACGCTACATCTAAGGGCTTAGAGATGTGGCTGGTCCTCACCTTCCCTTGACACCGCTTTCACAGCCAAACACACTCTGCCCATCTGCCTTTGCCTCAACTCGCACCACTCCCAACACACTCTCACTCGCGGCACACACCACCTCCCAAAGTGCCAACAACCAAGCGATTTCTGACGCACGCTACATCTAAGGGCTTAGAGCAGATGCTGGTCCTCACCTTCCCTTGACACCGCTTTCACAGCCAAACACACTCTGCCCATCTGCCTTTGCCTTGCCTCCCAGCACTCCCAACACACATTCTCAGGCTCACTCTCACTCTCACTAACGGAACAGACCACTTCCCAAAGTGCAAACGTCCAAGCCATTTCTCCCATACGATAGGCCTAAGGGCTTAGAGCTGTTGCTGGTCCTCACCTTCCCTTGACACCGCTTTCACAGCCAAACACACTCTGCCCATCTGCCTTTGCCTCAACTCCCACCACTCCCAACACACTCTCACTCTCGGCACACACCACCTCCCAAAGTGCCAACAACCAAGCGATTTCTGACGCACGCTACATCTAAGGGCTTAGAGCTGTTGCTGGTCCTCACCTTCCCTTGACACCGCTTTCACAGCCAAACACACTCTGCCCATCTACCCTGGCTTTGCCTCCCAGCACTCCCAACACACATTCTCAGGTTCAATCTCACTCTCACTCCTGGCACAGACCACCTCCCAAAGTGCAAACACCCAAGCCATTTCTCCCATACGATAGGCCTAAGGGCTTAGAGCTGTTGCTGGTCCTCACCTTCCCTTGACACCGCTTTCACAGCCAAACACACTCTGGCCATCTGCCTTTGCCTTGCCTCCCAGCACTCCCAACACACTCTCACTACCGGCACAGACCACCTGCCAAAGTGCAAACACCCAAGCGAGTTCTGACACACACTACATCTAAGGGCTTAGAGCTATTGATGGTCATCACCTTCCCTTGACACCGCTTTCACAGCCAAACACACTCTGCCCATCGGCCTTTTGCCTTGCCTCCCAGCACTCCCAACACACATTCTCAGGCTCAATCTCACTCTCACTCCCGGCACAGACCACTTCCCAAAGTGCAAACACCCAAGCCATTTCTCCCATACGATAGGCCTAAGGGCTTAGAGCTGATGCTGGTCCTCACATTCCCTTGACACCGCTTTCACAGCCAAACACACTCTGGCCATCTGCCTTTGCCTTGCCTACCAGCACTCCCAACACACATTCTCAGGCTCACTCTCACTCTCACTACCGGCACAGACCACTTCCCAAAGTGCAAACTTCCAAGCCATTTCTCCCATACGATAGGCCTAAGGGCTTAGAGCTGATGCTGGTCCTCACCTTCCCTTGACACCGCTTTCACAGCCAAACACATTCTGCCCATCTGCCTTTACCTTGCCTCCCGGCACAGCCAACACACATTCTCAGGCTCACTCAGGCTCTCACTCTCACTCCCAGCACAGACCAACTCCCAAAGTGCAAACGTCCAAGCGATTTCTGACGCTCGCTACCTCTAAGGGCTTAGAGGTGTGGCTGGTCCTCACCTTCCCTTGACACCGCTTTCACAGCCAAACACACTCTGCCCATCTGCCTTTACCTTGCCTCCCGGCACTCCCAACACACTCTCACTCTCGGCACCCACCACCTCCCAAAGTGCCAACAACCAAGCGAGTTCTGACGCACGCTACATCTAAGGGCTTAGAGCAGATGCTGGTCCTCACCTTCCCTTGACACCGCTTTCACAGCCAAACACACTCTGGCCATCTGCCTTTGCCTTGCCTCCCAGCACTCCCAACACACATTCTCAGGCTCACTCTCACTCTCACTAACGGAACAGACCACTTCCCAAAGTGCAAACGTCCAAGCCATTTCTCCCATACGATAGGCCTAAGGGCTTAGAGCTGTTGCTGGTCCTCACCTTCCCTTGACACCGCTTTCACAGCCAAACACACTCTGCCCATCTGCCTTTGCCTTGCCTCCCGGCAATCCCAACACACTCTCACTACCGGCACAGACCACCTCCCAAAGTGCAAACACCCAAGCTATTTCGGAGGCACGCTACATGTAAGGGCTTAGAGCTGTTGCTGGTCCTCACCTTCCCTTGACACCGCTTTCACAGCCAAACACACTCTGCCCATCTGCCTTTACCTTGCCTCCCGGCACTGCCAACACACATTCTCAGGCTCACTCAGGCTCTCACTCTCACTCCCAGCACAGACCAACTCCCAAAGTGCAAACGTCCAAGCGATTTCTGACGCACGCTACATCTAAGGGCTTAGAGATGTGGCTGGTCCTCACCTTCCCTTGACACCGCTTTCACAGCCAAACACACTCTGCCCATCTGCCTTTGCCTCAACTCGCACCACTCCCAACACACTCTCACTCGCGGCACACACCACCTCCCAAAGTGCCAACAACCAAGCGATTTCTGACGCACGCTACATCTAAGGGCTTAGAGCAGATGCTGGTCCTCACCTTCCCTTGACACCGCTTTCACAGCCAAACACACTCTACCCATCTGCCTTTGCCTCAACTCCCACCACTCCCAACACACTCTCACTCTCGGCACACACCACCTCCCAAAGTGCCAGCACCCGAGCGATTTCTGACGCACGCTACATCTAAGGGCTCAGAGCTGTTGCTGGTCATCACCTTCCCTTCACAGCGCTTTCACAGCCAAACACACTCTGCCCATCTACCCTGGCTTTGCCTCCCAGCACTCCCAACACACATTCTCAGGTTCAATCTCACTCTCACTCCCGGCACAGACCACTTCCCAAAGTGCAAACACCCAAGCCATTTCTCCCATACGATAGGCCTAAGGGCTTAGAGCTGATGCTGGTCCTCACATTCCCTTGACACCGCTTTCACAGCCAAACACACTCTGGCCATCTACCTTTGCCTTGCCTCCCAGCAGTCCCAACACACTCTCACTCTCGGCACACACTACCTCCCAAAGTGCCAACAACCAAGCGAGTTCTGACGCACGCTACATCTAAGGGCTTAGAGCTGTTGCTGGTCCTCACCTTCCCTTGACACCACTTTCACAGCCAAACACACTCTGGCCATCTGCCTTTACCTTGCCTCCCGGCACTGCCAACACACATTCTCAGGCTCACTCAGGCTCTCACTCTCACTCCCAGCACAGACCAACTCCCAAAGTGCAAACCTCCAAGCGATTTCTGACGCACGCTACATCTAAGGGCTTAGAGATGTGGCTGGTCCTCACCTTCCCTTGACACCGCTTTCACAGCCAAACACACTCTGCCCATCTGCCTTTGCCTCAACTCGCACCACTCCCAACACACTCTCACTCGCGGCACACACCACCTCCCAAAGTGCCAACAACCAAGCGATTTCTGACGCACGCTACATCTAAGGGCTTAGAGCAGATGCTGGTCCTCACCTTCCCTTGACACCGCTTTCACAGCCAAACACACTCTGCCCATCTGCCTTTGCCTTGCCTCCCAGCACTCCCAACACACATTCTCAGGCTCACTCTCACTCTCACTAACGGAACAGACCACTTCCCAAAGTGCAAACGTCCAAGCCATTTCTCCCATACGATAGGCCTAAGGGCTTAGAGCTGTTGCTGGTCCTCACCTTCCCTTGACACCGCTTTCACAGCCAAACACACTCTGCCCATCTGCCTTTGCCTCAACTCCCACCACTCCCAACACACTCTCACTCTCGGCACACACCACCTCCCAAAGTGCCAACAACCAAGCGATTTCTGACGCACGCTACATCTAAGGGCTTAGAGCTGTTGCTGGTCCTCACCTTCCCTTGACACCGCTTTCACAGCCAAACACACTCTGCCCATCTACCCTGGCTTTGCCTCCCAGCACTCCCAACACACATTCTCAGGTTCAATCTCACTCTCACTCCTGGCACAGACCACCTCCCAAAGTGCAAACACCCAAGCCATTTCTCCCATACGATAGGCCTAAGGGCTTAGAGCTGTTGCTGGTCCTCACCTTCCCTTGACACCGCTTTCACAGCCAAACACACTCTGGCCATCTGCCTTTGCCTTGCCTCCCAGCACTCCCAACACACTCTCACTACCGGCACAGACCACCTGCCAAAGTGCAAACACCCAAGCGAGTTCTGACACACACTACATCTAAGGGCTTAGAGCTATTGATGGTCATCACCTTCCCTTGACACCGCTTTCACAGCCAAACACACTCTGCCCATCGGCCTTTGCCTTGCCTCCCAGCACTCCCAACACACATTCTCAGGCTCAATCTCACTCTCACTCCCGGCACAGACCACTTCCCAAAGTGCAAACACCCAAGCCATTTCTCCCATACGATAGGCCTAAGGGCTTAGAGCTGATGCTGGTCCTCACATTCCCTTGACACCGCTTTCACAGCCAAACACACTCTGGCCATCTGCCTTTGCCTTGCCTACCAGCACTCCCAACACACATTCTCAGGCTCACTCTCACTCTCACTACCGGCACAGACCACTTCCCAAAGTGCAAACTTCCAAGCCATTTCTCCCATACGATAGGCCTAAGGGCTTAGAGCTGATGCTGGTCCTCACCTTCCCTTGACACCGCTTTCACAGCCAAACACATTCTGCCCATCTGCCTTTACCTTGCCTCCCGGCACAGCCAACACACATTCTCAGGCTCACTCAGGCTCTCACTCTCACTCCCAGCACAGACCACCTCCCAAAGTGCAAACGTCCAAGCGATTTCTGACGCTCGCTACCTCTAAGGGCTTAGAGGTGTGGCTGGTCCTCACCTTCCCTTGACACCGCTTTCACAGCCAAACACACTCTGCCCATCTGCCTTTACCTTGCCTCCCGGCACTCCCAACACACTCTCACTCTCGGCACCCACCACCTCCCAAAGTGCCAACAACCAAGCGAGTTCTGACGCACGCTACATCTAAGGGCTTAGAGCAGATGCTGGTCCTCACCTTCCCTTGACACCGCTTTCACAGCCAAACACACTCTGCCCATCTGCCTTTGCCTTGCCTCCCAGCACTCCCAACACACATTCTCAGGCTCACTCTCACTCTCACTAACGGAACAGACCACTTCCCAAAGTGCAAACGTCCAAGCCATTTCTCCCATACGATAGGCCTAAGGGCTTAGAGCTGTTGCTGGTCCTCACCTTCCCTTGACACCGCTTTCACAGCCAAACACACTCTGCCCATCTGCCTTTGCCTTGCCTCCCGGCACTGCCAACACACATTCTCAGGCTCACTCAGGCTCTCACTCTCACTCCCAGCACAGACCAACTCCCAAAGTGCAAACGTCCAAGCGATTTCTGACGCACGCTACATCTAAGGGCTTAGAGATGTGGCTGGTCCTCACCTTCCCTTGACACCGCTTTCACAGCCAAACACACTCTGCCCATCTGCCTTTGCCTCAACTCGCACCACTCCCAACACACTCTCACTCGCGGCACACACCACCTCCCAAAGTGCCAACAACCAAGCGATTTCTGACGCACGCTACATCTAAGGGCTTAGAGCAGATGCTGGTCCTCACCTTCCCTTGACACCGCTTTCACAGCCAAACACACTCTGCCCATCTGCCTTTGCCTCAACTCCCACCACTCCCAACACACTCTCACTCTCGGCACACACCACCTCCCAAAGTGCCAGCACCCAAGCGATTTCTGACGCACGCTACATCTAAGGGCTCAGAGCTGTTGCTGGTCATCACCTTCCCTTCACAGCGCTTTCACAGCCAAACACACTCTGCCCATCTACCCTGGCTTTGCCTCCCAGCACTCCCAACACACATTCTCAGGTTCAATCTCACTCTCACTCCCGGCACAGACCACTTCCCAAAGTGCAAACACCCAAGCCATTTCTCCCATACGATAGGCCTAAGGGCTTAGAGCTGATGCTGGTCCTCACATTCCCTTGACACCGCTTTCACAGCCAAACACACTCTGGCCATCTACCTTTGCCTTGCCTCCCAGCACTCCCAACACACTCTCACTCTCGGCACACACTACCTCCCAAAGTGCCAACAACCAAGCGAGTTCTGACGCACGCTACATCTAAGGGCTTAGAGCTGTTGCTGGTCCTCACCTTCCCTTGACACCACTTTCACAGCCAAACACACTCTGGCCATCTGCCTTTACCTTGCCTCCCGGCACTGCCAACACACATTCTCAGGCTCACTCAGGCTCTCACTCTCACTCCCAGCACAGACCAACTCCCAAAGTGCAAACCTCCAAGCGATTTCTGACGCACGCTACATCTAAGGGCTTAGAGATGTGGCTGGTCCTCACCTTCCCTTGACACCGCTTTCACAGCCAAACACACTCTGCCCATCTGCCTTTGCCTCAACTCGCACCACTCCCAACACACTCTCACTCGCGGCACACACCACCTCCC
Source organism: Pelecanus crispus (assembly GCF_030463565.1). Classification (NCBI taxonomy): domain Eukaryota; kingdom Metazoa; phylum Chordata; class Aves; order Pelecaniformes; family Pelecanidae; genus Pelecanus; species Pelecanus crispus. The sequence continues at coordinate 383,632 of NW_027461445.1, read as the reverse complement.
AAAGTGCCAACAACCAAGCGATTTCTGACGCACGCTACATCTAAGGGCTTAGAGCAGATGCTGGTCCTCACCTTCCCTTGACACCGCTTTCACAGCCAAACACACTCTGCCCATCTGCCTTTGCCTTGCCTCCCAGCACTCCCAACACACATTCTCAGGCTCACTCTCACTCTCACTAACGGAACAGACCACTTCCCAAAGTGCAAACGTCCAAGCCATTTCTCCCATACGATAGGCCTAAGGGCTTAGAGCTGTTGCTGGTCCTCACCTTCCCTTGACACCGCTTTCACAGCCAAACACACTCTGCCCATCTGCCTTTGCCTCAACTCCCACCACTCCCAACACACTCTCACTCTCGGCACACACCACCTCCCAAAGTGCCAACAACCAAGCGAGTTCTGACGCACGCTACATCTAAGGGCTTAGAGCTGTTGCTGGTCCTCACCTTCCCTTGACACCGCTTTCACAGCCAAACACACTCTGCCCATCTGCCTTTACCTTGCCTCCCGGCACTGCCAACACACATTCTCAGGCTCACTCAGGCTCTCACTCTCACTCCCAGCACAGACCAACTCCCAAAGTGCAAACCTCCAAGCGATTTCTGACGCACGCTACATCTAAGGGCTTAGAGATGTGGCTGGTCCTCACCTTCCCTTGACACCGCTTTCACAGCCAAACACACTCTGCCCATCTGCCTTTGCCTCAACTCGCACCACTCCCAACACACTCTCACTCGCGGCACACACCAGCTCCCAAAGTGCCAACAACCAAGCGATTTCTGACGCACGCTACATCTAAGGGCTTAGAGCAGATGCTGGTCCTCACCTTCCCTTGACACCGCTTTCACAGCCAAACACACTCTGCCCATCTGCCTTTACCTTGCCTCCCGGCACTGCCAACACACATTCTCAGGCTCACTCAGGCTCTCACTCTCACTCCCAGCACAGACCAACTCCCAAAGTGCAAACGTCCAAGCGATTTCTGACGCACGCTACATCTAAGGGCTTAGAGCTGTTGCTGGTCCTCACCTTCCCTTGACACCGCTTTCACAGCCAAACACACTCTGCCCATCTGCCTTTGCCTCAACTCCCACCACTCCCAACACACTCTCACTCTCGGCACACACCACCTCCCAAAGTGCCAGCACCCAAGCGGTTTCTGACGCACGCTACATCTAAGGGCTCAGAGCTGTTGCTGGTCATCACCTTCCCTTCACAGCGCTTTCACAGCCAAACACACTCTGCCCATCTAGCCTGGCTTTGCCTCCCAGCACTCCCAACACACATTCTCAGGCGCAATCTAACTCTCACTCCTGGCACAGACCACCTCCCAAAGTGCAGACGTGCAAGCCATTTCTCCCCTAGGATAGGCCTAAGGGCTTAGAGCTGTGGCTGGTCCTCACCTTCCCTTGACACCGCTTTCACAGCCAAACACACTCTGGGAATCTGCCCTGGCTTTGCCTCCCAGCACTCCCAACACACATTCTCAGGTGCAATCTCACTGTCACTCCCGGCACAGACCACCTCCCATAGTGACAACACGCAAGCCATTTCTCCCAGGCGACAGGCCTAAGGGCTTAGAGCTGTTGCTGGTCCTCACCTTCCCTTGACACCGCTTTCACAGACAAACACATTCTGCCCATCTGCCTTTGCCTTGCCTCACAGCACTCCCAACACACAGTCTCACTCTTGGCACAGACCACCTCCCAAAGTGCCAACACCCAAGCTATTTCGGAGGCACGCTACATGTAAGGGCTTAGAGCTGTTGCTGGTCCTCACCTTCCCTTGACACCGCTTTCACAGCCAAACACACTCTGGCCATCTACCCTGGCTTTGCCTCCCAGCACTCCCAACACACATTCTCAGGTTCAATCTCACTCTCACTCCCGGCACAGACCACTTCCCAAAGTGCAAACACCCAAGCCATTTCTCCCATACGATAGGCCTAAGGGCTTAGAGCTGATGCTGGTCCTCACATTCCCTTGACACCGCTTTCACAGCCAAACACACTCTGGCCATCTACCTTTGCCTTGCCTCCCAGCACTCCCAACACACTCTCACTCTCGGCACACACTACCTCCCAAAGTGCCAACAACCAAGCGAGTTCTGACGCACGCTACATCTAAGGGCTTAGAGCTGTTGCTGGTCCTCACCTTCCCTTGACACCACTTTCACAGCCAAACACACTCTGGCCATCTGCCTTTACCTTGCCTCCCGGCACTGCCAACACACATTCTCAGGCTCACTCAGGCTCTCACTCTCACTCCCAGCACAGACCAACTCCCAAAGTGCAAACCTCCAAGCGATTTCTGACGCACGCTACATCTAAGGGCTTAGAGATGTGGCTGGTCCTCACCTTCCCTTGACACCGCTTTCACAGCCAAACACACTCTGCCCATCTGCCTTTGCCTCAACTCGCACCACTCCCAACACACTCTCACTCGCGGCACACACCACCTCCCAAAGTGCCAACAACCAAGCGATTTCTGACGCACGCTACATCTAAGGGCTTAGAGCAGATGCTGGTCCTCACCTTCCCTTGACACCGCTTTCACAGCCAAACACACTCTGCCCATCTGCCTTTGCCTTGCCTCCCAGCACTCCCAACACACATTCTCAGGCTCACTCTCACTCTCACTAACGGAACAGACCACTTCCCAAAGTGCAAACGTCCAAGCCATTTCTCCCATACGATAGGCCTAAGGGCTTAGAGCTGTTGCTGGTCCTCACCTTCCCTTGACACCGCTTTCACAGCCAAACACACTCTGCCCATCTGCCTTTGCCTCAACTCCCACCACTCCCAACACACTCTCACTCTCGGCACACACCACCTCCCAAAGTGCCAACAACCAAGCGATTTCTGACGCACGCTACATCTAAGGGCTTAGAGCTGTTGCTGGTCCTCACCTTACCTTGACACCGCTTTCACAGCCAAACACACTCTGCCCATCTGCCTTTACCTTGCCTCCCGGCACTGCCAACACACATTCTCAGGCTCACTCAGGCTCTCACTCTCACTCCCAGCACAGACCAACTCCCAAAGTGCAAACGTCCAAGCGATTTCTGACGCACGCTACATCTAAGGGCTTAGAGATGTGGCTGGTCCTCACCTTCCCTTGACACCGCTTTCACAGCCAAACACACTCTGCCCATCTGCCTTTGCCTCAACTCGCACCACTCCCAACACACTCTCACTCGCGGCACACACCACCTCCCAAAGTGCCAACAACCAAGCGATTTCTGACGCACGCTACATCTAAGGGCTTAGAGCAGATGCTGGTCCTCACCTTCCCTTGACACCGCTTTCACAGCCAAACACACTCTGGCCATCTGCCTTTACCTTGCCTCCCGGCACTGCCAACACACATTCTCAGGCTCACTCAGGCTCTCACTCTCACTCCCAGCACAGACCAACTCCCAAAGTGCAAACGTCCAAGCGATTTCTGACGCACGCTACATCTAAGGGCTTAGAGCTGTTGCTGGTCCTCACCTTCCCTTGACACCGCTTTCACAGCCAAACACACTCTGCCCATCTGCCTTTGCCTTGCCTCCCAGCACTCCCAACACACATTCTCAGGCTCACTCTCACTCTCACTAACGGAACAGACCACTTCCCAAAGTGCAAACGTCCAAGCCATTTCTCCCATACGATAGGCCTAAGGGCTTAGAGCTGTTGCTGGTCCTCACCTTCCCTTGACACCGCTTTCACAGCCAAACACACTCTGCCCATCTGCCTTTACCTTGCCTCCCGGCACTGCCAACACACATTCTCAGGCTCACTCAGGCTCTCACTCTCACTCCCAGCACAGACCAACTCCCAAAGTGCAAACGTCCAAGCGATTTCTGACGCACGCTACATCTAAGGGCTTAGAGATGTGGCTGGTCCTCACCTTCCCTTGACACCGCTTTCACAGCCAAACACACTCTGCCCATCTGCCTTTGCCTCAACTCGCACCACTCCCAACACACTCTCACTCGCGGCACACACCACCTCCCAAAGTGCCAACAACCAAGCGATTTCTGACGCACGCTACATCTAAGGGCTTAGAGCAGATGCTGGTCCTCACCTTCCCTTGACACCGCTTTCACAGCCAAACACACTCTGCCCATCTGCCTTTGCCTCAACTCCCACCACTCCCAACACACTCTCACTCTCGGCACACACCACCTCCCAAAGTGCCAGCACCCAAGCGATTTCTGACGCACGCTACATCTAAGGGCTCAGAGCTGTTGCTGGTCATCACCTTCCCTTCACAGCGCTTTCACAGCCAAACACACTCTGCCCATCTAGCCTGGCTTTGCCTCCCAGCACTCCCAACACACATTCTCAGGCGCAATCTCACTCTCACTCCTGGCACAGACCACCTCCCAAAGTGCAGACGTGCAAGCCATTTCTCCCCTAGGATAGGCCTAAGGGCTTAGAGCTGTGGCTGGTCCTCACCTTCCCTTGACACCGCTTTCACAGCCAAACACACTCTGGGAATCTGCCCTGGCTTTGCCTCCCAGCACTCCCAACACACATTCTCAGGTGCAATCTCACTGTCACTCCCGGCACAGACCACCTCCCATAGTGACAACACGCAAGCCATTTCTCCCAGGCGACAGGCCTAAGGGCTTAGAGCTGTTGCTGGTCCTCACCTTCCCTTGACACCGCTTTCACAGACAAACACATTCTGCCCATCTGCCTTTGCCTTGCCTCACAGCACTCCCAACACACAGTCTCACTCTTGGCACAGACCACCTCCCAAAGTGCCAACACCCAAGCTATTTCGGAGGCACGCTACATGTAAGGGCTTAGAGCTGTTGCTGGTCCTCACCTTCCCTTGACACCGCTTTCACAGCCAAACACACTCTGGCCATCTACCCTGGCTTTGCCTCCCAGCACTCCCAACACACATTCTCAGGTTCAATCTCACTCTCACTCCCGGCACAGACCACTTCCCAAAGTGCAAACACCCAAGCCATTTCTCCCATACGATAGGCCTAAGGGCTTAGAGCTGATGCTGGTCCTCACATTCCCTTGACACCGCTTTCACAGCCAAACACACTCTGGCCATCTACCTTTGCCTTGCCTCCCAGCACTCCCAACACACTCTCACTCTCGGCACACACTACCTCCCAAAGTGCCAACAACCAAGCGAGTTCTGACGCACGCTACATCTAAGGGCTTAGAGCTGTTGCTGGTCCTCACCTTCCCTTGACACCACTTTCACAGCCAAACACACTCTGGCCATCTGCCTTTGCCTTGCCTCCCAGCACTCCCAACACACATTCTCAGGCTCACTCTCACTCTCACTAACGGAACAGACCACTTCCCAAAGTGCAAACGTCCAAGCCATTTCTCCCATACGATAGGCCTAAGGGCTTAGAGCTGTTGCTGGTCCTCACCTTCCCTTGACACCGCTTTCACAGCCAAACACACTCTGCCCATCTGCCTTTGCCTCAACTCCCACCACTCCCAACACACTCTCACTCTCGGCACACACCACCTCCCAAAGTGCCAACAACCAAGCGAGTTCTGACGCACGCTACATCTAAGGGCTTAGAGCTGTTGCTGGTCCTCACCTTCCCTTGACACCGCTTTCACAGCCAAACACACTCTGCCCATCTGCCTTTACCTTGCCTCCCGGCACTGCCAACACACATTCTCAGGCTCACTCAGGCTCTCACTCTCACTCCCAGCACAGACCAACTCCCAAAGTGCAAACGTCCAAGCGATTTCTGACGCACGCTACATCTAAGGGCTTAGAGATGTGGCTGGTCCTCACCTTCCCTTGACACCGCTTTCACAGCCAAACACACTCTGCCCATCTGCCTTTGCCTCAACTCGCACCACTCCCAACACACTCTCACTCGCGGCACACACCACCTCCCAAAGTGCCAACAACCAAGCGATTTCTGACGCACGCTACATCTAAGGGCTTAGAGCAGATGCTGGTCCTCACCTTCCCTTGACACCGCTTTCACAGCCAAACACACTCTGCCCATCTGCCTTTGCCTCAACTCCCACCACTCCCAACACACTCTCACTCTCGGCACACACCACCTCCCAAAGTGCCAGCACCCAAGCGGTTTCTGACACACGCTACATCTAAGGGCTCAGAGCTGTTGCTGGTCATCACCTTCCCTTCACAGCGCTTTCACAGCCAAACACACTCTGCCCATCTAGCCTGGCTTTGCCTCCCAGCACTCCCAACACACATTCTCAGGCGCAATCTAACTCTCACTCCTGGCACAGACCACCTCCCAAAGTGCAGACGTGCAAGCCATTTCTCCCCTAGGATAGGCCTAAGGGCTTAGAGCTGTGGCTGGTCCTTACCTTCCCTTGACACCGCTTTCACAGCCAAACACACTCTGGGAATCTGCCCTGGCTTTGCCTCCCAGCACTCCCAACACACATTCTCAGGTGCAATCTCACTGTCACTCCCGGCACAGACCACCTCCCATAGTGACAACACGCAAGCCATTTCTCCCAGGCGACAGGCCTAAGGGCTTAGAGCTGTTGCTGGTCCTCACCTTCCCTTGACACCGCTTTCACAGACAAACACATTCTGCCCATCTGCCTTTGCCTTGCCTCACAGCACTCCCAACACACAGTCTCACTCTTGGCACAGACCACCTCCCAAAGTGCCAACACCCAAGCTATTTCGGAGGCACGCTACATGTAAGGGCTTAGAGCTGTTGCTGGTCCTCACCTTCCCTTGACACCGCTTTCACAGCCAAACACACTCTGCCCATCTACCCTGGCTTTGCCTCCCAGCACTCCCAACACACATTCTCAGGTTCAATCTCACTCTCACTCCTGGCACAGACCACCTCCCAAAGTGCAAACACCCAAGCCATTTCTCCCATACGATAGGCCTAAGGGCTTAGATCTGTTGCTGGTCCTCACCTTCCCTTGACACCGCTTTCACAGCCAAACACACTCTGCCCATCTGCCTTTGCCTTGCCTCCCAGCACTCCCAACACACTCTCACTACCGGCAAAGACCACCTGCCAAAGTGCAAACACCCAAGCGATTTCTGACACACGCTACATCTAAGGGCTTAGAGCTGTTGATGGTCCTCACCTTCCCTTGACACCGCTTTCACAGCCAAACACACTCTGGCCATCGGCCTTTGCCTTGCCTCCCAGCACTCCCAACACACATTCTCAGACTCAATCTCACTCTCACTCCCGGCACAGACCACTTCCCAAAGTGCAAACACCCAAGCCATTTCTCCCATACGATAGGCCTAAGGGCTTAGAGCTGATGCTGGTCCTCACATTCCCTTGACACCGCTTTCACAGCCAAACACACTCTGGCCATCTGCCTTTGCCTTGCCTACCAGCACTCCCAACACACATTCTCAGGCTCACTCTCACTCTCACTACCGGCACAGACCACCTCCCAAAGTGCAAACGTCCAAGCCATTTCTCCCATACGATAGGCCTAAGGGCTTAGAGCTGATGCTGGTCCTCACCTTCCCTTGACACCGCTTTCACAGCCAAACACACTCTGGCCATCTGCCTTTACCTTGCCTCCCGGCACTGCCAACACACATTCTCAGGCTCACTCAGGCTCTCACTCTCACTCCCAGCACAGACCAACTCCCAAAGTGCAAACGTCCAAGCGATTTCTGACGCTCGCTACCTCTAAGGGCTTAGAGGTGTGGCTGGTCCTCACCTTCCCTTGACACCGCTTTCACAGCCAAACACACTCTGCCCATCTGCCTTTACCTTGCCTCCCGGCACTCCCAACACACTCTCACTCTCGGCACCCACCACCTCCCAAAGTGCCAACAACCAAGCGAGTTCTGACGCACGCTACATCTAAGGGCTTAGAGCAGATGCTGGTCCTCACCTTCCCTTGACACCGCTTTCACAGCCAAACACACTCTGGCCATCTGCCTTTGCCTTGCCTCCCAGCACTCCCAACACACATTCTCAGGCTCACTCTCACTCTCACTAACGGAACAGACCACTTCCCAAAGTGCAAACGTCCAAGCCATTTCTCCCATACGATAGGCCTAAGGGCTTAGAGCTGTTGCTGGTCCTCACCTTCCCTTGACACCGCTTTCACAGCCAAACACACTCTGCCCATCTGCCTTTGCCTTGCCTCCCGGCAATCCCAACACACTCTCACTCTCGGCACACACTACCTCCCAAAGTGCCAACAACCAAGCGAGTTCTGACGCACGCTACATCTAAGGGCTTAGAGCTGTTGCTGGTCCTCACCTTCCCTTGACACCGCTTTCACAGCCAAACACACTCTGCCCATCTGCCTTTGCCTTGCCTCCCGGCACTGCCAACACACATTCTCAGGCTCACTCAGGCTCTCACTCTCACTCCCAGCACAGACCAACTCCCAAAGTGCAAACGTCCAAGCGATTTCTGACGCACGCTACATCTAAGGGCTTAGAGATGTGGCTGGTCCTCACCTTCCCTTGACACCGCTTTCACAGCCAAACACACTCTGCCCATCTGCCTTTGCCTCAACTCGCACCACTCCCAACACACTCTCACTCTCGGCACACACCACCTCCCAAAGTGCCAACAACCAAGCGATTTCTGACGCACGCTACATGTAAGGGCTTAGAGCTGTTGCTGGTCCTCACCTTCCCTTGACACCGCTTTCACAGCCAAACACACTCTGCCCATCTACCCTGGCTTTGCCTCCCAGCACTCCCAACACACATTCTCAGGTTCAATCTCACTCTCACTCCTGGCACAGACCACCTCCCAAAGTGCAAACACCCAAGCCATTTCTCCCATACGATAGGCCTAAGGGCTTAGAGCTGTTGCTGGTCCTCACCTTCCCTTGACACCGCTTTCACAGCCAAACACACTCTGGCCATCTGCCTTTGCCTTGCCTCCCAGCACTCCCAACACACTCTCACTACCGGCACAGACCACCTGCCAAAGTGCAAACACCCAAGCGAGTTCTGACACACACTACATCTAAGGGCTTAGAGCTATTGATGGTCATCACCTTCCCTTGACACCGCTTTCACAGCCAAACACACTCTGCCCATCGGCCTTTGCCTTGCCTCCCAGCACTCCCAACACACATTCTCAGGCTCAATCTCACTCTCACTCCCGGCACAGACCACTTCCCAAAGTGCAAACACCCAAGCCATTTCTCCCATACGATAGGCCTAATGGCTTAGAGCTGATGCTGGTCCTCACATTCCCTTCACACCGCTTTCACAGCCAAACACACTCTGGCCATCTGCCTTTGCCTTGCCTACCAGCACTCCCAACACACATTCTCAGGCTCACTCTCACTCTCACTACCGGCACAGACCACCTCCCAAAGAGCAAACTTCCAAGCCATTTCTCCCATACGATAGGCCTAAGGGCTTAGAGCTGATGCTGGTCCTCACCTTCCCTTGACACCGCTTTCACAGCCAAACACACTCTGCCCATCTGCCTTTACCTTGCCTCCCGGCACAGCCAACACACATTCTCAGGCTCACTCAGGCTCTCACTCTCACTCCCAGCACAGACCAACTCCCAAAGTGCAAACGTCCAAGCGATTTCTGACGCTCGCTACCTCTAAGGGCTTAGAGGTGTGGCTGGTCCTCACCTTCCCTTGACACCGCTTTCACAGCCAAACACACTCTGCCCATCTGCCTTTACCTTGCCTCCCGGCACTCCCAACACACTCTCACTCTCGGCACCCACCACCTCCCAAAGTGCCCACAACCAAGCAAGTTCTGACGCACGCTACATCTAAGGGCTTAGAGCAGATGCTGGTCCTCACCTTCCCTTGACACCGCTTTCACAGCCAAACACACTCTGCCCATCTGCCTTTGCCTTGCCTCCCAGCACTCCCAACACACATTCTCAGGCTCACTCTCACTCTCACTAACGGAACAGACCACTTCCCAAAGTGCAAACGTCCAAGCCATTTCTCCCATACGATAGGCCTAAGGGCTTAGAGCTGTTGCTGGTCCTCACCTTCCCTTGACACCGCTTTCACAGCCAAACACACTCTGCCCATCTGCCTTTGCCTTGCCTCCCGGCAATCCCAACACACTCTCACTACCGGCACAGACCACCTGCCAAAGTGCAAACACCCAAGCTATTTCGGAGGCACGCTACATGTAAGGGCTTAGAGCTGTTGCTGGTCCTCACCTTCCCTTGACACCGCTTTCACAGCCAAACACACTCTGCCCATCTGCCTTTACCTTGCCTCCCGGCACTGCCAACACACATTCTCAGGCTCAATCAGGCTCTCACTCTCACTCCCAGCACAGACCAACTCCCAAAGTGCAAACGTCCAAGCGATTTCTGACGCACGCTACATCTAAGGGCTTAGAGATGTGGCTGGTCCTCACCTTCCCTTGACACCGCTTTCACAGCCAAACACACTCTGCCCATCTGCCTTTGCCTCAACTCGCACCACTCCCAACACACTCTCACTCTCGGCACACACCACCTCCCAAAGTGCCAACAACCAAGCGATTTCTGACGCACGCTACATGTAAGGGCTTAGAGCTGTTGCTGGTCCTCACCTTCCCTTGACACCGCTTTCACAGCCAAACACACTCTGCCCATCTACCCTGGCTTTGCCTCCCAGCACTCCCAACACACATTCTCAGGTTCAATCTCACTCTCACTCCTGGCACAGACCACCTCCCAAAGTGCAAACACCCAAGCCATTTCTCCCATACGATAGGCCTAAGGGCTTAGAGCTGTTGCTGGTCCTCACCTTCCCTTGACACCGCTTTCACAGCCAAACACACTCTGGCCATCTGCCTTTGCCTTGCCTCCCAGCACTCCCAACACACTCTCACTACCGGCACAGACCACCTGCCAAAGTGCAAACACCCAAGCGAGTTCTGACACACACTACATCTAAGGGCTTAGAGCTATTGATGGTCATCACCTTCCCTTGACACCGCTTTCACAGCCAAACACACTCTGCCCATCGGCCTTTGCCTTGCCTCCCAGCACTCCCAACACACATTCTCAGGCTCAATCTCACTCTCACTCCCGGCACAGACCACTTCCCAAAGTGCAAACACCCAAGCCATTTCTCCCATACGATAGGCCTAAGGGCTTAGAGCTGATGCTGGTCCTCACATTCCCTTCACACCGCTTTCACAGCCAAACACACTCTGGCCATCTGCCTTTGCCTTGCCTACCAGCACTCCCAACACACATTCTCAGGCTCACTCTCACTCTCACTACCGGCACAGACCACCTCCCAAAGAGCAAACTTCCAAGCCATTTCTCCCATACGATAGGCCTAAGGGCTTAGAGCTGATGCTGGTCCTCACCTTCCCTTGACACCGCTTTCACAGCCAAACACACTCTGCCCATCTGCCTTTACCTTGCCTCCCGGCACAGCCAACACACATTCTCAGGCTCACTCAGGCTCTCACTCTCACTCCCAGCACAGACCAACTCCCAAAGTGCAAACGTCCAAGCGATTTCTGACGCTCGCTACCTCTAAGGGCTTAGAGGTGTGGCTGGTCCTCACCTTCCCTTGACACCGCTTTCACAGCCAAACACACTCTGCCCATCTGCCTTTACCTTGCCTCCCGGCACTCCCAACACACTCTCACTCTCGGCACCCACCACCTCCCAAAGTGCCCACAACCAAGCAAGTTCTGACGCACGCTACATCTAAGGGCTTAGAGCAGATGCTGGTCCTCACCTTCCCTTGACACCGCTTTCACAGCCAAACACACTCTGCCCATCTGCCTTTGCCTTGCCTCCCAGCACTCCCAACACACATTCTCAGGCTCACTCTCACTCTCACTAACGGAACAGACCACTTCCCAAAGTGCAAACGTCCAAGCCATTTCTCCCATACGATAGGCCTAAGGGCTTAGAGCTGTTGCTGGTCCTCACCTTCCCTTGACACCGCTTTCACAGCCAAACACACTCTGCCCATCTGCCTTTGCCTTGCCTCCCGGCAATCCCAACACACTCTCACTACCGGCACAGACCACCTGCCAAAGTGCAAACACCCAAGCTATTTCGGAGGCACGCTACATGTAAGGGCTTAGAGCTGTTGCTGGTCCTCACCTTCCCTTGACACCGCTTTCACAGCCAAACACACTCTGCCCATCTGCCTTTACCTTGCCTCCCGGCACTGCCAACACACATTCTCAGGCTCACTCAGGCTCTCACTCTCACTCCCAGCACAGACCAACTCCCAAAGTGCAAACGTCCAAGCGATTTCTGACGCACGCTACATCTAAGGGCTTAGAGATGTGGCTGGTCCTCACCTTCCCTTGACACCGCTTTCACAGCCAAACACACTCTGCCCATCTGCCTTTGCCTCAACTCGCACCACTCCCAACACACTCTCACTCGCGGCACACACCACCTCCCAAAGTGCCAACAACCAAGCGATTTCTGACGCACGCTACATCTAAGGGCTTAGAGCAGATGCTGGTCCTCACCTTCCCTTGACACCGCTTTCACAGCCAAACACACTCTGCCCATCTGCCTTTGCCTCAACTCCCACCACTCCCAACACACTCTCACTCTCGGCACACACCACCTCCCAAAGTGCCAGCACCCAAGCGATTTCTGACGCACCCTACATCTAAGGGCTCAGAGCTGTTGCTGGTCCTCACCTTCCCTTCACAGCGCTTTCACAGCCAAACACACTCTGCCCATCTACCCTGGCTTTGCCTCCCAGCACTCCCAACACACATTCTCAGGTTCAATCTCACTCTCACTCCCGGCACAGACCACTTCCCAAAGTGCAAACACCCAAGCCATTTCTCCCATACGATAGGCCTAAGGGCTTAGAGCTGATGCTGGTCCTCACATTCCCTTCACACCGCTTTCACAGCCAAACACACTCTGCCCATCTACCTTTGCCTTGCCTCCCAGCACTCCCAACACACTCTCACTCTCGGCACACACTACCTCCCAAAGTGCCAACAACCAAGCGAGTTCTGACGCACGCTACATCTAAGGGCTTAGAGCTGTTGCTGGTCCTCACCTTCCCTTGACACCACTTTCACAGCCAAACACACTCTGGCCATCTGCCTTTACCTTGCCTCCCGGCACTGCCAACACACATTCTCAGGCTCACTCAGGCTCTCACTCTCACTCCCAGCACAGACCAACTCCCAAAGTGCAAACCTCCAAGCGATTTCTGACGCACGCTACATCTAAGGGCTTAGAGATGTGGCTGGTCCTCACCTTCCCTTGACACCGCTTTCACAGCCAAACACACTCTGCCCATCTGCCTTTGCCTCAACTCGCACCACTCCCAACACACTCTCACTCGCGGCACACACCACCTCCCAAAGTGCCAACAACCAAGCGATTTCTGACGCACGCTACATCTAAGGGCTTAGAGCAGATGCTGGTCCTCACCTTCCCTTGACACCGCTTTCACAGCCAAACACACTCTGCCCATCTGCCTTTGCCTTGCCTCCCAGCACTCCCAACACACATTCTCAGGCTCACTCTCACTCTCACTAACGGAACAGACCACTTCCCAAAGTGCAAACGTCCAAGCCATTTCTCCCATACGATAGGCCTAAGGGCTTAGAGCTGTTGCTGGTCCTCACCTTCCCTTGACACCGCTTTCACAGCCAAACACACTCTGCCCATCTGCCTTTGCCTTGCCTCCCGGCAATCCCAACACACTCTCACTACCGGCACAGACCACCTGCCAAAGTGCAAACACCCAAGCTATTTCGGAGGCACGCTACATGTAAGGGCTTAGAGCTGTTGCTGGTCCTCACCTTCCCTTGACACCGCTTTCACAGCCAAACACACTCTGCCCATCTGCCTTTACCTTGCCTCCCGGCACTGCCAACACACATTCTCAGGCTCACTCAGGCTCTCACTCTCACTCCCAGCACAGACCACCTCCCAAAGTGCAAACGTCCAAGCGATTTCTGACGCACGCTACATCTAAGGGCTTAGAGATGTGGCTGGTCCTCACCTTCCCTTGACACCGCTTTCACAGCCAAACACACTCTGCCCATCTGCCTTTGCCTCAACTCGCACCACTCCCAACACACTCTCACTCGCGGCACACACCACCTCCCAAAGTGCCAACAACCAAGCGATTTCTGACGCACGCTACATCTAAGGGCTTAGAGCAGATGCTGGTCCTCACCTTCCCTTGACACCGCTTTCACAGCCAAACACACTCTGCCCATCTGCCTTTGCCTCAACTCCCACCACTCCCAACACACTCTCACTCTCGGCACACACCACCTCCCAAAGTGCCAGCACCCAAGCGATTTCTGACGCACGCTACATCTAAGGGCTCAGAGCTGTTGCTGGTCATCACCTTCCCTTCACAGCGCTTTCACAGCCAAACACACTCTGCCCATCTAGCCTGGCTTTGCCTCCCAGCACTCCCAACACACATTCTCAGGTTCAATCTCACTCTCACTCCCGGCACAGACCACTTCCCAAAGTGCAAACACCCAAGCCATTTCTCCCATACGATAGGCCTAAGGGCTTAGAGCTGATGCTGGTCCTCACATTCCCTTGACACCGCTTTCACAGCCAAACACACTCTGGCCATCTACCTTTGCCTTGCCTCCCAGCACTCCCAACACACTCTCACTCTCGGCACACACTACCTCCCAAAGTGCCAACAACCAAGCGAGTTCTGACGCACGCTACATCTAAGGGCTTAGAGCTGTTGCTGGTCCTCACCTTCCCTTGACACCACTTTCACAGCCAAACACACTCTGGCCATCTGCCTTTACCTTGCCTCCCGGCACTGCCAACACACATTCTCAGGCTCACTCAGGCTCTCACTCTCACTCCCAGCACAGACCAACTCCCAAAGTGCAAACCTCCAAGCGATTTCTGACGCACGCTACATCTAAGGGCTTAGAGATGTGGCTGGTCCTCACCTTCCCTTGACACCGCTTTCACAGCCAAACACACTCTGCCCATCTGCCTTTGCCTCAACTCGCACCACTCCCAACACACTCTCACTCGCGGCACACACCACCTCCCAAAGTGCCAACAACCAAGCGATTTCTGACGCACGCTACATCTAAGGGCTTAGAGCAGATGCTGGTCCTCACCTTCCCTTGACACCGCTTTCACAGCCAAACACACTCTGCCCATCTGCCTTTGCCTTGCCTCCCAGCACTCCCAACACACATTCTCAGGCTCACTCTCACTCTCACTAACGGAACAGACCACTTCCCAAAGTGCAAACGTCCAAGCCATTTCTCCCATACGATAGGCCTAAGGGCTTAGAGCTGTTGCTGGTCCTCACCTTCCCTTGACACCGCTTTCACAGCCAAACACACTCTGCCCATCTGCCTTTGCCTCAACTCCCACCACTCCCAACACACTCTCACTCTCGGCACACACCACCTCCCAAAGTGCCAACAACCAAGCGAGTTCTGACGCACGCTAGATCTAAGGGCTTAGAGCTGTTGCTGGTCCTCACCTTCCCTTGACACCGCTTTCACAGCCAAACACACTCTGCCCATCTGCCTTTACCTTGCCTCCCGGCACTGCCAACACACATTCTCAGGCTCACTCAGGCTCTCACTCTCACTCCCAGCACAGACCAACTCCCAAAGTGCAAACGTCCAAGCGATTTCTGACGCACGCTACATCTAAGGGCTTAGAGCTGTTGCTGGTCCTCACCTTCCCTTGACACCGCTTTCACAGCCAAACACACTCTGCCCATCTGCCTTTGCCTCAACTCGCACCACTCCCAACACACTCTCACTCGCGGCACACACCACCTCCCAAAGTGCCAACAACCAAGCGATTTCTGACGCACGCTACATCTAAGGGCTTAGAGCTGTTGCTGGTCATCACCTTCCCTTGACACCGCTTTCACAGCCAAACACACTCTGCCCATCTGCCTTTACCTTGCCTCCCGGCACTGCCAACACACATTCTCAGGCTCACTCAGGCTCTCACTCTCACTCCCAGCACAGACCAACTCCCAAAGTGCAAACGTCCAAGCGATTTCTGACGCACGCTACATCTAAGGGCTTAGAGCTGTTGCTGGTCCTCACCTTCCCTTGACACCGCTTTCACAGCCAAACACACTCTGCCCATCTGCCTTTGCCTTGCCTCCCAGCACTCCCAACACACATTCTCAGGCTCACTCTCACTCTCACTAACGGAACAGACCACTTCCCAAAGTGCAAACGTCCAAGCCATTTCTCCCATACGATAGGCCTAAGGGCTTAGAGCTGTTGCTGGTCCTCACCTTCCCTTGACACCGCTTTCACAGCCAAACACACTCTGCCCATCTGCCTTTACCTTGCCTCCCGGCACTGCCAACACACATTCTCAGGCTCACTCAGGCTCTCACTCTCACTCCCAGCACAGACCAACTCCCAAAGTGCAAACCTCCAAGCGATTTCTGACGCACGCTACATCTAAGGGCTTAGAGATGTGGCTGGTCCTCACCTTCCCTTGACACCGCTTTCACAGCCAAACACACTCTGCCCATCTGCCTTTGCCTCAACTCCCACCACTCCCAACACACTCTCACTCGCGGCACACACCACCTCCCAAAGTGCCAACAACCAAGCGATTTCTGACGCACGCTACATCTAAGGGCTTAGAGCAGATGCTGGTCCTCACCTTCCCTTGACACCGCTTTCACAGCCAAACACACTCTGCCCATCTGCCTTTGCCTCAACTCCCACCACTCCCAACACACTCTCACTCTCGGCACACACCACCTCCCAAAGTGCCAGCACCCAAGCGATTTCTGACGCACGCTACATCTAAGGGCTCAGAGCTGTTGCTGGTCATCACCTTCCCTTCACAGCGCTTTCACAGCCAAACACACTCTGCCCATCTAGCCTGGCTTTGCCTCCCAGCACTCCCAACACACATTCTCAGGCGCAATCTAACTCTCACTCCTGGCACAGACCACCTCCCAAAGTGCAGACGTGCAAGCCATTTCTCCCCTAGGATAGGCCTAAGGGCTTAGAGCTGTGGCTGGTCCTCACCTTCCCTTGACACCGCTTTCACAGCCAAACACACTCTGGGAATCTGCCCTGGCTTTGCCTCCCAGCACTCCCAACACACATTCTCAGGTGCAATCTCACTGTCACTCCCGGCACAGACCACCTCCCATAGTGACAACACGCAAGCCATTTCTCCCAGGCGACAGGCCTAAGGGCTTAGAGCTGTTGCTGGTCCTCACCTTCCCTTGACACCGCTTTCACAGACAAACACATTCTGCCCATCTGCCTTTGCCTTGCCTCACAGCACTCCCAACACACAGTCTCACTCTTGGCACAGACCACCTCCCAAAGTGCCAACACCCAAGCTATTTCGGAGGCACGCTACATGTAAGGGCTTAGAGCTGTTGCTGGTCCTCACCTTCCCTTGACACCGCTTTCACAGCCAAACACACTCTGCCCATCTACCCTGGCTTTGCCTCCCAGCACTCCCAACACACATTCTCAGGTTCAATCTCACTCTCACTCCCGGCACAGACCACTTCCCAAAGTGCAAACACCCAAGCCATTTCTCCCAAACGATAGGCCTAAGGGCTTAGAGCTGATGCTGGTCCTCACATTCCCTTGACACCGCTTTCACAGCCAAACACACTCTGGCCATCTACCTTTGCCTTGCCTCCCAGCACTCCCAACACACTCTCACTCTCGGCACACACTACCTCCCAAAGTGCCAACAACCAAGCGAGTTCTGACGCACGCTACATCTAAGGGCTTAGAGCTGTTGCTGGTCCTCACCTTCCCTTGACACCACTTTCACAGCCAAACACACTCTGGCCATCTGCCTTTGCCTTGCCTCCCAGCACTCCCAACACACATTCTCAGGCTCACTCTCACTCTCACTAACGGAACAGACCACTTCCCAAAGTGCAAACGTCCAAGCCATTTCTCCCATACGATAGGCCTAAGGGCTTAGAGCTGTTGCTGGTCCTCACCTTCCCTTGACACCGCTTTCACAGCCAAACACACTCTGCCCATCTGCCTTTGCCTCAACTCCCACCACTCCCAACACACTCTCACTCTCGGCACACACCACCTCCCAAAGTGCCAACAACCAAGCGAGTTCTGACGCACGCTACATCTAAGGGCTTAGAGCTGTTGCTGGTCCTCACCTTCCCTTGACACCGCTTTCACAGCCAAACACACTCTGCCCATCTGCCTTTACCTTGCCTCCCGGCACTGCCAACACACATTCTCAGGCTCACTCAGGCTCTCACTCTCACTCCCAGCACAGACCAACTCCCAAAGTGCAAACGTCCAAGCGATTTCTGACGCACGCTACATCTAAGGGCTTAGAGATGTGGCTGGTCCTCACCTTCCCTTGACACCGCTTTCACAGCCAAACACACTCTGCCCATCTGCCTTTGCCTCAACTCGCACCACTCCCAACACACTCTCACTCGCGGCACACACCACCTCCCAAAGTGCCAACAACCAAGCGATTTCTGACGCACGCTACATCTAAGGGCTTAGAGCAGATGCTGGTCCTCACCTTCCCTTGACACCGCTTTCACAGCCAAACACACTCTGCCCATCTGCCTTTGCCTCAACTCCCACCACTCCCAACACACTCTCACTCTCGGCACACACCACCTCCCAAAGTGCCAGCACCCAAGCGGTTTCTGACGCACGCTACATCTAAGGGCTCAGAGCTGTTGCTGGTCATCACCTTCCCTTCACAGCGCTTTCACAGCCAAACACACTCTGCCCATCTAGCCTGGCTTTGCCTCCCAGCACTCCCAACACACATTCTCAGGCGCAATCTAACTCTCACTCCTGGCACAGACCACCTCCCAAAGTGCAGACGTGCAAGCCATTTCTCCCCTAGGATAGGCCTAAGGGCTTAGAGCTGTGGCTGGTCCTTACCTTCCCTTGACACCGCTTTCACAGCCAAACACACTCTGGGAATCTGCCCTGGCTTTGCCTCCCAGCACTCCCAACACACATTCTCAGGTGCAATCTCACTGTCACTCCCGGCACAGACCACCTCCCATAGTGACAACACGCAAGCCATTTCTCCCAGGCGACAGGCCTAAGGGCTTAGAGCTGTTGCTGGTCCTCACCTTCCCTTGACACCGCTTTCACAGACAAACACATTCTGCCCATCTGCCTTTGCCTTGCCTCACAGCACTCCCAACACACAGTCTCACTCTTGGCACAGACCACCTCCCAAAGTGCCAACACCCAAGCTATTTCGGAGGCACGCTACATGTAAGGGCTTAGAGCTGTTGCTGGTCCTCACCTTCCCTTGACACCGCTTTCACAGCCAAACACACTCTGCCCATCTACCCTGGCTTTGCCTCCCAGCACTCCCAACACACATTCTCAGGTTCAATCTCACTCTCACTCCTGGCACAGACCACCTCCCAAAGTGCAAACACCCAAGCCATTTCTCCCATACGATAGGCCTAAGGGCTTAGATCTGTTGCTGGTCCTCACCTTCCCTTGACACCGCTTTCACAGCCAAACACACTCTGCCCATCTGCCTTTGCCTTGCCTCCCAGCACTCCCAACACACTCTCACTACCGGCAAAGACCACCTGCCAAAGTGCAAACACCCAAGCGATTTCTGACACACGCTACATCTAAGGGCTTAGAGCTGTTGATGGTCCTCACCTTCCCTTGACACCGCTTTCACAGCCAAACACACTCTGCCCATCGGCCTTTGCCTTGCCTCCCAGCACTCCCAACACACATTCTCAGACTCAATCTCACTCTCACTCCCGGCACAGACCACTTCCCAAAGTGCAAACACCCAAGCCATTTCTCCCATACGATAGGCCTAAGGGCTTAGAGCTGATGCTGGTCCTCACATTCCCTTCACACCGCTTTCACATCCAAACACACTCTGGCCATCTGCCTTTGCCTTGCCTACCAGCACTCCCAACACACATTCTCAGGCTCACTCTCACTCTCACTACCGGCACAGACCACCTCCCAAAGTGCAAACGTCCAAGCCATTTCTCCCATACGATAGGCCTAAGGGCTTAGAGCTGATGCTGGTCCTCACCTTCCCTTGACACCGCTTTCACAGCCAAACACACTCTGCCCATCTGCCTTTACCTTGCCTCCCGGCACTGCCAACACACATTCTCAGGCTCACTCAGGCTCTCACTCTCACTCCCAGCACAGACCAACTCCCAAAGTGCAAACGTCCAAGCCATTTCTGACGCTCGCTACCTCTAAGGGCTTAGAGGTGTGGCTGGTCCTCACCTTCCCTTGACACCGCTTTCACAGCCAAACACACT